>NC_059151.1:9118984-9441484 GCF_020740605.2 Lemur catta | reverse complement strand
GCTGTTTGCAGCAAGAAAGAGGAAGAAGCCCTACTGTTCAAAGGCAGAGGAATATGGAAAACCTTTTGCAAGGATCTGAGGACCAGGAAGGGGGCCATCTTGGATTACCATCCATTGAATGTTGATTATGTCATAGAAAATGTTGGTGGGACTGCAAGACCCGAAGTCTTGTTTTTCAGTATAATGTAAATGGGGTTAAGATAAAATCACATAACTGCAAAACTGTAGGAAATAAGTGTTCAGGATTCTTAGTGATATTAGATAGTGGTGATTGATTAATGACATAAATGTGAAGTTCCTCTTAGGTTGATGTGGAGTGATAAGTAAGGAACTGCAGTGAAAGAGAAGAAAATGGTAGACATTTCTGAAGCTGAATTTGTTGCATCGTGAATATTAGTGAACAGTTTCCACTGAACATAAGCAAAATGGGGTGCAAGAGGGTGGAAGCCGTGTGGAATGACTAATGACAATAAAGGGTTTGGAAGAGTAATGAGGACCTATACACCATTCTATGCTTTTCTAAAGAGTCACTTAGATGGTTTTTGCATTATTCTTCAAGTACAAGGGCAGAAATACAATGAAAATGACATAAATCATGTGGTTACTCTTCTACTATTTTAGCACCTCTTAATAAAATTGCTAAAGTTTTTCTTTCATTTGGCTTCTACTCTTCCATAATTTTCAGAAGGTTTGCATTCTGAGGACAGCCAAACAATATTAGAAAAAATAAACTGAATTTGTTGCATTAGAATTATGTCCAATGATTCTAATAGCTGATCATTTATAATTATGAATCAAGATGAATGTCCACCTATTCATGTTACAAAAGGAAAATGTTAGCTATATTGTCCAAGAATTACAAATGGAAGACATATTGCCTTAGTTTGTTTTGTGCTGCTATAACAGAATACCACAGACTGGGTGATATATAAAGAAAAGAGGCTGGGCGCCGGTGGCTCACGCCTGTAGTCCTAGCACTCTGGGAGGCCAAGGCAGGAGGATCGCTCAAGGTCAGGAGTTTGAGGCCATCCTGAACAAGAGCGAGACCCCTGTCTCTACTAAAAAAAAAAAAAATAGAAAGAAATTATATGGCCAGCTAAAAATATATATAGAAAAATTATCCGGGCATGGTGGCGCATGCCCATAGTCCCAGGTACTCGGGAGGCTGAGGCAGGAGGATTGCTTGAGCTCGGGAGTTTGAGGTTGCTGTGAGCTAGGCTGATGCCATGGCACTCTAGCCCGGCAACAGAGCGAGACTGTGTCTCCAAAAAAAGAAATTTCTTCCTTACAGTTTTAGAGGCTGGGAAGTCTGGGTGGAAATCGAGGTGCTGGCATCTTGCAGTGGCCTTCTTGCTGTGTCATCCCATGGGGAAAGATGAGAGGGGGAGAGAGCAAAAAGAGACCAGGCCCAACTCTATTTTGTAACAAGCACACTCTTGTGATGACGAACCCACCCATGCAATGATGACATTAATCCACTCATGAGGGCAGAGCTCATGACCTAATAACCTCTGAAAAGTCTCTCCTCTCAGCACTCTTGCATTGGGGGTTAAGTTTCCAGCACACTAACTTTGGGGTAACCGCTCAGACCATAGCATATATAGATAGGATCCAAACATTTTTGTTGAATAGGAAGTTAAGATATGGAATACATTTAGAGAATATAAATAAAAGTCAAAAGTAATTTTTTTAATGAAGAAGAGGGAATCTAAGGCTAGTCAGAGTCCAGAGTACCATCATCTGAAAAATCTTGGATATGAGATGTGTGGGAGTCTTTTCAGAGCGGAAATTTCAAAGATTCTTGTAATAGTTAATACCACTATAATATTCAAAAATAACCTGAACTAAAATCTATGCTTTGCCCTAAGAAGAAGTTATGGGGACAGTTTTTATTAAGTTTTTCATATAATGAAAATATCTATTTTTATTGCTAAAAATGATAAAATGGTAACCAACATATACTGAGTGCTTTCTTTTTCTTTTTTTTTGTTTGAGACAGAGTCTCACCTGTTGCTTAGGCTAGAGAACCGTGGTGTCAGCCTAGCTCACAGCAACCTCAAACTCCTGGGCTCAAGCGATCCTCCTGCCTCAGCCTCCCCAGTAGCTGGGACTACAGGCATGCGCCACCATGCCCGGCTAATTTTTCCTGTATATATTTTTAGTTGCCCATATAATTTCTTTCTATTTTTAGTAGAGACGGGGCCTCGCTCTTGCTCAGGCTGGTCTCGAACTCCTGAGCTCAAGCGATCCTCCCGCCTCGGCCTCCCAGAGTGCTAGGATTACAGGCGTGAGCCGCCGCGCCCGGCCTACTGAGTGCTTTCCACAAGCCTGTGCTGAACATTATGCATGGTGACATTATATAAATGTACTGATAAAATTTAAGTTTAGCACAAAATGTTTATAATTAGGGATAAGCCAAAAAATATTTACATGAGCATTATTTTTTGTTACATTTCTAATAAAGGTTCTAATTCAGGTTTTGCAGGGTGATCATGGCTGAGCTAAAGCCATTATAGTGAAGCAGCCGATCAAACTGGGAGAGAAGTAACATGGTCTTTATTAAAAGAGCACATAAAAACACTCATTGACTACTTCTGTCAAAACTAGTGATAACTGTGAACAAAACACCACACCATGATGAGAATCTTAAAACATAAGTGCTCCTCAACTAATGGCCCACAGTTTTTGAAGAAATAGAACAGTGGCCAGTTCTTAGGGACCTGGTTTGTCAACATAATACTAAGGGGGAAGAAATCTTGTCTCTCCTATTACTGTGACCGTCACAACAGGCTTCCAATCAAGACATAAACATTTCCAGCATAGGAAGAAAGAAGCTTTGATAAATATATATTTGGGGTATGTGTGTGTGCATTTCAAAAACTGTTTTCAATGAAAGAAGTTATTCATTTCTGTGATAATATTTTCAAAGGTGGTATCAGATGGGAATTTAAAACTGCCTCAAAGCTGTATCGTGAAAAAGGAACTATAACAGACAAAAGAATCCTTGGTCTTACACGTGTTCCTAGGAGTCTCTAATTTGCCTTTATAATATTTGTACAAGTTATAGTTATTTTTAAACTGTCACTTGAAAATCATTATATGTAAGCATCTAATCCATACATGTGTATTAATAAGGGCCAAAAAATTTATTAATTTAACAAAAGTGATGGAGATTTCTGCACTCATTAGCATGTAATATTACGAATATTTGTTAGGTGAAAAATTACCTTTGTCCTGTGAAAGGATTTTTTAAGCTAATTGGTAACATAAGCTACATTGCAAATGGAGATGGTTAGCCTTCTTAGAAAGCCAAAACTCCTTTTAACTTTTCGTAATTAAATAGCAAAATTATATGTAAATACAGTTTTTGTAGAATGATTGATAACTTGTTGCTGAAAATAAAAGCCCTAAATCATAGGCAGGTTTTCACAGTTCTGAGCCAATGAAAAATGCCTCTAGCTTGTCCTTCTATTAAAAAATAACAGAGGTCTAGCTGCACATACATCATTAAAAAGTAAAATCTAATTGCACTATCCTCTATTTCAATATTATAAAGCACTTTCTAAGAACTAAAATAAGAACGTTAATTTATACCTCCATTTCCAAGCAAAATTAGAACTGCATCTCTTTTCAGTGCTCGTGAGTTTGATGTTTTAACTCCCACCTGAATTACCTAAATTCTACAAATACTTATTCACACATAGGAAATAGTATTATTCTAGGAGTTTTTCCACTAATGGTCATGCAGCACTATTTCAAATAGCTATTGAGGTTAGAAAGCTGAAATGTTTATTTTTCTATGTGATGGCACGTGATTTGCCCAAGGGAAAGAATATACCCTACTTGTACACAAACCCAATCAAGGTGATAGCAATGGGGACTGAATTTTTCTTCCTTAAATTTAACTAGTCAGTGAAAATTGCTCTCTAATATTTCAGAAAAAAGAAAGTGCTAAGCACTGTTAGCTACCAGAGCTTTCTGCCTGGCTGCATTAATTTTCTATTCATTTCAGTAAAGGGGGAAAGTTTTGAAAGGTTTTATAAATTACATCATGTTCCTAGTAGACTAATAGCTTGAGGAAGAACATATAATGGCTCTCCTTAATCAAAATAAGAGCAAGTTGTTGTTTATCCATCTGAGGAACCTTGGATCAAGGGTGCTCATTTTATTTATTTCTATGCCAAATCACAAGTAACCCAGAGAAAGATGACCAATGAAATACCATAGAGAAAGTTCAGGAAAAAAGTTATTAATATGGTTCTGATAGGCAGTTTCTTGGGAACTCATCCATTCATTAACCAACTTATTTACTTAGGACTTAATATGGGCCAGTTATCGTGCTATAAGCACAAGGACCATCATGTTAAAAAAAAACACTTATGGTCCCTGTTGTCAAGGCATTCATTATCTGGGAAGAAACTATAAATGGGTAGAATAAGACTTGTAGGACTTCAACTCCTTTGAAACTGGAGACCCACTCACGATTATTCTTTGTGGCATGATAAGGTGCAAAGAATGGAACCAAAATGGAAATTAAATTTGTTTTCTATTAGAAAATATTACAGCACTTCTGTGCGAAGTGTCATAGGATTAGCTGCTCCCCAAACAAAAGAAACCTTGGCAGTTGGTATCATTTCTATTCAGTTTCCCTGTCACCTGGCTTTTACAAAGTACGTTTAGTTATCCATTGTTGATCAGAAGCTAAAGGTGTGTGGAGTATTTCAAAGGGTGGAGAGATTCTCGCCCTATGTGCTTTTGTTTCCTGAAATTCAAGTCTGCACGGATGTAGCCAGTTAGCCTTTCAGAAACACAGCCATGTCCTGTTTGGTTCATCTCCACAGTGAATGTCTTTTCCTTCCTGTTTGTTTGTCCCCAATGCCCCCACCTTCCATATGTGCACACACATACTCCCAGCTTCTAACTGGACATCAGCGTACACTTACCTTAACAGCTTAGGCAAATGCCTGTGACTGCAGAGAAGGGAGGGTTTGGGAGTGTGTTTCTTGTCCCTTAGAAGATTTAGAAGGGGGTTAGGTTTCCTGTGACTGACTGCTGCGATCCTCCCTTCATCTCCCCACAACTTCGCTTCTCTGGCCAGATCAATGTCAGCAGGTAAGTGAATCCAGCTATTTGAAAGCTGGCTGTTGACCTTTTCTTCGAGATTGATGGCATGAAAGTGCACGGGAGTGAGGTTTGCAGAGCAGAGAATGTTCCTGCCGCCTGCCCTCGCCACCACTCCCAGTAGATCACTGGGGTTTCCCACAGAGCCAGAGGCTGCTTTTGCAAAGGCAGTGCCCGAGAATATTCTCAGGGAACCCTAATGAAACCCAAAGCCACATCCAGCCTTCCTCCTAGCCTGTGGGAATTGCTTATAAAGAGAAGACAGTGGTTGAGTGGTTTATGGCCTGCAAAACATTCCTGAGGGGAAAGTGAACAGGTTCTCAGTTACCTAAAGGCATCAAGCCAACTTTCCCACCCCCACCTATCGTATCCAGAATATTCCTCCTACCTTGTCCTCTTGAGAATCAGGGCAACTTGTTTTTCTCAAGTTGCAAATAGCACAGTGAACGACACCTGTCCTAGAATAAGAAGTATATTTTAAAACTGTACATCTTTTTTTTTTTTTATGGCTAAAATATTTTATGTCAGATTTTCTTTTTTTTTTTTCTTATGGTGTTTTTTTTTTCTTCAATTTATTTCAGCTTATTATGGGGGTACAAAAGTTCAGGTTATATATATTGCCTATGTCCTGCCCATTCCCCCGAGTCAGAGCTTCAAGCATGTCCATTCCCCAGACAGTGCTCAACGCACTCATCATGTAGGTATACACCCATTCCCTCCCCCCAAACTGTACACCTTAAAATATTTTCCTTACTTGAATTTGCATTTCACCAGGTCCTCTATTATATAAGCACTTTCATTTTCCTCTACTTCCATGAGGGAAAAGAGGATTCATTATCAAGACTGCCAGTGGAGAATATCATAAACTTGCATTTTTTAAAAACTTCTCTAAGCATAGAAAAGTACATTTTTATTTGAATAGGACAGTAGATTTGCTGTGGCAAAAGATAGCAAAGTATCAGTGGTTAAAGTAGCAATTCTGTGTGTCTTGCCCAATCTTAGAGTCCTTGTGAAGTTTTACGTGTCATTTCATATAAATCAACTGCAAAATAAAATGTTTAAAGGCAAATCTGAATTCAGTTATGATACATGACCTCCAGGAAAAAAATTATATTGCACAATCTGGAAATATTCTGGAAGCAGTAAAAGGCTATAATAGAAAGGATTTTCCATTTTTTTAAATATTTTGTATACATGTAGATGGTATCCCAGACTTTTTAACCCAATCAGGGAAGAAAAATCCTACAATTATGTGTTAGCATTAGCTAACATTTGTGTACCACTTTTCAATTTTTAGAGTACTTTGACAAACAGTATTTCATGTGATGTTTTGAGAAAAGATGGAATTGTTTTCTTCTTAAGTAACTTTTGTTCACTAGTGGGGGGAAGTGTTTACAGCTAATGTTGCCCTCCTTTGCCTGTGGCCTTTCCTTTTGGCAAAATAATTAATGCCGTACATTTCTGATTTGAGGTTAGAAAACAAAAAACTCAAGGATGATTATGGGTGGTAGGCAAAGTTGTGCATGGAGGTCAGTAAAACAATCCAAAAAGAATTATTATTGAAAATATTGTAACTTAATTGTACAGCATTAAGGGAATTATAAGCAAATAGCTGCTGTTTCTTTATTCTCTATTGAGTTTCAGGGTCTGTGATAGGTGCTTGGTACATTAATAGTCTCTGATGCATGAAAAGCCTCAAAGATAATTTATTATTATCCCATTTTACAGATGAGAAAACAGAGGTAGTGCAGTGGTAGAGCCATTATATAAACCTAAACCCAGGTCTCTGACATTCGGAAGCTGAGCAGACTTTGCATTGTGCCATGATTCTGATATATCTGCTCACCAAATGGAATATTTTGTAGCTCTTTTAAAAGCTTATCAAAAAATGATGTAAGATTATGTGAAAATGCTTATGAGGAATAAATTAAAACTTAGGTTTCAATAAAATGCATATGTTAAAGAACCTGGTAAAAACACATAAGATGAAAATAGTTTTTGTATTCTTTTCTTTCTTAACTTTAACACCTTTCTAATTATCTTGCTCATAAATATTTTTAAATAATAAATGAATCAAATGGTTGAGTAGTAGATGAGTATGTGGAAACTATTATGTTTTGTTTCACCTGTGTGTTTTTTGTACTATGAGTTTTAAACTTATTATAGTAAGTCTTATAATTTGTCTACAGCCCTGGGAAACCATTAGTAATTTCCATATGGGTATATAGCCTATGTCCTCTTCATACACCTCAAAGACCAGTAGGTAACTGACCCATAGTGTTTGCTAAATAAGTCCCAGGTGAATGTTCGTTGAATAAACAGGAGTCTTTCTTAAAGCTTATTAATAATAAAGGGCTTATGAAGTGAGCATAGAATTAATGAATTTAATCTCTATTAAATGGCTGACATGACATATATCAATGTGCACTGGTATTTTAAAATAAGTACAAATATCTATGTCTTGTACTTTTCTTCATTATTACTGTCATTTAGTGCCCAATATTTGTCACTTGATCAAATTACAGTTCTCTTGGATATAAATAATGCCTGTATTAATATTTTATTTTATTTTTTGAGGATCCCATGTATGTGGTGTCTCTATTTTAAATCTTGGCTGGGCTAAAAGTGATTCTTTTGTTAGTAGCATACTCTAAGAAAATATTTTAAGATTACAGTTTACCAATGACTGAGCGTGGCACGTTCTTAATTTCCTAATTAAAGTAACAATAGGCTGTAATTATTTCTTCTTTATTCTTGGGATATACAATACACCACAAATTTAGGTAGGGTGCAGTTTGAAATACATAGTAATTTTAATTTCTCATCGGATATTAGTACACCTTTTCTTCAGTAACCTGGGTCATTTACTAGTTTGAAAGAAGAAAAAAGTGGTTAGACACTTGGTTAAATCCTAACTTATTTTTTTTTTTTTTTTCTTCCTTTGAGACGGAGTCTTGCTCTGTCGCACGGGCTAGAGTGCTGTGGCATCAACCTCGCTCACAGAAACCTCAAACTCCTGGGCTCAAGCAATCCTCCTGCCTCAGCCTCCCGAGTAGCTGGGACTACAGGCATGCGCCACCATGCCTGGCTAATTTTTATATATACATTTTTAGTTGTCCATATAATTTCTTTCTATTTTTAGTAGAGATGGGGTCTCGCTCTTGCTCAGGCTGGTCTCGAACTCCTGACCCTGAGCGATCCTCCCACCTCGGCCTCCCAGAGTGCTAGGATTACAGGCGTGAGCCACCGCGCCCGGCCTAAATCCTAACTTCTGAGGCTCAGGAAATGTCTCCTTGGAATATCACAAAAGAGCTAAAATACTTAAGTAGAGCATTCACTGTCAGCAGAGGATGCGACTCTGGTTGTTGCTAAGTTGATGAATAAGGATTTATGCAAAATAATTTATGCATAGAATGAATGATACTGTTTTTCTCCAGAACAGTTTCACCTTCCAGTCTTCAGATTTGCAGTTTTCCAGTTATAGAAGTTTTGCCTTCCAAAAAAATGTATTTAGTATTTATTGAATTGCTCCTATGAGCAATATAAATGGGATAATGTATATAAAATGCCTTGAAAATTGCAAAGTGCTATACAAATGAAAAGTGTTGCTATTTAGTATTAGTTTATGTCCCTGAATAATTTCTCCGTATGAATAGAGTATTGCTTAAAATCTGGGTACTTCGTTATCCATTGGACCTTTAGTAAATCTTTAGTTTCTCCTCCCTTTTGGCCCTTTATGCTGTTGTTGCTTCTGTGGTCAATAGAGATTTCCTCTAAATTTATAATTTAAAAATAAGGATGATAGGGTTGGCCACTGGAAAAACATAAGTTGTAGAGTCAGAACACAAGATTTCAGATCCTACATCTGCCATTTAATATAGCTGTTTGAACTTGGGCAGCCATTTAACCTGTTGGAGACTTAGCTCCCTGTCTGTAAAATGTGGATTTTAACCCACGTCCTAATGCACTCACTCAGATTGTTGTGAAGGTTCAGAGAGATAGTCTATGTGGAGCTAGTGTGATCTTTATATTAAAGTACATATCAATGATTATCTTTTTATTTATTTATCTTATAGTATGTGCATCTTGATTTCAAATAATGTCCACACTTTTTTTTCCTCTGATTTGCAACAGTGCCACAAAAGGAGAAGTGTTTAATTTAATCTTGAAATTGACAGACTCTTCTCCTCTGGTGTTAGAGGCAACGGTTTCGTCAATTTCAGGGTTTTGTCAATTTCAGGGCCGCCCTCAGAGGCCTTCAGAACCTGACCTCTATACTGGATACAGTGTGTCTGTCTTAAAAATGACAAAGTTACAGATGATAAAAGGAATATCCTGTTGTTGAGAACATTCCCAAGAAAGGGAAGCGGGGAATGTGTTACAGCCTTCCTTTCAGTTAGGGAAGAAGGAATTATGTAGAAAAATAGAGAACAATAATGTCCTCTCTGAAATAAGGAAAATAAAAGTGGAGTTGGAACACTGGCAGAAAATGTAAAAACTCTTTCTGACTTAATGACTAGCTGATTTCCATTAAAATAATTACAAATGTCTGTATGATCAACATGCTCAACTGTATGTAACTGCATCACTTTGGTTACATTTGGAGAAACACCCTATATAAATCCCATTTCCAAACATTTGCCATATATATTCATATAAAATATTCTGATTTATCATGAAATCAGTTTTTCTGCCATTTTTTCAATCAAATTAAAGAAAGGTAATAGTTACTTCTGGGTACTAACATTAATGAAGACTTTCACAGTAAGTAATGACTTGAAAAAAATTTGTAGCAGTTCTACGCTTTTGAAAGCGTATGAATACATCATATGAACATTTTCATTTTAAAGTTGATGCTAAAATGAGTTTTAATTTTAGCTAAGATTTAGTTAAATAAGTTTTAATTTTAGCATTGCCTCTGAGAAACATAAGACACCCCTCCTCCCTTCACCAAATTTACTTGTTCTTATCTAAACCTCTTCAATTTTTAGATTTGTTGAATATGGGAAGATCTTCTAAATAGAGATAGGTCCTTCAGGAGCATTCCATGCGCTTTCTTTTGATAAAAGTGTTGAATTCTCTTAGCTATACTTAAGGAGTTGGGGAGGACACATGTATCTGAGACAGATCTCCAATGCCCTGGGCAAGTTATGGGACCTCTTGGTCTAATTTTCTAACAGCTAAAAAAATTTCATCCGTAGTAATTCTTTTAAAAGGTCCTGAAATCTTTTGAATGACTCACAAGTTGCCATTATTATTAAGCAAGTTGAATATCTGAACATACCAACCCTGCTGGACATTGTCATTTTATTATAAATCACTTGCTCTTCCATTAAGTGTAAATGGATTTAAATATTTGATTCACACTTTACATTTGCCAAATAGCGCCATTCTTCAAGCCTATCCAAAGAGTTAAGCTCTATCCACCAGCCATCTTTTCTTTTTATTCATCGATCCTATGAGTGATTTTTCTTTCTTGCCCTTTTCAATCTGGAGAACAATTTTAAGAACCCTGGAGTGAGTCAAGATAACTGACTTTTGCAGTTTCATATCTCCTTATTGAATTTTGATATCATAGTTTTGATCATGAAATGTACCATATATTTGGCATCTTTGGCAGATTCAACTTTTTAAAGTAAAATAAAATGGCATTGTAATTGAAATAGAATATTAACTAGAAATAGCAGTGGAGATTTCCTATCTATCATTTGCTTTCAAATTGTTTATTAAGAACAGGATTGGCCTTTAGGTTGGAATATTATTGATCAGCCAGCTATCTTTAACTTTGAGTTAACAAGTTCATGATTTGCAAAGCTTTTCAAAACAAGCCGGAATAGGCAGCAAGCTTTTGCCAATATGTCTTAAGTTTCTGACTTCGTTGCTGGGTGACTTAAAAACCTAGACAACATTGCCCCATAGTCCATAGTTGGAAAGGAATACTGAATACTTAAGCACACTTTGAAAATTAAAAAGAAAGATTTATTGAAAAACATAGTTTATTTTTCACCTTTTGTAGTACAGGTTTTTCCCAGATGAAAAAATATTGTTAAAGTTTAATAAAGGTCTTCATCTAGTGTTCACATCCATGGACTAAAAAACGCATTATTGCATAAAGATATTCAGAAAACTCACTTTAAAAATAAAATTAAACAATAAAACCTTAGTTAGAATTCAGTGTTTAGCAGTCTGTTCCTGACCTATATTTTTCTTGCTGTCTTGTTTTTTCCAACCATGAATTCTGCAGTGTCATTGGATTGTCGTGTTCTTGGTTTTCTAAAGAGGTATTGTGAATTCCTGCTTCAAAACTATATTCTTACTCTTGGCCTCTTTATCGTTCCATTAGGGTCTCAAATTCTAGCTCCTGGAACATCTTATCCCTAGTAACCCCGGCCCATGGTCATTTCACACTTACCCTGAACTTATTATTGTATTTATTATCCTTATTTTACTTTGGAATTAAGCTTACATTACTTTATAATAATGTTGGTTACCTTTAAAGCTGCCCCCAGATACATCATATAAGTTGTCTACAACGTATATCCTAACATGCAATGGGTGTTTAATGAATATTTTTGTTGCAACACAGTGGCTTGTGCGTGTGATCACAGCTACTCGGAAGGCTGAGGCAGGAGGATTGCTGTAGGCCAGAATTTCGAGACCAGCCTGGGCAACATAACATAGCAAGAACACTATCTCTGAAAAATTGGAGAAAAAAAAAAAAAAAAAAAAATTAACAGGGCGTGGTGGCTGGGAGGCTGAGCTGGAAAGGATTGTTTGAGCCCAGGAGTTAGAGGCTATAGTGACCTATAGTCACCACTGCACTCTAGCCTGAGTGACAGAGCAAGACCTGGTCTCCAAAAAAAAAAAAAAAAAAACAATGAAAGTTAATAATTTTGAGTTATTCTATAATATGAAAAGAGTAGTCTGAATGGGTCAACAATCAGAATAATATATTAACTTAAAAGAAATGTAGTTCTTTACTGCTAAATATATGCTAAATATATGCCTAACTATCTAAATCTTAACAAATAGGAGTTCTTGGACAACTGCTTTAATTAATACGTAGATGGAGCTAAAATAACCCTAAAACTCTTATCTCACTTATTTGAAAAGTTTGTTCTGTTAAGTTAAACACTTCATTTGTAAGACTTGATACTGCTGATCTCATTAGGTCATGGATTGATCTTAGAATAATAATAATAATAAATAAAACTTCAGCACAGGCCCCTGTACTAGTAACTTGATCTCCATGAAAGGGGAAGTCAAGATTTTGTGTGTGTGTGTTTGATACCATGGATGAATTATTACATTCTCATTCTTCCTACCTTTGAATCTAAAAGTGTTAATGCACAAGGTAACACAGAGACGAAACCTTTCAGCTGTCTGGTGTGTATTTTGCGAGTGTTAAGAAAACAAAGGGCGGATAATAATGCCAGCTTCTCGTGCTAGCAGAGAGCAGTTCAGTAACTGGAGGCTTCTGTTAAGTTTATTCCCTATCAATTTTAACAGGCAGCAGAAACGTTTTTTTAAACAATTATTCAGCAAAGTGCTGCACCCTGTTAGTCTAACTTTTAAAAGATCAACAATAAATGCTAGAAGCAGCATGATAGAAAAAAACACAATTAAGAACTATCATAATCTTAGTAACTCACTTAGTGCAAGGAAAAAGTACTTTATTCAGGTAGGGTAGCTATTCATAAAATAAAATTCCTCCCCAAAACTCTACATTCCTATTTAAATAGCGTAGGAAACACCCTATTTTATATCAGAGATTGATTTCTATCATCCATCTTCCTTTTCCTCACAACTGTACACTCCCCCTTGAACACACAGAGACAGTAAACTTTCCTATAAAATTTTGCACAATAGTGATTAGGCAACCACCATACTATATTTCATGAGTTTCAGTGTATTTCCCTCATTTTACACATACATTGTCATATAAGTCAAAATTTTCTGCCTGACCTTGATACTAGTCTATCAATGCCAGTGTTAGTGACATTATTATGTTCGGACACATGTTGATATGCCAATAGCAATTTCTGTTTAATGTAGGACAAATTGGTCAATGTCTTAGGAATGCCTTAGTAAAAAAAACCCAGATGCAGAAATAAAATCATTTTATCTAGAACACAACAGATTTCAATTTTGCTGTATAACTTATAGAGTACTTACAAATACATGATCTTATTTGATTTCTGGAACTATCTTGTGTGGTCATTATTTACCATTTAGAATTCTAAAGGGGTTCACTAGTGAGTGAATGAGTCGGGATTTGGGTACATGTCCCTTGTGACTGCCCAGTGTTTCCTCACTGTATCACAACTGTGCAGTAAACAGAATGAATTGTCCCAGAAAATAGAGTGACTATTTTGCTGACTTATCTATTTATACATAGGCAGCTTTTCCACATGTAAGTCTTCAGAATGTTCATTAAAATAATTTCTGTTTTGTTTCTTTGCCTAACACCAAATGTTTTTTTATCCTAAATTCTGCACTTTTTTTCTATCAATAGGTGAATATGATCACATTTTTTCAAAATACTTTTCCTTTTCTCTCTTGAAAATAGCAATACAGTGCTATCCTGGGGAGATTTGCCATTTGTTTCTGTGATTATTTTCTCTGTCTCCAGTTAAATAATTTATTATACCCATTCGATTTCTTGTTTCATGTAAATTCCTAATGTATCTCTTCTTTTTGGCCAGTTGATGAAAATAACTTTGTAAATATTAGAATTTTATTTTATTATTTTTCTACTTTTATTTTTTAAGACAGAGTCTCACTGTGTTGCCCAAGTGAGTGCCGTGGTGTCAGCCTCGCTCACAGCAACCTCAAACTCCTGGGCTCAGGTGATCTTCCTGCCTCAGCCTCCCGAGTAGCTGGGACTACAGGCATGTGCCACCATGCCCGGATAATTTTTTCTAGTTTTAGTAGAGATGGGTTCTCGCTCTTGCTCAGGCTGGTCTCGAACTCCTGAGCTCAAGCTATCCTCCCACCTTGGCCTCCCAGAGTGCTAGGATTACAGGCGTGAACCACCACGCCCAGCCTTAAATATTAGAATTTTAGAAGGGGACAATTTTTCCCCCTTCTAAATTCTTTTCCCCCATCTTACTTTGGTGCTACTACCTGCTCATTCTTTTGTTCATTTAGCAAACATGTATTAAGTTCATACTCTACCCATGTGCCAGACACTGGGGAATTGGGTAAGCCTAGTCCCTGCCATAAGGATCCTTCTATCTAGCAGAAAATCAAGAAATATACAAAAATTAAAGAAATAAATTATATTCTATACTTGATCTAGTACAGTGAAATGAGACCTTCATGGATGTATAATAACCATGGATTATACAATAATTCAAGAGTTGTTCAATTTAAAGCATGTTGTAGTTTCTGCTTATTTTATCCTTTAGCACAGATTAAAAACTTCAGAGCCTTAATGGATTGGGTTTAGATGTTCTCTTAATGTTAATAATTGGTTAAATGTATTCAGAAACAAAATTTTCCCCTTAGCGGGAGGATTATTGAGAGATAACTACTGAATGATAATTTCCTTTTCCATTTATATTTGTGGTTATGATGATAGTTCAGTAAGGTTTTACCGAAACAATAAGGTCACTCAATGAAATGCCGATGAATGTATTATGTGTATTAATTATGATTTATTTCATGGATATAGACATGCACAATCTGAGTCATAGTCAAGATGTTAATTATTTTATAATGATTAGAATAAATTAGCATCTGGGTTCTTTTTATGTATTAATTTAAAGTTCACAATGGGATCAGCTCTTCAGCTTAGTGATAAAATGTGATTGAATGCTTATTTTAGTGTGAACTTTAGGTTTATTGGCAGTAATGTCTTAAAAAGTTGAAAGTTTTTAGAGTTGTCACTTTTTAATGCCTTTTGTTCCTTCTAGTTATTTTTCTAAGGATTTATGGTAACTTACTGTATTTGAACTTGACCGATGGAACCTCTTCCATCTCTTCGAAGTGCGTCTCTTGGCTGCCATGAAATTATGTTCTGCTTCCCTTCTTCCTTTCGCCGTCTCAGATTTATGCCTCTCAGTCTCATTTTCTGGCTCTTTCTCTTCCCCACAGCTCAAGTGTCAAGACTTTCAGGGCTCCATTTGGGGTCCCCTTCTCTTCTCTGTGTGGATACATTTGTCCCCATTATGCTCCATGGCTCTGATTATCTTCTTAAGTCATCTCACTTGGTCCCAGGGATAGAAATGTCATCCATACGTTGATGATTCCTAAATTCACAATTCCAGCCCTGGCCATCTCCCTGAAATCCACAGTCATATAGTCAACTGCATGTTGGACATCTCCACCAGGAATCGGGTTCTTACATATAACTTGTGCATAACAGAATTCTTCATTTCTGCCACTTCCTCCCTCACCCCAAAATTCCTGTCTCCCACCCCATCCCCCATTTTCTCACTCTATACTTCAGTGATTAGCATGTCCTGAGACTGATTTCACAGCAAGTGCTGAACCCATCCATCTACGACATCTACTTCTCTACATCTTCTGTGCTCAGCTCCAGGGCAAGACTCTCTCGCCTAGAGTCTGGTAGGAATCTATTCCTCCTGCTACAAAAACTCTTACCTCTCCAAAAAATATTCTGCACAGAGCAGCCAGGATGGGCTCTTAAGACCAGGTCAGGGACTGTCTTCCATATGATCTTATAATGCTTCATTCCTACACTCAGAATACAATAATCACTACTTATTGTGGCCCGCAATGTCCTATATCATCTGGTTTCTCTCTGCCTCTCAGGTCACCTCTTCTGCCACATTCACTGTCTCTCACTGAGTTCCCCCAGCCTTAGTTCTGTCCCTTAAAAATGCCAATGACCTTTCCACTTAGGGACCTTTCATTCCTCTGTTTACACCACCCTGTCCTCAGAAATTGAATGACATGTGCTTTCCTACAGGCATTTGTAGTGCATTACCCTATCCTAATTTCTCAGATCTTGAAAAGTATATTTCTTATTTATTTTTTCCTTCCTTCCTTCCATCCATCCTTCCTTCCTAATATATTAATTTTCATTATACTCTCTTCCCTTTATGCATAGCACAGAAAATAAATATCTGTCAAATTGCATGGTTTACGCAAATTCTCATTTTTTGAACCGATCTTTTCTTTGAGGATACTTCTGAAAGCTGGAGAGCATGCATGTTCATGTGAGAGTGAGTTACTTCTTTATCTAACATTATCTAAAGATATCTAAATATTTGAAATATTCTGTGCTAACAACTCTAGCCTCCTCCTGAGACTGTGAATAGAATTATTTCCAGATGGTTTCGGAGTTTCAGCATATTGCCACAGTTAACAAAAAGCTTTTGTAAATGTTATATTAACCACTAAGGGGCATGTGCTATCCTTAATTTGTGTTAGGAGTTCCTGTTGTAAAAGGTAGAATTTGCCTGGGCCTGCATTTTTCTTCTTAAATCAGATATAATAATTAGAGTATTGGTTGCTAAGAATCGCAGATACCAAAGAACTGACATTCAAGTACTTAAAAACATGTTAGGTGTGCCTCTTAATGAAAAAACTGACTTTCAGAAGCTATGAAAGTATTGCACTGTTTGATCTTAAGGGAAATTTCTTTTAAAATCTGCCAACACAAAGCTAAGGAGAGCTGGATTATTGTTGTCAGGGAGTGTATAAAGTATTAATATAATTCATTTGTCTTTTTCTTTTCTTGCATTTGTGTCAAGTAAATCAATGCAGAACTCTTCAGAACATTATATTTCTGTTTAATTGTTATAACAGTGGTAGTATATGGCAAGAATAGCACTTCTTCAAATTTATTTATTTATAATCACAGAAATCACATAAAATAAATTAACATCAATATTCCTGCTTTTGACTCAATGGTTATTTCCAGAACATTTCCAGGATATAGGGAGTGTTTAAAAAGTCATTTGGGCTTTCTGCAGTTTGAAGGAGACTAAAAATTGCTTTATTGATTGGACCAGTGTATTAGCCAAAGAAAGAATAAAAGTTATCACCATTGTTAGCCCTAGTACAAAACATCTGAAAGCTTTTGAAGAAAATAGGATGGGATTTACTAAAATACTCTTCAACCTACTTGTAAACAGTTGGCAAATAAAAAGCAAACCTAAAATTATAGTGCTATAACCATTACAGGAGAAGGAAAGAGTTAACCAATAATGAATTCAATGTCATAAAGTATACTTCCTACTTGCTAGCAAGAACCTAAGGCTATAGTTTCTCTTGCTGCTTGCAAACTTATATATGGTTACCAGGGTAACTTCCTGTTCTAAATTATGCTGCATGGAAATGGAACTTGCATGTATTCTCTTAATTTAGACCCCAAATTTAGATTCCATTTACAGTAACTGGGATGTGGTAGGAGGGAGTTTTCTAATGACTTAACATTTGTATTTTCTTGCTTAAAACAAAGAACTTTTTGGGTGGCACGGAAGTATTTATAGTAGCGTAAATCAATCCATCAAACTTTTAACCAGGTCATAAATCTACGTCTGATTTCTTTCTGTATAAAATGAGGCGAAAAGGAATGTTTTCTTCTGAGTGGTGATTTTTGTATGCATATTAAAAAGTATACTACAGAGTTAATGTTTATTTCCCTTTTGTATCTCTTGTGGCAAAATATGTGCTAGAGATTGATGGTTATATTTTCGAATGGGAGTAAGTATTTTAAGAGTCTTAGAGAATGTGTTACCTCAGTCCTTTAATAAAACCTTGCATTCAGGTATTAGAGATAACTAGTAATCCGCCCCTTTGTTTATTCAACAAGCACGTACTATTCACTGCTAGGTACAAAGCAATGTGCTAAACACCAAGGATCCCAAATTGAATGTTCTACTTACTCTCAGGGAGCCTACAGGGAAAGATGGTATCTTAGTCTGTTTTGTGCTGGTCTAGCAGAATACCACAGGCTGGTAATTTATAGTGAACAGAAATTTGTTGGCTCACGCTTCTGGAGGCTGGGAAGTCCAAGATCCAGGCATTTGGTGACAGCATTGTGCATCATCCCATGGGGGAAGGCCAAACAGAGGGTGAGAAAGAGCAAGATGCAAACTCATAGCCTCAAGCCCTTCTTTAATTGGCCTTAATCCATTGCTGAGGGTGGAGCCCTCATGACCAAAATACCTCCCATTGGGCCCCACCTTCCCACGCAGTTGCATTGAGTATTAAGTTTCCAACATATGCTTTTTGGGGGGACACTTTCAAACCACAGCAGATGGCAACATATCAATCATCATAGTATGTTGTGGTAGGTTCTGTAAAAGAGAAATGCCCTGGGTGCCAGGATTTTGGTGGAGGAGCACCCAAATCAGAGGGTAGGATCCAGGATTATTTTTCTGGAAGAAGAAATACAGTTAAAGGCATTTTGAGCCATGGGCTAACTCAAGTAATCTGATTTGCATTTGGGAATAACTGTGGTAAAAGTTTGGAGGCTGGTGGGAATGAGCCTAGGTGGGAGATAAGAGCATCATACACTTGGAAGACTAGTGTGTCATTCAAGTGTAGGGTGATAAGAACCTGAACTAAGCCAGTGACAGTAGGAACATCAAGAAGGGATGTCAGAATATTGACATAGCAATTATTTGGAGTCAAAGAATTTTAGAGGAGGGACTATGGATGGTGAATGCCTATATTTTATAGATCAGGAAACAATAGCCCAGAAAGTGATATTTGCTTATAATCTAAAACTTAGACAAAGAGAACATTAAGACTGTAATACTCTTGGTGGTGAGTATGCAGTAGTTTCAGAAACATTTGTACACTAAGGTTAATACAATAAAAAATTCTGTAATGGTTATAAATTCCAAAAGTATGTATTTTGGTTTTTATGTATATTTGACATTTTGAACAAATCAGAAACTAAAAAGATAAGCTTGATAATTTTTTTTTTAAAAAATCGAAGCTGATTGAATCAGATAAAATAATTCAGCAAGAGGTTGCCTCTTCGGTAACCTGATATTTTTCAGAAAAATATTTTTTATAGTTCATTTCCGATACAAATTTACAAAATCATTTTATGTCATGTAACATTTTCTTGGCTGTCACAATGTTCTTAATTCTTAACGGAAAAGATAATGGGAGGCTATATAAATGCAGGGTTGGCTCTGTGGATATTGTGTTACTAGGATTACTTATAAAAGTGACCATCTAGGTAGAGCATAAATGCAGTTTGTAGAATCCTGCCTTGATGGTCTTGACCCTCTTAAAACCATAGCTGAGTTCTAATGACAAAGTAAATTGTAGGAGACAGTGACAAACTTGGATCAAAATGATATCTCCTTCTCTTCTCCTCTTTAAAAATGATAACTAAATATCAAGATATAATGCACATCTGGGCTATATTATTAATGTAGGGCCACATAATCATCAATGTAATAATTACTCAGTTTTCAAGAGCTTATGTTGTAAAATGCACAGAGCGAATATAATTTATGAATTTGTAAGGAGGGGAGCTATGTTACATATTATAACATTGTTAACTTCCTTTGGTGCCTATGAAGGTCATTATATAGCATGTTCATATCACAAGAATGGAAAAATAGGCGCCACATGTACTTGCCATTAAAGTGGTTTACTTAGAAGAGTAGCCACTGACCCTACACATATCAATAATTTCTTTATTTGATCATAACTCAAGTGCCTAGGACAGGTCCTTACACAACATTTCTTCCTCTAAATAAATAGCTTATGATATTTAAACTTAGGCACATCTTTAACTTTAGGTACAACTTAAGCACAATTCATCTAGTATCACTAAAATAGTAGGGGCTGTCATATTTTGTCTGAGCATAAGATAGCTACAATATATATAGTAATTCCTAAGGCATTTTAGTGCAGTGAGTTTTAAAAAATTATACATCTTGTTTTTGGAAATAGTTGCCAGAACACATAATTAATATGATACCAGTTTTCACTAAATGGGAATGTGTGCTTTTTCAAAAGATATTATCGTACTAAAGAAAGGAAGGCAGAATATAAATGTCAGATATTCATCATTACATTTGCTTTTGAGATCACTTATAGTAATTACATCAGCCCAAAGAGATTATATATGCTTGGGTGGATTATATTTGTCATTTGTCAAACATTTTTTTTTTTTAAAGTTTAGAAAGTGCTTTCAGGGTTAAAAGTTATTTCAGGCAAGGCACAGTGGCTCATGCCTATAATCCCAGCACTTCGGGAGGTTGAAGTGGGAGGATTGCTTGAGGCTAGAAGTTCAAGACCAGTCTGGGCAACATAGCAAGAGTCT
Organism: Lemur catta; assembly: GCF_020740605.2. Lineage (NCBI taxonomy): Eukaryota > Metazoa > Chordata > Mammalia > Primates > Lemuridae > Lemur > Lemur catta. The sequence goes on along the minus strand of NC_059151.1, from coordinate 9,421,095 downwards.
ATCTCTACAAAATATTTAAAAAAAAATTAGCTGGGCATGGTGGCGTGTGTCTGTAGTCCAGCTACTTGGGAGACTGAGGGAGGAGGATCACTCGAGCCCAGGCGTTCAAGGCTGCACTGAGCTATGACCCAGCCACTGCACTCCAGCCTGGGTGACAGAGTGACTACTCCCTGTCTCATAATAATAATAATAATTTCTTATCAAGGTAACAGGAATTGGTCCAGTGGTTTGGCTTTACCTTGAAAATTTGTCCAGAATCTCACATTCACGGCTTTAACCTTGGTCCAAGCCACTGTCATCCTAGAACTGAGTTATCATAATAGCCTCCTACTTAGCTGATTTTGTCAGAACAGGCTAGACTTGAGCAGCAATAACTTCTAAGTCTCTAAACCTTAGTGGCTGAACACTAAAACCTTATATATCTTGTTCACAAATTCCTGTTTTGGGTTGGCAAGGGTAAAGTGACTTGGAAGAGCTTCTTGTTGTCACTCAGGGATCCAGGCTGACAGGCTGTACCATTCACAGGGTCCCCAGGTAAAGCCAGAGGGGAAGAGAGAGACTGGAGCATCCCCAAAGCCTCGGTATAGAAGTGACATGTCACTACTGCCCACATTTCGTTCCCTACACCTCCCTAAGAACTGTGCTGAGAGTCTCATTTCCCCTCTATAGCTAACTTCTTTCTCATATATTATTCCTCAAGAACTGCCTTTTCTTTTATTTTTTTTGCCTTTTCTCCTCTTGTTTCTTGAGGGTATTATTGACATCAGTCATGCAAGGACTTGTTCTACTGGACCTAGGTAGAAAACAGTAAAAATAAGAGGTCACAGCCAAACGTGGGGTACAGATACTCTCTGTTGAGAGACTGTGTCAAGGACAGGAAACCCTGCACATCAGTCAAGGCCTGATTTGGGATGATTGAGTCAAACTGAATTAATGAGAATAGGATCTAGAACCATAAATGGCTGTTTCTTTTAATCACTTGTAGAATGGGATTGTATTTGATTTTTGAAGTCAGAAATGCTTCTCAGGCTCCATTTCATATACTAAAATTGTCATACATTTGAGATATCTAGTGGGAAGTTGCCTTATTAACATTTTACGCAGAGGAAAATACACATACACCTTCTTAGACACATTTATATTGGTAGAGTTATGGAGTAGGTATTTACAAAATAAAAAGAGAGTCGAGATGATATGCAAATGCTGATTTGACTTTAATAGTTGCAAAAGGAAGAACATTAATACCCTCTTGAGTTCACTTGACAGGAGATGAACTGTCAAAGAAAGGAAGACAGAGGGGAGTCTGGGTGAATTATTTGTAGTGTGCGACTGATGGTTTATTAAGCCTGGATGGGACTGCAGTTCTTTGCCAGTGGACAGGCTGATACACCAGAACCAAAACCCAGGCACATGCTATTAGCAGGAGGTCTGGAAAACGAGGTATTGACAGGCGGGTGCTTAGAAAGGGCTGACTTGTGGGAGCCACTAGAACTCCCTGCTGCTGTTCTAATGAATTCCACTGTGGCCTTAAATCTTAACATCCCCCTGCCCCCTTTTTTCATCTGAGGCATAGTAAGTAGTCTGTGTATAATGGTAGAAAAATGACAGTGGGTGGTCTTTGAGAAAATTCCTAACCAGAGTCTATTGTGTATACATGAAAATGGTAGCATTTGTTGCTCACTTCTGAGGACGTGACAGCTAATATTTTTAGGCAGCTCTTTTCCTAAAGTAATGAGTATTCCAGAAGTCAGGAACTAAAACCCCATTGTCTTATTTGGGCAAACAGAGACACAGAGTCAGTAGGCTGTGTGTTTCTGTATGTACACACACACATGTGCATATGTATTTATTATAAGGAATAGCCCACACGATTACAGACACTAAGAAGTCCCAAGACCTGCACTCAGAAAGCTAGAAACCTAGGAGTGCTGATGGTACAGTTCCAGTCTGAGTTTGAAGGCTCGAGAAGCAGGAGGGCCGAAGGTATACTTTCCAGTCTGAGCCCGAGTCTGAGTCTGGAGGCAGGAGAAGACCAGTGTCCCAGCTCAAAGAATTTTCTCTTCCTTCTGCCTTTTTTTATTCTATTTGGGCCTTCAACAAATTAAATGAGGCCCCCTCACCGTGCTGAAGGCAGTACGTGTAACTCAGTCTTTTGATTCAAATGTTAATCTCATCCAGAAACACCCTTACGGACACACCCAGCACCATGTTTTGCCAAATATCTGGGCACCCCATGACCCAGTCAAGCTGAAACATAAAATCAACCATCATACCCATGAAAGGTAATTTACTGTGTGTGGGGGGTGGGGGGGTTACTGGGCAAAAAATACATTAACTCTCTTGGGCCTCAAATCAACTAAGCTATTCCTTGTAAATATGAGGACTATTATCTCTGCTGGAGACAGTTCATTTGTCATTTTGGATCTTCCATTGGGTAGATAGTTGTTAGGTTCAGAATCTCCATAGTGTTTCAAATTTTCATGTAGGTAACTGAGATGAAAATACTGTCTATTCAAATGATAACACAACTTTTACCCTCGGCTGTGGTTTATACTGTAAGATCTCAATCCTGGGTGCGCATTAGTATCATCTAGGGGAGCACATCTTTTGCTTCTGACATGATCTTTAATCACACACCCAGCGGTCTATCCAGTGGTCTAAAATTCCATGTGATCTAATCCCACGTAGGAGCAGTGATCACAGCCAACAATGGAGACACATGGCAAGGAAGAGTGTACAGATAATGGGAGATAATATTTGAAATCTAGAATTGCTGGGAAAATAAAAATTGATATAAGTCTCTATACAAAGCCACAGAATAGAACATACTACAATTCCTAAAAGTGGATGTTCAAATCAACTGTAACCATGGATTTTGGGCATAAGAGTCCATTGTTTCTGCTACTGACACAGTTAAATAATACAATGGAGACTGGATGAAGAAGAGTCACTTCTGCCAAGCTAGGCTAGCTGAAATGCCTGTGAGGAACATACACATCTGTGCAATTTACAATGAGGGCGTGGAATAGAAACAACCACCCAGATATTAGAGGGATCATCGGTATCAAGCACTAGGCACGGTGGCTCACGCCTGTAATCCTAGCACTCTGGGAGGCTGAGGCAGGAAGGTCGCTTTAGCTCAGGAGTTTGAGACCAGCCTGAGCCAAGAGTGAGATCCCATCTCTACAGAAAATATAAAAATTAGCTGGGCCTGTTAGTGCTTCTCTGTAGTCTCAGCTACTTGGGGGAGGCTGAGGCGGGAGGTTGCAGTGAGCTATGATGATGCCACTGCACTCTAGCCTGGGCAACAGAGAGAGACTCTGTCTCAAAAACAGAAACAAAACCAAACACAAACAGAAACACAGAAGGCTCGTTGTTACCAGCACTATTGTCCCCTAAAGATAGGAGGGGATACAGGCTGAATTTGAAGCAGGCGGGAACTGTTGAAATAGATGGAAGAAAATGTGGAGGATCTCATTAGCTGTTTATGGAAACCAAATGTCAGAAAGCGCAAATGTTTAAAAAAGAGGTTGTTGAGTGATCTTGGAGACAGTGGTGGTGGGAAACGAGGAAAATGACAATCTTTTATCCTTGTCCTGTGAGTCAGGAAGGTTAGTGACACAGGCACATAAAAGCAAGAGTTACTAGGGGAAAAATGTAATGTTATCCGGAATGAATGGGGTGGTGGAAGGAGCTTCAGGAGCAAAAATAAAAATGTGGGGAGGTTGTGATGGAGGGGGTGCAGGGTGCAAGGATTGAGTTCAGGGTTGGGACTGGATGTTGGGTTTGGAGAGCAGTAGGACTGAACTGAAAAAACAAAACCTAGTAATAATGTTAACAATAACCATAATAGTTAAAATTTATCGAGCAATTACTGTATGCCACATACTGTTCTAAGCATTTTACTTATATGAATGTATTTAATTTGCATATAAATCTATAAAGTAGGTACTATTATTGGTCCCGGAGAGAGGCTACATTATATAGTCAGGGCCATGTGATTGGTAAACACTAGAGCTGGGATTCCAACCCGGGTAATCCAGGTCCAAAGCCCGTGCTTGTAAGTATAACTGTGTTCTTAACTTGCTTAAATATGTGCTCTTAAGTATGATGACTGAAGGCATCGGTGTCTAAGTGGCTGTTCCCCCAAATCATGCATTTTACACAGAAAATATTATTTTAATTTTAGAACAGTTTAAATGCAACAGGTATTTGGTGAAAAGAAGGCCGGTGTGTTGACTACAAAGTGGCGTTTTCAGAAGTCTGTTGTATGAACCATGGACCAGGGCAAGAGCATGCAAAGGAATTTTGGTTCTGAAGGTGTAAGCTGGTGTCTCTGTCTCATATAGCAATAAATAATCCCCTCTGGTAAACCAGGGTGCTTTCTCCTCTGGAGCAGTGTTTAGATTGCTTAGAATGGCTCCACTAGCTTCAGTCTCTGAGCTTTCCCTTTCTTCCGTCCACGTTAATTCCTCCCTTAGACTGACATCTATTTTTCTTGGATATTTTATACTATCATTACTTAAGTCTTGACCTGGGAATTGAGAGTCTCTTTAAAATAATGCTGCAGTCTCTTTCCTCTGATCAATTTTGTATTGATTACATAGTTTAACCCTCGCAGGGCAATCTTATTTCCAGGTATGTGGCCTGCCTATGTATATGACATAAAACAAATGACAAAATCACTTTGCCGAAGGGGACCTCAAAGAGGGAAGCTAATACATGTCACAGCCAGTAGGCAGAATTGCTCTCTAGTGTCTTAGAAAGACAGCCTCCTGCATCCTTCCATACATATCTGCTACTTCCCGTTATATAAGCAGCCTAACTTAATCGTCCTATTGGTTACCTTTGACATTTTTATTTAAGTTAAAATTAGCATTCAATGTCTCTTGCTGTCTCTGTCTTATACTTTGCGCGTTATATGTACACATGCATATACGTACATAGGGTCACAAGCTATCATAATTCAAATTTCGGATACATCCAAATGAATGAATTTGGTGCTAGATTACTTTTTCTCATACAAGGCAGTAAAAAAGAGAACAGGCTCTGCAAAGTAGTCAGACCTGGGTTAAAAATCATGATTGACTCTGAAGTTACTCAATCTCTGCAAGCCTTGGTTTTTGTGTCTGTAAACTAGGAATAAGAATAGTATAGACCTACCCTTGGCTGGGCACGGGGGGCTCACTCCTGTAATCCCAGCATTTGGGAGGCCCAGGTGGGAGGATCACTTGAAACCAGGAGTTTGAGACCAGCCTGGGCAACATAGCGAGATCCTATGTCTAACAAAAAATTTTAAAAATTAGCTGGTCGTGGTGGCATGTGCCTGTAGTCCCAGCTACTCTGGAGGCTATGATTGTACCACTGAACTCCAGCCTTGGGTGAGAGTGAGACCTGTCTATAAAAAAAAAAAAAAAAAAAAAAATCAAGAAAGAGGAGTTCTTACTACAGTAACATGCATTATTTAATATTAAACAACTACAAATTTTATTAGTGGAATCCTTTCTTCATAGCAACTTTGTTTCTTGAAAAAAGATTTGGAACTCTGTGTCAAGACAAAACTAACAAAACTAACTTGGCTCTGATCTGACCTGAACAAAATGTCATCCAAAACCAATATGTATTTAAGTGGGTTTTTTGTTTTTTGTTTTTGTTTTTGTTTTTCAGAGACACAAGCAAACAGAAGTATGAAAATTTTAAGTTCCTGGTTTAGTAACAAATGAGTTTACTTTCATTGGGTGACTAATCTGTGTCATGATACCTAGGTCAATGCATGTGAAACACAGGATAAATAGGCCATCACTAAATCCTCACAACAAATGCAGTTCAAATCATACTGTTCTTATTTCATGAACGAGAAAACTGTCTTTCAGAGAATGTGGAAAAAGTTGCCCAAATTCCCATAGTCAGTTAGGGTTTGGAACTTGGAGCTGGGTCTAGAACCCCGATAGTTTGCATTACCTAGACTGCCTTCAGCCTATGCAATTTTAGTTCTATATAGGATTTTTTTTTTGTATTTTCATTAATATAAGATTTATGGTTCTTACCAGTGCATGAGGAAATTACACACTGGAAAATATAGCAAAATACGAGTTTGTTTTTAAATTTAGCAAAGGTAATAAGAGATAAAGAAGGTGTTCTTTGGAAAAACCAATGGACGTCCCAGTTCTAAAAAGTTGTATTTCCTTTGCTTATGTGAGATTTTATGTAATTTTGTGTTATGTTTTAGCTATAATCTCCCATCACCTTCTGGGGAGAAGAAAATAGCTCACTTTCTGCCTTCCCCGAACTGTGACATCCCTTTTAGGACTGCAAAGGACCCCGTGGAGATGGTAGATGCCGGGTCTTTTAAGACATAACAAAGACGGGAGGCCAACTGCTTTCAAACAGAAATATTTGCTGAGAAGCTAATCCGTGTATCAGAGATCTGAGAAGAGGGAGCGTGACTAACCACTGAAAATAGGCTCATTATAGACACGGTCTTCAATGAGCCCAGAGGGAAGTTCTGTCAGTCTAGAAAGGACGTGCTTTTAAAAGGAAAAGGCCAAGAAATGATATATTTGAAGTTAAAGAGTTGGACAAACTGACTTAAGTGACTGAGTGTTAATAAAAACGAATAAAATTGACCTCATTAGGTCATTACATCCTATGATCATCTTCATTCAGAGGTATTTACCGCTCTGACTTTATCCGACTAAGAATGTTGGCCAGTACTTGATATTCTATAATAATACAGGTCAACATACTATGTGCCTGACATAATTACATGACCTTTTAAAAAAAACACTTTATTGCTCTGAGAAATGTAGTGGGGACCTCCGTTAGAAATCTTGCCGCCTATTCATGTGATGAATGAATGGATATTAGGTTATTAAGTATGGAATGTCCGATTTCCTTAAGTACCAAGCTTGACATTTGAGATCTCTGACATTGCACACTGACACTTCTGGTTTTATTTTTATTGTGAAGGTACAGCCTCAGTCTTGCATGCACAGTTTGGCTTGTGATTGTCTTTCAGATTTTTTTTTTTTTGGGAGGAATTTCTGTCAAACCATGGATAAGTCAAAAATTTGTGTTATTTTTGAATATGAGTTCTGTCGTGGAACTGATGCAGTGTAGACAGCTCGAAATATCAACAAAGTGCTTGGGAAGAATGGGGCTAATGAACACACAGTACGTGGATGGTTTGAGAAGTTCCGTTCTGGTGATTTTTAATCCTGAAAATGAACCGCGTGGGTGACCTGAGACCAAGGTGGATAATGATGAGCTGAAAGCTGTAGTGGAAGTGAATGCATCTCAACCTATGTGTGAATTAGCAGCAAGGTTTGATGTTACTATTCCAACAATATTGGACCATTTGAAACCAATGGGCAAGGTAAAGAAGCTGGGTAGATGGGGACTGCATGAATTAAATGAGTGTCAGAAGAGAAATTGTCTTGAAGCTTGCCTTTCTTTGCTGTCACGACATAAAGGCAAAGCATTTCTATGCCATATTGTTATGTGTGATGACAAATGGATTCTTTTTGACAATCTCAAGCCTTCTGCACAATGGTTGAATAAAGATGAAGTGTCAAAACCCAGTCCAAAACTGATATTCATCCAAAAATGCTAATGGCGTCTTGTTTGGTGGTCCAGTGCTGGTATTATCCACTACAGCTTCATGAAACCTGGTCAGTCCATTACAGCAGATGTCTACTGCAACCAGTTGGATGAAATGATGAGGATGCTTGTGATTAAGCAGCCAAGATTGGTCAATAGAGGCAGGCCAATCCTCTTGTAAAACCATATGTCACAAGAAACAATGCTGCTCAAACTACAGCAGCTGGGCTTAAAACTCTCTGTCATCCACCATATTCACCAGACCTTGCACCAACTGACTACCACTTCTTCCAGGCTTTGGACCACTTCTTGCAAGGAAAAATATGCAATTCTCAACAAGCTGTGGAAAACACCTTGTGTGATTTCATCGCCACTCACTCTCCAGGCTTCTTCGCTGCTGGCATAAACCAGCTACCCTTAAGATACCAAAACTGTGTCGATACTTTAGGCACATACTTTGATTAGTTGTACTGCTGCTTGTTTGAGGCATAATAAACTAAATTGTTGACTTGAAATCAGACATTTCATATTTAATGAATAGTTTGGATTCAGGCTTAAGCAAGAAACAGATTTTTAAAAATTTATTTTGCTAAAAGACAGGAAAACTAACACAAGGTGTTTAACAGTGAGTGCTAAGATCTCCCAGATGGGTTTGTTTCAGTATGGAAGAACTAATTTTTTTCAAACCTTTTTGTGAGTTTAAAGGGAGAATCAACTTAGTTGCCCTTGTCATTCAAAATGTCTTTTATTGTGTCTTATTCTGGATATCTTCTGACTTTATATTTTGGGTATACGTGTGTATGTGTATGTGTTTAGTTCTCTCAGTAACTCTTCAAATTGGCCTTGCCCTTTATAAATTGGGAGATTGAGGCACACGTGAGGCAGGTAAGACCTCCAGACATTTCTTGGGTTGGGAGATGATCTCACATGTTTCCTTCAATCATGTGGATCCGTCATGGGATCCCTGCAGTTTCTCACCATCCTACAGTCAAGAGGAGAGAATTTTAAGACACTTCTTCATTTAAGACTAGGTTGTGGCTTCCTCTTTGGGAAAGCTGCGACATTTGACCTGAGCTAATGGCGAACAGAGCGCGAGGTGGGGCTCCCCAGATCCCCCATTGCTGGAGCTGCGGGTTCATGCACAGCAGATGGTGGAGATGAGGAGCTAGAAGCCTCTGGAGTGGGATCTCTTGATTGAAGTAGAGCATGGCAAGGGAAGAGAACCAACAAAAATCTGCTTGACGATACAGAGAAACTGGTATTTATTTAATACCAAGGCACTGTAAGGCAAACATGGAAAGCTCAAAAACTAGAAAAGTAACCTGCAGCATCAGAATGAGAAGTCAGAATAATGGCTGTGCTTGGGTTGGTGAGCGGTGACTGGGAGAGACAGCACACATGGGCTTCTGGGATTCTGGAAACATCTCTCTTGATCTTTGTGCTGGATGAGCATGTGGGTGCAATTTGTGAAATGTATTGAGATGTACATAATAATCCATACGTATCTTTTTAAGTTTGTGTTATCCCTTATGTTTATTTTATACTTTGGTATGTAAGTATATTTGTTTTCATGTTATCTGGTCCCAAAGGTATTAGGTTTTACCCAGTTGTTCAGTGTTTTTTAAATTATGTGTATGACAATGTACATAAATATATACACACACACATGCGCATATATATTTCAAGCCTACTTTGATTCTACCTCAATTTTGTGGCCGTGGGAAAGTCATAGAGAAGACAAATTAGCTCTGAGAAATGCAAGCATATTTTTGTGCAATATAAACTAAGTGGAGAAAAAATAACAACACTAATGGTTTCTGAATGAAAGGAAAATACCAAGTACAGAACCCCCGAAGGAAGGATTTATCATGGAAGGTTTAGATGATAGAAGGAAGGAATCTGATCATGTAAAACATCACTGTCTTCAACACAGAGAAAACTGGAGGTTAAAGAAAAATATGTTTCGTGATTGTAGCCTACCAGGGTTGTGATCTGTCTCAGGGATTTGGATCTTGAGAAGAAACAGATTGCCAGGTGGAACCTATTACCCTAACAAACACTTCCCTTCCAAAGTTCTGTCCTTCTGGGGCTCTGTGGTGACCTCACTGTCCCATAATTAAGCCACTTACAGCTTCTGTCTCCCTGATGTAGAGGTGTTTTAGTGCCAGTGGTATTCAATACGGCTGAGAGGATTGGAGATCTTAGTATTTCTTTAGTAAATTCAGCATGGGTCACTGCCTTTAAAAATCTGCCTCTATGTTCCCATCTCTAATAAGACTTTATTTTTAGGATAGGTTTCTTGGAACTAAAATACTTAAAAACAGGCCACTTGCTCAACTCAATGTGATTTATACCTGTAAATCAGGAAAACATGAAAGAAAATGTAACCATTGTGAAAGATGGATAAATGCTGAGTGCAATTTGCTCTTATCACAAAATCAGAAGATAAAAATGGGGAAATTTCTCAGCAACAGAGAGAAAAAGGTACAACCTATTGTTCATGACATATAAAGAAACAACAAGCTCTCAAGAGACAAGAAGGGAACATATTGCTAAATTACAGAATGAGAATTTCAGCTTTCCATTTATAGATGTAAAATAAAAACAGGACCCCAGGTTACCATGGATAGAGATATGGCAGGAATCTTGAGCAAGTGTATCTTTATTAACATCAAGTTGCAGATATTTTCAGGGCAATAGTGCCTAATGACATGTTCCAAGGGGAAGTTCTAAGGCAACTTGTGAGTAGAAAGTCAAAACACAAAAAGAAGAATTGGCATGAAATTTCCCATGGGTGACTCTATCATCAGATTAGATTTTGAGAAATATATTAGGAGTTAAATTCCAAATACCCTGTACTGCTGGCAGCAAAGATATAAGATATTTGAGTAACAGTTTCATTATTAACCAATTTATGATCCTTTTATTTCGTTGGAGCATAAGGGACATGATAAAAATTTGCTACAAATAAATGACAGCTTTGTTGAACAGGAGCATATTTTTTTTAGATTTTACAACAATAGAATGGGCCAAATATCCTTGTAAATTACATTAATGAGCTAGATTGCTACTTTTAATGGAGGCTCTGCGCTCCACGTTGTTGCCTTATGCAGATTTGCCAGTTAATAAGCCCTGAACAGTGTTTCTGTTTGAGGAAAATGAATCTGAAACGATTGTCAGATCATCTATTTGGCATGCCTGGCTGGTGTCGGGAATGGCACTTGGCTAATGTGCTTTTACTCAGTGTCATTAACCCACACAGATGATTGAAAGGTGAATTTATATGTGTACCATGGGGCTCAGCGCGGGGAACAGGCTGCAGAGAAACGAGGCTGCAAAGGACAAAATGAACCGTTCATTTTGCATTTCCATTCTTTGGTTTTCACGTGCTCACTTTAAAAGGCCTATGACATTTAAATCTATGGAAAATGAGACGAAACTATTAACCTAAAAAAAAAGCACAACTTTGCATTGCATGAATGGCTTAAAAGTTACATGGTTGAAAAGTGAGCAGTCATCTACCCTTCCTGATCCCTATACCTGGGGGGTCTTGCCAAAAAAGGCAGATAAATTAAGTACTTCTGAACCTATTTCATGTAAGAATATTCTGGAAACTTTAATTAATAAAGTAGAATTCATGATGGACATGTGAAATGAAAGGCTTCCCACTCCTTCATGAGAAGAATTTAATTTGCTCTCGTGCAGATTAATTAAAACACGATAAGCTGGAAAACTTATTTTTTAAAATACTACATCTATGACAGATTTAGTTCAGCAAAGCCAGGAAATGGAAACCGCAGAATATTTTCTAATTTGGTCTTTGAAATAAGTTTTCTTTGATATTTGTCCCTTCAGATATTTTGATGCACATCTATGCTTTTGAATTCCAAAAACTTTGGAAATTTTGAATACATTTATAAAAAACATGTTATGCCCTTATTCTTAAAAAAAGATACAGAAAACATGCTCTGCATGTGATCCTTTCTGCGTGGCTAGATCTATTTTTAGACTTAACAGAGACACTTGAGGCCTAAAATATCTCTAACCTACCCGGTTTTAGTCTATATTTTAAGGCTACTTGAAATTTAAAAAGAAAAAAAATCAGACTTTTTTTTTTTTTAAAATTGAGCTACACATGGGATAAAACTTTTTGACAGTGCATGGTATTCATTCTTACATAGTGTGCTCTTACGATCTGTAAAGAAAATTAGCAAAGACATCCCCCCCAAAAAATGTATTATTATATATTATAATATGTATAATATATATTTTCATTTGATTATATATTCAGATTATTTTTATTCATCCAACTTCAAGCTAAAAATCAGTATTTTCAAGGAAAATCCTTTTTTCTACATTCAGTTCCAGCCTCCTCACTACTGACTTCTCACCCCCACCCCTCCCTCATAGAAATAAGGAGTTTCAGTTCTAGCCAATCTTTATTTAAATTTAAAAAGTTGCATGAAGGATATTTCCATGTTTCCTAAATTTAGATTCATTTTACTTGGATAATGGTTTCCATCGCTGGATCTTTCTTTGATAAGGATAAAAAAAACCTAAAAAGTGTTTCCAATATTCACGATAGCTAGAACTTTTTCAGCGCTATTAATCTATCTTGTTGGAAGATTAAATATCTCATACTTCTTCTGTTTTTAGTAAGGCAAGCCCTTGCAATTTAAAAAGAATGATTAGTAATTTCTGCTTAGCTAAGCAAATAGACTGTAGAGTAATTTGGATTTGCCAGAAATGGGCTTTCTTTATGATATTCTTTGAATATTTATCAAACTGGAATTTTGCTTATGTTCCTGCTCTAGTTATAAATGTTTGTTAGACATAAATTTTTATAACTATCTGACTTGTCTGAAAGCCATTATGAAATAGGCTTGCTTTTGTTTTGAGTCCTCAATTTGTTCACACTTGTCATTTATTGCCGTTGTGTACTGCAATTTCCCAAACCTAGCCCTTTTCTCTGCCCTTTATTATTCACTACCTGCCCTCAGCCCAAACACTTGACCTACTCAAGATGGGCTACCCCTTCCAAGATAGTATCTCATTCCAAGACACAGTCTCCATCTTCTTCCTGGACATTATTATATTACAGATGGTGTGGTCCATGCTCTGTCTACCAGGTAATCCAAAGTAAACTGATAAACAAATCCATGCTAATTTGTTCATTCATCCTTCTCTTTAAAATGCAGTTGATCCTTGAACAACATGGGTTTGGACTCAGCAGATCCACTTACATGTGGATTTACTTTTAATAAATATACTGGAAAATCTTCTGGAGATGTGTGACAATTTGAAAAATATCATAGATGAACTGCATAGCCTAAAATATCAAAAAAAATTAGAAAAAGTTAGTTATATCATGGATGCATAAAGTATATGTACATACTAGTCTATTTTTATCATTTATCATCATAAAATATAAACACAAATCTGTTGTAAAAAGTTAACATTTATTAAAACTAACGCACACACTTACAGATCATACATGGCGCCAAAGTAGAGAGAAATGTAAACGTACCTACAGATGTACTATTAAATCATAACTGCGTAAAATTAACTATAGTACACACTGTACTACTGTAACATTAATAATTTCGTAACTACATCGTGTTGCTATTGCAGCGCAAACGTTCAGAGTATCTGCCTAAAACCATGGGATGCTGATCATCTCTGCAAGAGCAGTTCGTCTCTCCAGCAAATTGCATATTCAAGTAAAAAGTGATCTTTCAGGATTCTGCAGTATTTTCTATGGTATTGGGTGCAATACTGTAAACTTTAAATAATACCATGAGACCTATGTGACCTAGTGATTCTGGATGTGTTCCCAAGAAGCAGAGAAAAGTCATGACGTTACAAGGAAAAGTTGAATTTGGTTCATATGCACTGTAGATTAAGAGCTATAGATGCAGTTGCCTGCCATTTCAAGATAAATTAATCCAATGTTAAAGGACCATTGTTAAAAAAAAAAAAAAAAAAAAAAAGGAAATTTGTGAAACCCTTCCTGCAGCTATACCAGCAGGCATGAAAGTCTTGTACTTTTTGCTAAATATCTTTTTATTTCATATTGAAAATGCAGCTTTTATGTGGGTGCAGGGTTGCTATAAGAAAGGCATATCTATAGACTTTAATATAACTCAAGAAGAGGTGAGGAAGTCAATGTATGACAACTTAAAGTGAAAGGAAAGTGAAGGATGTAAAGTTGGAGAATTTAATGGCAGCAAAGGATGGCTTGATAATTTTAGAAAGAGGTTTGACTTAACAAAATGTCAAGATGGCAGAAGCAGCTTCTGCCCAACCGAATTCCCAGATGCCACTCAAGAAATCATTGAGAAAGGTTATCTGCCTGAACAAAGTTTTAATGTAGATAAAAGTGCCCCTTTCTGGAAAAATTCCCGCAAAAGACATTTGTTAGTGAGGAAAAGAAATGAGCAACTGGATTTAAGGCAAGAAGGGTTAGGCTAACTCTGATGCTTTGTGCAAATGCGGTTGGGTTTATGATCAGGACTGCCCTTATCTATAAAGCTGCTAACCCCTGTGCCTTGCAGGATAAAGATGAATACCAACTTCCAGTCTTTTGGTTGTACGACATGAAGGCACAAATAAAAGAATCCTTTTTCTGGATTTGTTCCATTGATGCTTTTTTCCTGAAGCCAGGAGGCATTAGTAAAGGATTTCCTTGTAAAGTTCTTTTGATATTGGACAATGCCCTGGGCCATCCAGAACCTCATGAGTTTGACACCAAAGCTGTCCAAGTGGTCTGCTTGCTCCCCAAACCCAGTATCTCTAATTCAACCTCTAGATCAGGGGTCACAAGAACCTTTAAGGCTCATTCTACATGGTACTCTATGGAAAGGATTGTCAACACTATGGAAGAGCACCTTGATAGAACATGATTACGCTATTGAAGATGCCATCCTTGTTACAGAAAAAGCCATGATGGCCATCAAGCCTGCGACAGTGAGTTCTGCTGGAGAAGACCTTGTCCGGATGTTGTCGCTCCACTTCCCAGGATTTATGACAGAACCAACCAAGGAAATCAGGAAAGAGATTGTGGCTATGGTAAAAAAGGCGGAGAGTGAAGGGTTTTAAGATAAGGATCTTGGAGAAATAGAAGAGCTTATTAGACACCACACCAGAGGAATTAACAGAAGACGACTTAATGGAGATGAGGACTTCCAAACCAGAGCTAGACAATGAGGAAGAAGATGCAGAGGAGGCAGGGCCAGGAAACAAAGTGACATTAAACATCTGGCAGAGGGGTTTTGATTATTGAACACTGGGTTTGAATTTTTGGCCCATCTCTGGTGTGAGCATTGAAATTAAAGCAAATGGTACAAGAAGGATTGGTACTACAGGGAGACATTTTTAAAGAAATGAAAAAGCAAAAGAGTTAGACAGAAATTAGGATGTATTTCTGTGAAGTTACACCAAGTGTCCCTGCCTCTCCTGCATGGCCCCTGCCAACCCCCCTGCCACCCCGAGACAGCGGGACCAACCCCTCCTCTTCCTCCTCGACCAACTCGATGTGAAGATGATCAGAATGAAGACTTTGATGACTTCCATTTAATGAGTAGTGAATATATTTTCTCTTCCTTATGAATTTCTTCTTTTTTTTTCTTTCAATAGATATAAGGGGTACAAGTGCATTTTGTTACGTGGATGAATGATACAATGCCGAAGTCGGGGCTTTTAGTGTGCTTTTAGTGTGCACAATAGAGTGCATTGTTTTTCTTGATAACATTTTCTTTTCTCTAGCTCACTTTATTATAAGAACACAGTGTGCAATACATATAAAATACAGAATATGTTATTAATAATTGACTGTTATGGATAAGGCTTCTGGTCAACAGAAGGCTATTTATTAGTAGTTAGGTTTTGGGAGAGTCCAAAGTTATACTCAGACTTTCAGATGCGTGGAGGGTCAGCACCCCTGACCCCTGCATTGTTCAAGGTTCAATTGTACCGACCCTTCCTCGGAGACCCTTCTGCACACAATGCTTCCATGCAGTGAGTAGGCAGACACAGAGCCTCATTTGTCTTCTGCATAATTTTGTTGCTCTTTAAAACTTACATTTAGAATCTATGTTGCAGTTTTGGTTAAGTATAGGAAATGTTGCTACAGAATAATCATTGTAAATTCCAGGGATAATAAAAAAGTATATATGTACAGCAAGTGTTCCACATGATTTCCTCCTGTCCACTTCTCTCTGTTTGTATCTGTGGGTTGGTCTTAATGTGTTTCTCTCTCTTCACACATACACTGATTGCATTTCCTGTTACCCCATTCCTTCTCTAACCTCCAAAAAAGTAATTGCTTTCGTTATCTATTGCAGCATAACACATTACCCGAAAATATAGTTGCTTAAAACAGAAACACTGATTGTCTTTATGCAGGTTTTCAGAGTCAGGAATCTGGGAGTAGCTTAGTTTGGTTCAGGCTCAGGTCTCTCGTGAGATAGTAGTGAAATTCCACAGGGCCCAGGGACATCGGAAAGCTTGTCGAGGGTGAGATAATCTGCTTCCACGTTGCCTCGGTCCTCTGGCTGTTGGCAGGAGGCCTCAGTTTCTCATCGTGGCTTGAGTGTCTTCACAACACGACATCTGGCTTCCACAGAGCAAATGATTTACAAGTGAGCAAGGGGGCGAGCAGGGAGCCACAGTCCCTTTTAGTACCCACCCTCTGAAGTGACACACCATTGTTCCCCTTTATTCTGTTTATTACATAGGGGGTCTCTAGATCCAGGCCATACCCGATGGGAATGGAGTTAGACAACTCCACCTCTTGAATGGGGTGGTATCAAGGAAATTGTGACCATGTCTTAAAACCACAGTCCTTACCCAGAAAAAAAATACCTCCAGTCACAGAATTAACACTATGAGATTTAAGTACTCTACTTTTAGAAGTAGAAAAGTATGAGTTTCCACCGAGGGCTTCGACTTTTTAAAAATCTTACTCACCCTGTATCCATACTTCAACTCAAGCATAGAACCTGATGGATAGTAGCAGGTCTTGAATAACTATAGAATTAATTAATTAATGTCTCCAAATGCTGGGATATATTTTCTGAACATTTAAAATTTCACTGCCAATATTTTATTCCTCTTGTTTGGCCTCTAATTATGTTAAATAAGGGAAAATGGAATTAAGCGTGTTTATTCCTCTTATTTGAAAGATCAGCTTTAAAAGTTACAAGTGTCCCAATTTTATCTAATTACTGTCCAACACATATATAGTTTATATACAATTTTATATAGATTGATTATCTGTTATTGTCTATCTTGTTTATTGTCTGTTACCTTCCTTAGATTTTAAGCTCCGTAAAGGTCAGGACTTTTGCCTATTTTGTGCAAGCAGTATGCCTGGGCTTGTACGTTGTTTGACATAGCACAGGCACTCTGTGAGTGCTTACTAAATGAATGAATTAAAGTTTTCACTAAGCTAAGGATGTCAGAACCTCAGCTTTTCATTTGCAGGGATTTCGCTTAGATGGTTCTACATAGTTAGACTTACTTAGAGATCTTCAGCATCTCTCTCCTTATCTCTGGACTGAAGTTTTCAGCATTAAAGAGTGTACATGTAAAAATCCATTGTTGAAACACACTTTACCGCTATTGCCAAGACACAGGCCCATCAGAATAACCCAGTTGCCTTGATTAGCTTGTTGGCCACTTGGAAAGTACAGGGTAAGCTTATGGTGCAAGAAAGTTTTATAGTCAAAGCAAAAAGACATCTGCATGCATGTATTTATCACAGCACTATTAACAGTAGCAAAGATGTGGAATCAACCTAAGTGTCCATTGACTGGATAAAGAAATGTGGTGTGTACACAACACACACACACACACACACACACACACACACCATGGAATACTACTCAGCCATGATGAAGAATGAAATCATATCTTTTGCAGCAACATAGCTGGAAGTAGAGGCCATTATCTTAAGTACAATAACACGGAAACAGAGTCAAATAAGTGAGAACTAAGTAACTAGGACTTATAAGTGAGAACTAAATAATTAGGACTCACAGACTCGAGAATGGAATAATAGACACGGGAGACTCAGGAGTCTCCAGGAGGGGATGAGGAATTACCCAATGGGTCCTATACACACTAACTGGGTGAGGGCTACAAAAAAAGCCCAGCCTTCACCACTATGCAATATATCCATATGGGCACCATACATCTAAAAAATTAAAAGTACAAATAAAAAGATAGGATGGCAAAGAAAAGCCCTGAATACTGGTGAAGATAGGAAACGTGTTCCAGAGCTGGGCAGGGGTGCAAAGAGGCAGATCATGGGGGAAATGGCTTATTTGTAGTTCTGAAATTAGAAAGGAAATAACATATGCAAATCTAAATTTTTTTTTTAATCTGGGTGCTTTGGATCCATCTGTATAAATTTGTCATTATTAGGTTACCTAATCTCTAGGATACAAATTTCCATAGGCTCTAAAATAAACTACTGAATATTCCCTATTCATTTTTACGCATCCCACATGTTACCCAAATGGGGATGCAAATCTAACCTTAAAGAACCACCGAGTCTGTTCGGGAAGGATGGCAATGAGAGAAAGACTGTTTGGCTTTCTTCCTACATGGAAGGCAAGATAATACATATGGAGGAGCTAGAACTTCTTGACCCCACATGATATTGTAGTGTTACACAGTGATTCAAGTGATTGTCAAGTTCAAAGTGCCTTTACAGACTATGTATTCTAATCTCCCTTTATAACATTAGATAATTTGGATAATTTTCCATCTCAAGTGTGTCTATATGACAGTGTTTACGATTGCACCTCTTTGTTTCTACTTTGGAGATGGAAGCTATTGGCTGCTATATATCTTGAGAGGCTATCTCCTGACCGGGATGGATAATATAGAAGGTCTCTTCAAAATAACTCATCCTCTTCCCTTTCTGAGTGGTCCTCAGTCTTTGTGGCTGTTAGTTTTAAATTTTTTATTGTTTACTTAACATAACCTGCAAGTGACCCATGCAGTTTTCATTGGGAACCACGTGCCTTAATAAGGCTTTTTATGACACCCTGCAGATGTCAGGCAGCAGTGACATGGTTCTTACCATCACTGGGGACACACGTTGAGCCTAGATCATCTTGCTGTGCAAAGCTCGGAAAAAAATTGCTTTTTCATTATTTAACACCCAATATGGAATTGCATTGGAACATTCCATCTTCAGGTTGGCTCCGTTAGCCCAAAGTTGAAATGCAGCGCTTAATCCCAGGCTGCAAACTAGTAAATGTTCTAAATTCTGAAAATGGGAACGAATTCTGATAATTGTCTAAGTTTCAAAACTTGCATGAGGCATATAGGTGAGAAGACAGCCTCAATACATTTATGTTGAAACAATAAGCCTATTAGGAAGTTTTCTCATGTTTATGATAAGAAAATAAGATAGTGATTTGTAAAATACATTCATGCAAATAATTATCATGAATCATTTCACTTACAAATAGATGTGAATTTATTTATAACCTAAGACATGCATGTGACGCTTGGAAGCATCATTAGGAAAATGTTACCTTCTATTTAATTATACATTCTTGTAGATAAGGCGTAAGCATGAGTGATTATGTTCGTAAGTTAAAGAATATCAAATTAGTACTATTTTAGCGTCTCCTGCTTTTCTGCCCTTAAAAAGCCTTTCATATACCACCCAGGATACTGTCAAAGAACTATTTCGAAGGTTTGGAAACTTCTCTGATCAGACTCTTAATGATGCCATGCTCGATACTTATCGTCTTTAACTGTCTTTGACTAATTCTTATGTCTTAAAGAAAGATGGAATGGCTCTCAAATGCTAAGATTAAAATGCCAGATGCAGCCCATGAATCAACTGTAAATGACAAAAAACGAGCAGTGACAATTTCATTTCTCTAGGAACCGATTCATTACTATGCAGCCTGCCGATGATGCTCCATGCTCGGACTCCTCCCAGTGCAGCCACGTAGCCATCACCAAAAATTTTTCCTTTAAAAGGAAACCAATATAAAACTTTTTAGATGAACCCTTGTGGTGTGGTTCAGTATCGATAGTTTCCAGGTAGATTTTACTGGGTCAGCAAAATGACATGTGTCTCTCCATCCACATATCCAAAACCTCTCTGTGACATGATAACAATAATACACTGTGAACAATCCAGTGTGTTGTTCTCTCTGTAAGCTCATACTTTCAGCTTGTAGAGAAGGATTTCAATTGTTGTATTTCATCGTGCACTTTCTGAGCAGGCTGGTTTACAGTCAGGATTAGCAGTTATTTTATTAAAGGGCCACTTTATTGAAGCCGAATACTAATAATTGCATAATAGTTGTAGAGTTTAAAACTAGGAAGGACAGAAATCTGTCTTGTGTTTACATGTCTTTTGCCCTCCCTAGACTGTCCCCAAGGGGCAGGACCTGTTTCTTATTCAACTGGTCTCTGTGAGTAGCTGTGATTAGGGACTGCAGCCTGGTGGCCAGTCCGATCGCTGACATTGATCAGCCCATTCTTCAGTGCTCTGTGTGGCTGGAAGCCTGGTTTTGCTCCAAACATGAAAGCCCAGTGCTCAGCCAGTGGGGAGAGCACAGCATGTTTGGGGGTGGCAGCTGGAGGACTCCCTTCCCCACCAGAAAGAGATCAAATGATCATCGGAGATCTTTTCAGGTCCCCTTGTTTAAAAGGCGGGCAGATCAAAGATGCTGTCACCCTCAAAGATTTGAAGACTAGCAGAGCAGCCTCGAGGCCCTCACCCCTTCCTGACCCCTGACTGTTCACTGTTTGTGGTGACTTTGCACTTTGTGATTTGCCTGTCTGCCTTAATCAAAGAATCTGCAGAATCAAATGCTCGTGTACTTAAACATACTGTCTCGAATATCAACAAGAATAGGGGCCATTCATTAAAGCATCTACATAAGTTGTTTTTAAATTTGCAGAATACGTGATAGTTATAGCTTTTTTTATTTATTTTTTATTTTTATTCATTTTTTTTAGGGAAGATCTAAAACCTTAACAGGAGTAATATCATTCAGAAAGCTTTTTCTGACTTTCCCTTAAAACCAAATTACCTTTCGTGTGTCACCATTTACAAGAAGTTACCCTTGAACTAGTCATTTCTCCTGAAGATTTTATTTTTATAGTCAGGGTTAACTTGACTCTATTCTCCACTAGAATGCTTTTAGGCTGATAAGGGCCTTTATGGGTAGAGAATAGATCTTATTTATGATTTTTTTTATCCCTGAAGTCTAATATAGCACCTGGAACGTGTTTACCACTCCATAAATATTTCTTGAATTTATGAATAAATCCGTAATGTATATTGTGCCATTGTCCTGTGACTAGCTTGAATGTACCATTTTTGCTGTCTGCATTTACAACTATTTACTGTGTATCTACTTAGGTATAATCTGTATACACACACATATGTCAAAAAGAAGGTATTTATAGAGAGAGAGAGGGAGGAAAAATGAGTATGGAGGAAATACTTTGCCCATGCAATAATGGTTAAAATGCAGCAAAGGGTATTTCTGAATGTGGTTGTATTTTATGGTATTTCAGCGTATAATTTTCTCTCTCTTCCCTCACCTAAAAAACCCCAAGGTTCCATCAAGTTGATTGAGGAAAAGATTGTGGGAATCAGTAAACAGGTAAAACGTCAATTAGTAGTTTCAACTGGCAATCATAAAACCACAAGATGAAGAGAAGCAAAGGAACGTTTCCTTTTATTTGGCTAAATTTCCGTGTATGAGAGGATATTTTGGGTTGGCAGGGAAAGCAGTCTGAGTTTACCAGAAGCATCACGAACATTGTCAACAGCATTACCAGGTGTTGCCCCTGATTGGCTTCCTCCTTGGTTGTAGGCATGGGGTTGGGGAGAAAGGATAAACCACACAGTGTCTGAGTTGGAATTGGCAAAGTTGAAGACCCAGAGTTGTGGTCAGTGTCGTTTTCATAGCAAAACACTATGGGTAATATAACAGAAAACACTTTAACCAGAAAACAGAGAAAATGTATCATTTTTTCACTGTACCATTACTCCTGTGTATCAGCTTGAGATAATGTTTTTAAGATAAAACCGAAATGGTATTTAGAGTAATGTGAATATTTGATTCTCTCATTTGGATTGTTAATTGCATTTTGGATGAGCCAACAATTTAGAATTGGACTTAGGGGAATAGTTTTCTACTTACATTGCATTATAATGTGTTCATAATACAGTATTTTAGTCACATAGAGTGACAACTTCTTTTTCTGATTTCTCTCTTCTGACATCTTTTCAATTCATTCCTACCTTCTCCTTCGTGTTGGAAAAAGGCCTGTATCACAGCTTAACTTTGTGTGAAGAATCTAATCTAACATGAAGTGAACTATTAAAAATTTTCATTCCTCATACTGTCATTGGAAGAAAAGAATATTTTACATTAAGAAATCTTCCCTTCAAGTCTTTTTGAAAGAGTAAGCAGGATCTGTTTATATCTTCAGAGTACTCAACTAAGAAGAATAATTGTCATTGGCAATAATTTCAAATTAGAATTTATGGATATTTTCTATAATAATATAATGTGGATTTCTAGAATGCAGTGTGCCAAAATACCTGAAATATTTTTAAACCATCCACTGTGCCTGTGTAGAAAACATGCTTTTTATAACTTTTGTAAATAATAAACATCTTGTATCTATATGTGTAAGTAAAATTCTAAGATGTCCCACAAGATTACTTCCCCCTGTAATCCGTGTAATCTTCTCCCATTGTGTGTAGAAGTATGAATATAATAGGATATCACTTCCATAATTATGTTACATTGCTTATCAAAAGAGATTTTGTAAACATAATTAATGTCCATAAACAGTTGACATTGAGTTAAACAAAAAGAACATAAGCATGTTAACTATTTAGTCCATAGAGAAAAATTTTTATAATTATATTAAATTTAATATTAATCCATATGTATGAATATAGACTTCTTGAAAAAGCAAGTTATAAAGAAATATGGAAAACACCAAAAAAATTGCATTTTGATAACCATGCATGTTGATAGTTCCATCCATTAAGAAGTTTGTAAAGTGCAATTACCCACACACAGTCCTAATGGGGGAGTCCCTGGTAACTTGTTACTCTCCCACCTTTTAAAAAATGCAGTTTTCTTATATTTGATCTCAAAGAAAAATTTGTTTCCGTAAGAAATAAATAGAATCTGAATCAAGTATCTTTCTTAGTATATTTTGACTCATTGACTTACGAATAACAACCTCTGGTACCATTTAAAATAATGGCTAAGGTGCTTAATACTACAAGAATTATATATCATGCACATTTTTAATCCATGAGTCAGTGATAGATGTTACAAATTTAGGAAATTATGAAAAATACCTGTTTCAAACTTTATAATATCACATTAAGTGTCTGCTGTTCTATAACAAGGGTCTTTTGGGGAAATTCTTATAGGCTATTCTTGGATCACGTGGTCGACCACCTTTGCAATGTGTGGAATAAGTTAAAGCCACATTCTGATCTCTAACTTTTAAAGAAATTAGACCCCAAACTAACGCCTCTGCTTGTAACCATATTATCCTTTATAAAACTGTAGGCAAAGTCATTTGCAGAGTTGTTAGAGTATTTATAACTTATTAGGAAGTTGATCAAATCCATTGTATTGAATTGGCTTGTAATTGCAGTGTTATTTGTATACAGTTATTGCATTGTGTCCATTTACAATGTGACTTTACGAGTCTGATATATTCTCAATCAGTTACGTGTGCATAATCATTATTGAACCAAAATAGACAATGCCAAGTCTGGAGCCGGTATAGTCTGAAACCTTAATAGGCCTTTAGAGACTTTTAATACACTGATTACTGGAATAATACAGAGTCAATCTACTGAATGACTTTGCACATTTTGATTTTTTTTTTAAATCTTCAGTTGCAAACCAAATCAATTTTTATAGGAAAGAACATAAAGTAACAAATCTAACGCCATATTAAAGGACTTGAATGGCAGGTGTATTTTACTATGTTCAGTATAGGAAGGGACGAGGGATTTAAAGAGAAATTTAAGTACTTTTGCCTCTAATCAAAAAATATTTAAAATGAGATCAGGGTTCCCTTTAACTTCCTGTTCTTTCTTAAGATATCTGTAGTGGGCAGATAACCCAGGAAAATTTCTGGGAGAGTAGCTGGGATGTGAACAAAAAGGTGCTAGAAATGTCCACCCATCTGGTCTGGTACTGCAAGATAAAAGAAGTCACAAATCTTTTTAGAGCAATCCAAAAGAAATGATAATTTTAGAATTCATCTATTCATTTATATGTCATTGGATAAAAGCTTGAGGTAAGTTAAACTGATGGTTATAAATTCCTGACAGAACCACTTATATTTTGGGATTACTGTGAACTTCAATATTCTACTAAATAATAGCACTTAGTCATTGGATCATGTGCTATCATATGTAAAGCTACAGTAACTACTCAATAAAATTTAATCATTATTATTCATTTATTCCTTTAAACCAGAATTTCATGAGTACCTATTACCTGTCTGACAGAGAAAATATATTTCAATGATAAATTTACTCTGAAAAAACTGGAATCTTAATCTTGAAAGACCTTAGACAAAATCTTCCTGAAGTCCTTTCCTTTCTTCAGTTAGCTCTCGTAAGGGGCTATAGATTTTTGTCGTTCACAGGAAAGAAATAAGAAATCAATTTTATAATTTTAGAAAGAAAAAGGAAGATTTTCAGTAGGAAGGCAAACTAAAAACTAGAGGTTTGTCAGTTTCTGTGAAAAAAGAAACCTATCTAAGAAGAAGGGCATATAAAATCATATTATCTGTATTTTTCAATCATTTTTTATTTGACAGAAAAATCTTCTTCAGCAAAAATTCCGTTGGTGGAAAGATGTGATATGGATGTCCTCTAAGCCATCTTTTTTTTATCTCCGTGACCCCCATTTTCTAGCCAAAACAGAAGCGAAAATATAATACCAGAATGGGACAGAACTACTCTTTCCAATGGTAGGTCCCATTTTGGTTCATTTGAAACTCCTAAAATCCTAAAAAAAAAAAAAAAAAAAAAAAATTCTAGCTCTAGATTAGCGATGAGCAGCTTGGAGCCTCATTTCCTTGTAAATCACATTGTAGGAATGTAATAAAAAATTATAAGTGAGGAAGAAAATGTACACTCCACCTACCCACATACATGTACACAACTTATACATATTCAAGCAGAAACAAACATGAAGGAAATATTGATGATAAATACAAAGCTATCTCTATGATAAGTAAATATTACTGGCATCAGATGCTATTATCATGTGTATTATATGTGATATATTTTTTTTTACTCCTCTATTCCTTACGAAGCCATCAAAAAATCATCTTCAATGGGAAATTTTGGACACGTTTCCAAGGATAAATTCTCCTAGTTTAGTACCATAAGGAAATCTGTTCACATATCTCAGAATTCTATAGGAGAGAACTTCAAGAGACAGTTAGCAGGGTCCTCTGCTTGGTCTGCTCTGGCTGAAATTCAGGTGTTAGCTGGGGCTTCAAGCTCTTGTGTGTCTCAGCTCCTCATCCAAGCTCTCTGGTTGTGGTGGTTGGTAGAATTCAGTTTCTTGTGTTTGTAAGGCTGAAGTCTCTGTTTTCTTGCTGTCTGACCAGAACCCCTTTCATCTGTGTGCTCTTGTCTCAGTTGCTTAGAGTAGAATCTCCTATGCGTTCCCCAGACAAATGAAAAGTGACGGGTAGAAAGAATATGTGATATTGTTACAACAATTCTTTTGAAAGCAAGATCTGGCAGATGGCTAGAGAGGACAAGGGAAGGTGTTCATATCCTTGTTCATATTTGTTTTTTCAAGAAACACATTTTTAGAAAGTGTGTAAAACACTCTGGACAAATCAGTATTGTATAAGAAAAATGGTTCCCTCCTCTACTTGTGAAAGAATATTTGTTTGCAATCAGTGTACATAACAAGTCTGAAAATGGGAAATAACAGAAAATAGGTGTATTCCTAATACTTTTGCAGTTCAAGTTGAAATGAATTAAAAAACATTGAAAAAAGTGGCATAAAATATTTAGTGTATGCTTAAACATGTAGGTAAAGACATTGCTGGAAATTTCTGATTGTTTTTTAAGTTGGTCATTTAAAAATTATGTCAACCAATTTACAGTTTATTTAAGAGTATCTATTAAGTATCTGAAAATGCATAGAATTTTCTGGGAATATTGAAATTAGAGATGAACATAATATCTCATTGCTCATGTTACTCAAGATATTAAGAGTCAGCCATTTCTTTGGTTTAAACACCATCTTAGAAAATATTCTCCTTTGCTTTTAATTTTCTAAACAAATGTCCACCTCATATTTGCATAGGAAATAGAATCTTTAAATTTGTTGAAGTCTCTTCAGTGAATGTGTTCTGCTCATTAAATGTGATGGAATATGCTGTTATATTTTTAAAAAGAAAACCTTTATAAGTACCTAACTTCACCTTTTTCAACTTACCTGATAGTTGCAATGTTCTAATTTTGGATAAGTCCTTGGCTATTTCTAATTTCCTTAATATGTTGTTGGCTCCAGGATTTTTTATTTTATTTTTTTTTAATAAATCAAGCACTATCTATCTGAAAATCAGGTGTCAAGATAGCTGTTGCCTTCATTTTCAGGATTTATGTTGAACAACCAGAAACAGGTTAATCACTTACATCCCCAAATTTAAGAAAGTTCTAGTGAAAGAGTCAGTGAAAACGTACAGACATTACAGTTGAGTTTACTAAAGCAAGTTAGTCTATTTCTATCCCGACTATGGTGAAGTTCCTTCAATCGATGAGCTCTCCATCCCTACAAATCTTAGTAGTCAACTTTGATATCTTCCTCATACCTAGAGGACTTAAATGTGAAATTAACTTACCCATAATGTACTTGAGCACGTTTTCTCTTGTCAGATTTTTAATTTTAATCTCTCTTAGTTGGTGGTCTGCTCCTCTATTGCCTTATAATCATTACCATTATGCACACAGCAGTTGAAACTGGAGGAGGGAGAGTTACCTCTACATGTGGCCACTAAGCAATATAGAGGCATTTCACCTGGGGAAATGCTCCCAGATGTCACTCACAGCCCTCTTTGGGTAGCAGTCATTTCCTTAGCAAATTAACTACCATCTGGCTGGCTCTCAGATCTGTGGTTTCAGACACTCGTGGATTCAATCCCAACTCACAGGTACACTGATACATCAAACCAAAATTCTAATGTAAAATGAAAAGCATAATTGTTATCCAGAGTGGATATCCAATAGACATGGTGGACATAGTCTAAATGCATGGGAAGTCAAATCATATAGAATGCCACGTTATTCATTTGTAGTAAGAACTCATATCTCAAAGACAAGAATATCAACGTCTGCATGACAAAAGCATTTTCCGTCTGTAGGCAGATGGACATGGGAAAATAAGTAATAAAAGTTGCTTGGTATCAGAGTAAGGAGAATTAGATAAATCTTATTATGTGAATGTATTTGGGCCATTACAGATGAACACCAAATGCAGTATAGCAGGTTTGCCAATAGAAAGGAAACAATATAACCGCATGCATCTATCTGCATCTTAGACATGACTTTGCCAGTGGGGAAGAATTCTTGAAGTTCATTGACCGAAGTTCATACTCTCCTGAACAATATTTGAAAGATACTTTGAACACTGACCTCTTTGATGCCTCTTTTAATATTATCTCCTGGATGATTAATAGTCCTCTGCCTTCTCCAGGGATTAAGACACTATTTTAATACATGCACCATATATATTTTCCATACCACTCTTTCATTTCATTATGTTTCCATCTCATAATGTAACATTAAGAGAGCAATATAATTTCTTGTTATTTTCCGGTTTTTGAGGAATAGCTCATGCTGGGCTGCAAATGTTGACATGTATATATTTTTTAATGTCCTCATACACTTAATTGTAAAATTAGAAATGGTCAAGAGATATTTGGATACTGATAGGGTCAAATCACTAGAAAAATGAGTTTATAGGGGTAGGTAGTTTATATATTTATGTTTTTATGTTTATATATCTGTTCTATTAACCACAATGGCAACCAGAAAATGGTTAATTCTACTAAGTCTCATGTTCCATTCTAGAACACCTTAGTGAAGAACACTTCTCAACCTGGCAGGTTGAACTCTACTTGCAGCTAATTATATAGTACTTCTAATTCAACCCTTCGTCGTTGTATCATTTCCCCTCCCCCACAAATCCCACTGGCTTGTTTTCTTGCAAAGCTGCCAAGAAACTGTGAACAAATTTAATGTCTGAATAACTGATTGCTCTCTCAGTGACCTTGAAAAATGACTTGCATCATTAAAAATTCATCGAAAATAAAGTTTTCGAGAATACTGGCACGTGTAATCGTAGTCCCTCCTGCTATGCCGCTGTACTTTTACAATCTTGTGAACTTTCAGAACTATCTCCAAAGATATTAACCTTGCACTAGTTATCCAGTTACATCAAAAATCTATGATTTTTTTCTCAAATAGAATCACATAATTTTCTGCATATGGAGAGTAAGAAAGAAAAACAGAAGAGACTGATGTTCTAAATTTCTGTGATAACTTCAGAATGTCTATTTTAAACTGCCACGAAATGTCAAGTGAAGTGTTTCAATTATTTTTTAATTGAGGTGAAGTTCACATAGCATGTAATTAACCATTTTAGAGTGTACAGTTTTTGAGGAATGAGGTATGGAGGGACGAGGATGTGAAATCTTAAGACTAATTTCTGGAAACTCTGGCAAGATGAGTAAAGTGTCATCAGAAGTGTTTTTCTGGTACCTCTCCCAGAGGAAATATCACACTATATTTTAATAATCTGCTTATTTGCCTGTCTTCCCCTCAAGACTGCAAGAATGTGGACTTTCTCTTCAGTTCTAGTGTTTACCATGCTGCTTTTGTATGTTTGAGTGCTTGGTGTTGGCTGAAGAAAATGGGAAGTGGAAATTTTTTTGAGGCCTGGCTTTCCCGAAATATCCTTGGCCCCAAAATGTATTTATGGTATTGAAATTGACCTTACCTCATCTTATCCAATATTTAGCTTTATTTAAGTGTTAAATAGGTGATTAGCATGTGTATTATTACTTAATATGTAAAAGAGCTACATTGAATTATTGGAGGAGATGCAATCTGATTTTGTTCTGCCTCTTTTCGTTCTCCTGGCATCCTTTCCTCTTGCACAACCCTTGTCTTCCAACCTGCCCCAACTTCCTTGCCCAAGTCGTCTACACTCAGTCTGGTGAGTCGAGTCAATGAACTCAACCCAATGTTAGAGTGAGATAACTAGTTAGATGAGAGCCTGTGGAAAAGAGCTAAAAACTAGTTTCAAATGCCTTTCTTCCGTATGTGTATTTTCGCTACAATTCGATTATTTTGCATGGGATAGTGGGAAACATGATCATTTGAAAACTCAGTTTAATTTCCTACAAAACAGTTTGCTTCTCATAGGCGAGGTGCCCGCCAGAGTGGTGGGTATCATTTCAGCCGTGGGTAAAACAAGCACTTTCCTTTACCTCACTCTTTTCTCTTGATTTCATATTTAAAAATAATTCTGCTAAAGCTGGCAGATCTGTGTGGTACCTGAAAATAAAAGGCCAATGGGAAATAAAAGCCTTTTCCATCATTCTTTCAACTTCACCGTGTATGAGCCTTCTTCATTCTGTGTTGGCTTGGACAAACAATTTCTCCATAGGTAGGGTATTAGGAATGCATTTTAGTCTTCTGTTTCCAAGGTTCTGTGAAGATAGTGCTATGTATTTGATTTGTGGGGAAGAATAGGTAGGTGTTGATCTGACTGCATTTCTAAGGAAATGGTTTTCTGCTCATTTTGTCTTTCCTCTGGGTAACAACCACACCACATTATCCGGTATGGTAGTGTCTGCTGCCTGCAGCTCAGTGCCATTAACATATACATCTGGGCCACCCTTTGTGTGGAACTGTCCCCTGGTGAAAGCCTCAGTGGTTGGGGCTGGAGAAAGACTGCGATTTCCAGAGTCCATTATCACCTCTGGACGTGTAGAATGATAATGGAAGTGACAAGAGGTGCAGCTGGAAATTGGCTCTTAATATTTTATGTGTTCAAGCGAAGGATTGGAAATCTCATGCTGCTCTTCAGGGAAAATGAAGTATGTGGGATTTTTCTTTTTTTTTATTGGAAAGTTATATGCAAAGAGTTGACTGCAGGTTTTCAAAGAAAGTATCACAGCATATTCATTTTGTGTTAACCAATACTTCTCACCAGGGGAGAAAACATTTCTGTATGAAAAATTAATATCTGGAAACAAAGTCTACACCCAGCATGAAAGCAAAATTTTAGACTGGGCAATTTTAAAATAATGTACCGTATACATTACCACTTGGTTTCCACTAAGTGCACTATGTCCATGGGATCGTAAATATTTGCTTAAAAAGATTATCTTCAAATTCTTTGATTGCTTGTTCTTATTTTCCCCCTAGCATATTCTTTTCTGAATTACATCTTAAGATAATATTTCCAGAGCTATTACTGTCATGTTGATTTTGAAAACAAAGTTTCGGACACATTTTCCAAGTGGTTAAGGTATAGCATAAGATCAAAAACAAATACAGTTTCTGAAATCGTTTTATTAATAATTTCACGTTTAGCTCCGTATAGAACAATGCTTATAATTGCCGTAAAGAGATGCTCCTGAAATGAATTCTTCCTTGAAAAACATAGGCTGCATTCTGGTTTGACAAAGATGGGAAACAATACAGTGTGCTTTTAATAAGTTCTTTTATTACTTTTCATCAGTTTGATCTCAGACAAAACAAAAGTAGTAAGGTAATATTCTTAATGATAAAAGATTAAATATGCTTTGAAAATTAGCAAATGTTAAGCTATGTCTGTATTTCCTTACTGTGCATTTATGATAAGAATTTCTAATTTCTCTACCAAATCATAAACATTCGTGACATTACTATATCGCTGTGGCCTGCTGGTGTTAACCAGATTTTACACTTAAAGGCATTTGGAGATGAAGGGGTAAACCTGGTGGGGTTTTTCAGTAGCTTTTCAGAAATGACAGCCTACTTTTTCTTCTGTGTTTCTGTCACTGTTTCTTTTCTAGAACTGGACACTTCACTCAGCCGTGAGTAGGACAAGTTTTAAGTCGCTATCATGAGCTTCAAATCTCATTTTAGTCAGCAATGCCTGCCATTTTGAATAAGGTCTCTGTGGGTCAGTTTATTTAGAGGTGTCACTTGATTGAGTCGCTGCTGACAAGATCAGAGTAACAAGACTTCCAGGTTGAGATTTAAAGACACTTGTAAATGCTACAAACACCCTGGTGTAGTGATGCTCAACTCATGGCTACTTAAGTTACACATTTCTCATATTTTTATGAAACAAGTATAATCTTTATATTGTATGGCATCTATGAATACCTTTAACTTTGATCACTAATATTTATTGAATAATACTGTGTCCTAAGCAATATTTTAGACCTTTTTACATATATTCTTCATTCTACGTTAGTCTTCTGGGGCTTCCAACCTTATGAAGGAAAAGATGGTTGTCTTGGTCATTGTTAGTCCCAGACCTAATATATAACTAAATGGTTGACTTTTTAAGTTTAAGGGTATGCACTACAGTTGTGGGAAGTACATGTAGAAAAATTTACTAAGTTATTTAAGCAGCATCACTGATAATAGGTAATTAAGAAATAAATTATTCTTGGGGAAATAAGACTGAGAAAGGAAGCTGAAGGAATGATACCATCCAAATACTATTTCACAGTGGGGTGCAAAATGACGTCAGATCTTCCCTATAAGAAACATGGCCTTTCAGCTTAAATTGTGCGAAGTTACCCACAATGCTTAGGGGCAGTGATGACAAGGTAGAAAGGACAGGGACATTATGTGTTGTCTCCAAGGGAAATGTATAGATAGAAACAGAGATTCTTATAGGATGGAACTCTTCTTGCTGTTGGTAACTAAAATTAAATCTAGAAAAGTGAATGAATCTTGAATAGTTAAGGGTCGTTTGTCTCAGATGAGAGTGACAAGAAACGTGGGTGTAGGCTAAGGTCTCCATTGCTGTCCGAAGACCTTTGATTTCACCAAACATGTCTCCAAAGTTTGGCAAATGCTCCAGTCTTTAAATACCACTAACCCTAGAATCCCCCCCCCATAAAAATGATAAAATATAACAGCAAAATTTAAAGGACCTTTACTGTTTCAATAAAGACTAAAGTTATTAATAAAGTCATTAATAGACATTTTCATTGGCACATTCACTAAAACAAATTATATACAGGGTTTATATGTAGATTTTTTTCTTCAGTTACGAATCTGAAAGGCTGCAGAATATCATATTCCACTCTTTCTACAAGCTTCTATTTTCTGACTAAGAACTGCCACTGCTTGCTTCGATGTCTTCATGTTTTCCTCGTTCCCATCAGTGGCATTAAGATTTGGTATTCTTCTGGGGAAATATTTTAAAATGAAAAAAAAAAAGATTTATGAGCACAAGAAAATCATCTGTGTGAGATGTGGATGGTGCATAGCACCATGCAATGTGCAGGATGGAAATGTTCATCATGAAAAATTACAAAATGTTCTCATTTGTGAATCTCATGTAATGAAAACTTAAGCACTCAATTCATAAGTGTCAGTGATAAGTTTTAAAGGGGTTGGTTTTTTGTGAAAGACCTGGAATTCTGGTGTTGGTGACAGAACTAAGGGTCCTTTCTTTGCCTTTGGATGCCTAAAACATATATACATAGAATTCCAGAGTTTAAAACTTTATCAAAGTGTTGGGCTTTAGTTGGTTTGTTGTTTAAAGGTGGGCCAGGTAACAGTGGTCTTTCTTTTGTTACTAGATATATTGTAGATGCTCCTTCTGGATCTTGTCAGGTCTAGAACTAAGTATTGATACTTAAAGTGTCGTCTTTTCTATATAATTAGATTTTGTCCAGGAGGAGTAAGTTTGCATGAACAGCATATGGGGAGCGGGGGAGGGGAAGGAGAATGTATCAGTGGATGTTGGTCTTGACCTGGCCTAGTCTTGGATCACTTGGCCTTGTGACATTAGAAGAGTCTACTTAAATAGGGGTCCCAGGCCGGGTGTGGTAGCTCACACCTGTAATGTTAGCACTATGGGAGGCTGAGGCAGGCGGATCATTTGAGCTCAGGAGTTCGAGACCAGCCTGAGCAAGAGCGAGACCTCGTCTCTACTAAAAATACAAAGAAATTAGCTGGACAACAAAAAATATATAGAAAAAATTAGCCGGGCATGGTGGCACATGCCTGTAGTCCGAGCTAATCGGGAGGCTGAGGCAGGAGGATCGCTGAAGCCCAGGAGTTTGAGGTTGCTGTGAGCTAGGCTGATGCCACGGCACTCTAGCTAGGGCAACAGAGTGAGACTGTCTCAAAAACAAATAGATAGAGGTCTCAAAGAAAAAAGGGCACCTAAAACATATTTAAAAACCACTACCTCTGTTTTCTAGTTAAATTACCCAGAAATCTCATGAAAACAATTTTAGTTCCCAAACACAGTGAATCACTAAATGATGTAAAATATTCATCTCAAAAGAGGACGTATCTGTTACCGACAGCTTTTCTGTATTTCCCAAGTGCTGCATATATACATGAACATACATTTTCATGTTACAAATCTGTAGGCACTGGTAGTAGTTGGAATTCCATTTATTAAAGGAAAATACGTAGAAAATTTCACTGCTTCACACTTTCTCACACCACTGAATGCTTGAAACACTCGGAACATGTCTATATCCGTTGTCACCATTTCTTTCAGCTCCACCCTGAGTTGGAGCTGCTCTTGCACAGTCCAGAGGGGAAAGCCAGACAGGGGAAGGCAAGATTTGAAGACATTTTGATGATTTTTCCCCAACTTGCTCCATTATATATCATCATGAGGATTTGAAATTTATTTCATACACATATAATTGACTTTAATCCTCTCAACAACCCCAAGAGGTAGACAGGGCAGATTGTGCTGTTATTGAACTTCTTTCTAAGATGAGGAAACTGAGGCCCAGCTAGGTTGTATGGGCTGCCCCTGGTTGAGGAGATTTTCAAATGTCACACGTGGAACTCTAACTCTGGTTCGAGTTCCTCCCATGGAAGTGTTTGTCTATAAATCAGGCTGACTGTGTCTCCTCTGTCTCTCTCTCTCTCTAATTATTTTATTTTATTATTTTATTTATTTTATTTTATTTTTTTGAGTTAGCAGAAATCACACTATCAACCAGACATGAGCTAGAAAAGTGACAATAGGGAAGTGGTTGTTTCCTCTACTGGCAAAGTCCAGAATTGGACCCACCCTATGGTACCAGTCCAAGCCCCTTTGTCCCTCTTCCTACCAATCCCTTTTCCTCTGTTACGATATTCTTCACATCTTCCTTGCGGTAGACTTTTATAAGTAAACTTTCTGTCATTGTATCTCAGTGAATCTAGAATGAGGCAGGCCTGAATTTTAATTTCAGGACTGCCACTTTTGCTTCTGTCATGGGGCAAGTTGTTGCATTTTCTAATATAACTTTGCTTGTCTGTAAATTAGGCCACCTACCCCATAGTGACTTTTTGAAGCTTAAAGCATGTAAACAGCTTGGCAGAGCATGTGATACCTAGGGACATGCTCGGTAAATGGGAGCTATTTAGTATTTTTCTGCCTTTGTATCTGACTAGAGTTTAGCGATTCAGCTGCCTGTGCAGATAGCACAGTAATTGGATGTAGAATTTTATTTTATAACAATGTCTGTGTCTATATCTAATCTCTTGCTATTCAGTTATTCCTAGACAAACTAGATTCAGATCTAAGAAAATGTGTCTAGATAAAAAAAAACAACCTTATAAACATGCTAGAAGAGGGACTCGTTTATCTTGATTCTATAACTCAAGGTATTGTGAATATATTTGAGAAATAACTTTCACGTACAGTCAATTCTTGATTGGCTTAAAGAGAGAAAGAAACTAAAGCCCAAATAATGGTAAACTTTCTCCAATCTCCTGAGATGTGCATAGGAAATGATAGAGAAATGCAATGCGGACCATCTAATATGTGGAAGGCCAAGTGATATGATGGTCATACGCCGTCAACAGACATGTTTAGTACTCAGCCATTTGAAAACCCGATAAAATCACAGAAAATGAACTGATTTTTCATATGGAGGTATAATTTACACAGAGTAAAATCACCCTGTTTGGTGTACAGCTCTATGAGTTTTGAAACACATTCAATTGTGTAACTATCCCGGTTGTGTAGCCAACACAATCAAGACATAAAACATTTATTGTGTCAGTGAGTCTGAACTGAGGCCTCAATTTAAATCCTGGATCTGCCACTTTCACTAGCTGCTAATGTCATGAAAAATGTCCTTCACCTCCAAAAAATGCTTTCAGGCCCACTTTTTGTCAATCCCTGTCCTGGCTTCCATTTTTAGGCAACACTTACCTGTTTCCTCTCCTTACAGATTTTTCCTTTCCCAGAATGTCATGCAAGTGGAATCATGTAGTATGTAGCCACCTTCTCTGGTTTCTTTGATTTATAACTATTGAGATTCAGCCCTGTTGGCATGTGTCGGTAGTTAATTCCTTTTCATTCCTCAATAGCATTCCTTTGCATGAATGCTCGATGATTCATTTATCCACATACTGGTTCAAGGACATTTGAGTTGTTTATAGTTTTTAGTGATTATAAATAAAACCAATATAAAATCATTTGTGTACAAGCTTCTGTGCAAACATAAGTTTTCATTTCTGTGAACAGGACAGGCTATGCACCATGGCACGTGCCTGTAATCCCAGTGCTTTGGGAGGCCAAGGCGGGAGGATCACTTTTGAGGCCAGGAGTTCGGGTTACAGTGAGCTGTGATCACGCCACCGCACTCCAGCCTGTAAAACAGAGTGAAAAAAAATTTTCGTTTCTCTTAGGCAAATAGGAGTTGGTTGTTGGGTCATATATAGTAACTGTTTTGAACTATTTTGGCGAGTGATTTTATAATAAAAAGACTGAAGATGTCTCATACTGATTTTTTTAACGGAATAATTCCAGATTTACTATGACTTATTAATAATATTAAGCATCATGTAAGATTTCCCTACGTAGTCGTCATTATGAGCATAGCTTACTGAGCATGGAGTAATTATTGTATGTAAGAATTTGGATTGTAACACCTAAGTGGTACTCCAGCGTATAACATCAGAGTGCTAATTTTCCCTTGATGGATTTGGATAACTACTTTTCAATTCCTCTTCTATTTGCAGATTGTTCTTTCCTTCTGTCTTTACAACTTGCTCCGTTTCCCCTCTGCTGCTTGTTGCTGTTCTCCTTATTTGCTACTTACTTGCATCTTAGTATGATCAGATTAAATGCCTTGTTTAATTGTTGGTTCCTTAAGAACAGATAGCTTCTGAATGAGGGCCTGTCTCTTGTGGGCACTTTTGAGATGAAATGTATCCTTTCTTTATTCAAGGTACTTTATAAAACTTACTTTTGTAAAAAACCAACTCCTTCTTCGCAGTTTGTTCTCTTCCAGAGACTTGATGTTCTTGGTAAGTGACTTCTGGTGGAATAGTCACCTCCCAATCTTCCCTTCTCCACTCCAATAGCAAACACTTTTCCTTCACCAAGCAGCTAAGATTGGCTTCTTCCACCTCTTCAAAAATGGATCCATTGCTCAGCAAACGTATTTATTGCGTTAGTACGTGCTCATTCGTTTTATGGTGATTTTAGACTTATCTTGGCAACAGAATTGTCAAAACGTTGTACCTCTCCCCCCAAGAAGTGCTTCCCTTCATACTAAATATATTATTGCCAAACTAATAAATATTTTCTGATTTATGGCTTATTTATATGGTAGAAAGCAGCATCATTATATTTCTAAATTGACATACTTGGTGTTGCTGAGTCTATCACAAGCTACTGTTCAAAACAAAACAAAACAATCCTACATCTGACTGTTGCTGTCAAAAGCCCTTGCTGAATCCGGGTGGCGTGGAACAGAACCCTAAACCATATTCATTTGCACCCTTCTTTTCACTGTTGCTCACTTAAAAGAAAAACGGATTAATTTCTCTAATTAACGTATTTAAGAAAAGAAGGGGGGGCGGAAGAAATTAAGGAGAAAAAACTAAGGATGGAAATGATATATAATTGCAAGTAAGCAGGGGAAAAAAAAAACATGGTAATTTAATTTACAAGTCATCCCCTGAAACTTGATATATATTTGATATATGAATTGTCTCTACACCCCCTCCTTTGCAAAAAATAGAAAAGCAAAAGGCAACTAATAATGAAAATAATTTGGGTGAGGTGACAGCTTTGTCATTTTTTTTAATTGGATTGTCTCTCTCCTTCCCTTCTGGAATGACACACTCAAGGCTCTGCCTCCACAGCTGTCAGGTGAGTTGCCTCCAACACTATTAAACCCTGCAGGGTAGGTTCCATTAGAATAAATCTACCAAGAGTGGCTGTTCGTAGGTTTCTCTGTACATTTCTACATATAATTGAAAACCGTTTCAGTATGTTAGTTCAGTTAAGTTTTTAATAGAAGCAAAATCTTGGATTTTGCGGAGTGATGATAACTACTCAACCACACATGAATGTAAGGGTTGGGCCAGGAGCTCTGAGCACCAGCAGTCAGTGGAGGGAAGGATTACTGATTCCCTGCTCCAGTTCTGAGGATCATTCTCCTGACACCAATGGTATATTTCATGTCCCCTTTGCTAATCATCCAGCTTCCTAAATAAAGCACTTCCAAAGGTAATTCATTCTGGCTGCCTATTTGTCAGACTAACAAGTTTCCCCATTTTAGAAATGGGATCGCTGAGGACCTCAGTGGACTTCCAAGATCCCATAAGGAGTGAGGGAAAGAAGAGGTTAACGAGAAGGAAGTCTCCATCTCCCAGCAATGTTTTCACTATAGAATCCCAGGTGAATGAGGGTAAGCCCAATTCCATTCCCCACCTGTCCATTCCCAATATAATATGTGGAGAAAGGTTTGTACTCTCAAAGAATGTTCTATAGACCATCAGCATATATGTGCTACTTTAATAACCATCCCCATGATGGAAGACTAAGGAATTCATCCCATCAGTATTTAAAAAAAGTGACGGAGTCTTAATGGATTTTAATACACGATTATCAATATAAAATAAAACATTCACAATTTGATTAAAAGTCTTGTAAACTAGCTTGATTTTTACCTTAATGAAAAATAGGGTGTTTGTAGCATATAGGAAAGAGCAGATCAAATCCTACCAGTAGTACTAAGACATAAAATTCAGTAATCTCACAGAAACTCAATAAAGAAGAAGAATAAAAGAGACAACAAATATATAGCTCAAATAAACTTTGCCATACCCCTTCATATTGGTAAAATTCTCTCTGGAAACATCAGTTTTCATTTTGTATCTCTGAAAAAGTACAACTTTGAAGATAAACACAGTAAGATAATAAAAGGGAAATGTTGTTAAATATCAAATACTCAGTGAGTTCCAAATGGAGGAATTATTTATTAATTTCTCAAAGGTTCTAGATTCGTCTGAGCCCTAGTGAGGAAGTAGCTAGCATGATGAATGATACAGGAAAAAGCCATATATTGTATATATGTGCATGAAGATGTTTGTGTGTGTGTATGTATGTTCATGTACACACACATGGGACTTCCAAGAGAAAAATTTAGAACACATCCATGTACATTTCTAGTTAGCATATTACTACATTAGCATACATTGCTGATTGATTCTATGCAAGATAGCTACTATTTTACCTCACCAAAATCTTTCTAGTTGTGAATAAGAGAAGCAGAAGAGAATACACATGGATTGAAAAGATAGACACACTGGGTGTGGTGGCTCATGCCTGTAATCCCAGTGATTCGGGAGACTGAGGCAAGAGGATCGCCTGAGGCCAAAAGCAACATAGCAAAACCACTTCTCTTAAAAAAATAAGAACAATTAGCCAGGCGTGGTGATGTGTGCCTGAAGTCTCAGGTATTGAGGAGGCTAAGGCAGGAGGATTCCTTGAGCCCAAGAGTTCATGGTCGGCTTGGGCAACATTTAAAACTCCATTTAAAAAAAAAAAAAAAAAACACAGACACAACCAACAAGAAAGCAACCCAGTAGGGACTTCAGGATTTTGTAATTCAGCCTCTTTCTCTCCACTCCTGTTCTACTGTTAAGGTAGAGGAAACCCAAAAGGCTGACATAGTGCCCAGGGTCACCTGTCTGGTAGGGTACACAATCATTTCTCTAAACTGAGCTTCCTGAATGGAAGTCAAACATTATTTCCACTCACTTTCTTTCTTCTGTGCTGTGTTCTCCATCCATCTGCCTGCGTAGCATCTGTGAGGCTTAGTCTTGGTGGTGTACTATTTAACTTCATGTAGGAATCTTTGTTTTATTCTAAAACAGTGCCATTTAAGTGCTCAAGCTCCTGAAATAGACTGTCTGGGTTTGAATTGTGACTACACCATTCACTAGATGTATTGTCTTAGTGAGGCATGTTGGGTCAACCGTGTGTCACTTCATTCATCTGTTAAACAGTGATAGCAATACTTATCTTTTGGTGTGAGGATTAAATAAAATAATTTACGTAATTAGCTGTATCACACATTATATATATGCATATATGTGTGTATACATCATATATACATGTACAGAACAAAGCAATTATACCTATTCTTTACAAGCTCTTTAAAACATTGCAGAGTTACTTAGGATAAAGAAAAATTTAGTACAACTTACGTTAAACAAATGCCATCTGGCCAAAGGAATTTAGCTATTTTTTCATTAGTCAAGTATTGCTTTTAGAAAAAACAATCAGGGCATATTTTTCACCCCTAACCATATGGAGTTCTCCTGCACTATTAAAGGTTAAAACAAAAGTTTTATCTTTTGAAACATACAGTTTTTAAAGTTGAATTTTATGCAAAGAGAATAATAAACCATTTGAAGTCGATGATGAGAGATTTCTATATTGTGTCTTACATGAGTGGTGTCATTCATTGCTCCCTTTCATGAAGTCAGACGACGAGGACAGTCTTATGTGACCGTGCAGGAGTGGAAGGACCAAGATGCAAAAGTGGAAGTCTGCTTGTTTTAAGTTGAAATAAGTCCTTTTATGACATTTTTAAACCAGTTTCTTAAATACTCTTGAATTTAAGCAACCTACATGAAGGAATGCTTTCATGTGGTCAGAACCAAATTTAGAAATTCTAAATTCTGATGTCATCTCGGCTCTATTTCCAGTTGCCTGTCCAGTTTTTCTTTTTGTTTCTCTTCTTTTCAGAATTCTTTGAGTCCTTAGAAGTGCAGAAATACCACTGTAATTCTCATGAGTGATATAAAAATTACTAAATGTTTGTGATGTACCTTGAAGATGAAGATTGTGATGTAACACTAGGTCTTAAGTATCATTTATTAAAGGAGAGCATGTCAGATCTACGTTTGCTGGTGAATACTTTTAAAATTTGATTCCACTGAGCTCCTTGCAAAAGCTCACTGAGGCATGGTAAAATGTCATTCAAGCACTCCAGGATTCCTCTCTCCTTTTTTGGGGAGTGTTATTTTCTTTAGTGTCAGGTCTTAGGAATTCTAATTTTCTGTTATTAATCATGGCCATTACTACTATCTAAAAACCTATAATGTATTAAAATTGTATGCAAATGAAATTAGCTATATATTTATTATTTTTAACTGTAAAGTCAGTAGAATCTTCTCATTCTTTATTAATTAAAAATTGTACCGATATTTTAAATAATTATGAGAGTACTCTCAATGGGAAATGATACTACTAAACTGCTATTAATGAAGATTATGAAAAAAGGGTCTGTTTTATTTGACTTTCTCACATCTAGACAGCAAATTATTTTTAAAGACATGACCAAATTCATCTAGGCTGTCTCTTTTCCCATTTCTGTTCCCTTCTCTAATACTAGTGCATAGGGAAATAAATAAAACAAAGCCTGCAAACACAGGTAAGTCACCTACCACTGAAAATAATCTGTCTCCCTTTATTCTTGACATATACTTCTGACATCCCTATCCATGTGGAACAAACAGTGAGCCTCTCTGTGATTTTATAATGTCCAGAGGAACGCTAAGAATGGCAGCTAGAGGCAATGGCATTACCAAACAGAGAACAGAAGTGGCAGAACCACCAATAGAAAGCAAAAGCAGCAACCGTTGGCTGACTTTGTGACCACAACAGACAGGAGAGAAAATGTCTCCTACTAACTAAGAGAAAACAAACAAAGTGCATTATTGGGTGGGTGAGCTCTTAGCTTGTCCTGTCTTCCTGCACCCTCTCTCTTTTCCTCTCCCTTCCTAGCATTTCACCCTCTGGAAAGGTTGATGAAGGGGAGAGGTGCCCCGAAATCATGAAAACCATTCCCATTGCATCTTAGAGCCTGTAAGTTCAGTGCATACCCTGACCTATGGGTTTATGTTTCCCACCCTAAATTATCCAGTCTAAATGGACGTGTTCATTGTTTTAAGCAAATCCAAGTTGACATCAATATCTCCTAAATTTATTTGACCCTCAGAACACTTTTTTTTCCCCAAAACACCATTAACATCCTAGAACCAGTGTTCCATAGAATGCACTTTGGGGAATCATATTTTAAACAATCAAAAACGTTTCAATTTCCTATTCAACAGACCACATGAACAAGGAAGCATGTGATAGGTTTTCAGAAGTTTTTCCTTCACGTAAAAATTACTTTGTTCCTAAAAGTGTTTCTCTTTCATCTATCAAAAGCCTATCTGTGACCCTAACCGTATCCAATAACAAAGGGGAGACTTGTGTGTTGCGTTAAATAAACTTTCTCTTAGAACATAAAAAGGAGAAGAGGAAAAAAGAAAACAAAAACTCACATCACACTCTTCTTTTTGCTTAATGATTCAGATTTTTCCTCTTGAGTTTATAGTTCAAACAGCCTCTGAAGCCTTACTCACATCATCCATGCCAGCCAAACTTATAAATCTTTTACATTGTAGACGCTTGGGATGTTTTATTATTTATCTTTATTTGTTGGAGCTAGCCTTGATCAAGAGGACGGTTTATAATGGACTGCTTACTGCCAGGGCCTAAAAATGCCAAATAAGCTGAATGTGGCCTGTGAACTTGGTTACGTACCAGAGGTGTAATTTTTCTTGCTACATGACAGAGCAGGAGACTGAAATCACTGATAAGAGTTTTTAGAGATTTAGGGATTAAAAACAAAGCTGCTTTGTATCATCTTCACTTGGAAAGAAGGAAAGACATTTAGCATTTAGGGATGATGTAGTACTACCTAAAGGCCCTCAGTTTATTTCTGAGTTTCCTTTTTGTTTATGGATAACAAGAGAGGAAATTTTTGTTTATGGATAACAAGAGAGGAAATTATCTGGTGGCTCCTTTCTGGAAGACTAAATGTCTTCAGAAAGCAGCAATGCTATGCGTGAATTTTACAAATAAAATCAATCAATAAAAGCAGCAGTTTAGGAAGCTACAGACAAGCATTGTATAGTCTAGTACCTCTCAGATAACTTGTGCTTAGGTTCCTCAGATGCAGAGTGCAGATACGAATGTAGTAGTCACCCCTTTATCTGCAGGGGACACGTTCTAAGACCCCAAGTGTGTGCTTGAAACCATGGTCCCCTATGTATACTGTATACCTATCTTTCAGGATGTTTGAGTGATACCTCTATTCTTCCTATCAATGTTTATTGATAAAAGGTTAAAAACACTTTTCACAAACCAAATTTTTCTGTTTTGAATATTTTTGCCTCATACTGTATGTTTTAATGTAACCATTTTGTGTACAGAATATTTTCAAAAGAGACCTTTACATGATTGAATTATTAGGTAAGAGAATATCTGTTCCCAGAGATATTTGGAGTCATC
The DNA here is from genome assembly GCF_020740605.2 of Lemur catta. NCBI lineage: Eukaryota > Metazoa > Chordata > Mammalia > Primates > Lemuridae > Lemur > Lemur catta. The sequence goes on along the minus strand of NC_059151.1, from coordinate 9,378,577 downwards.
TTAGCTCCAAAGCCAGTGGAATTCATTCTTCCAATCTGCACAGCTAAATATTGATATGTGGCTATTTGGGAGCTTTGTTTTAATAGAGGTAATATGGGTTTTTCCAAAAAAAAATTTTATATTAATAGATTTTTATTAAATTCATAAAAGTTAATGGACTGGGATTAAGTCATTATGAACTCTGTCCCAATTGGCCATTATTAATAGTGTCACAGTGTTAAATACTTAATTTCTAAATGACTTCTTCGAGTCAGTCATGATTTTTTGTCTCAAATTTCTTGCTCTGTCAGTTCTTCCAGATGATTGTGATTGTTACTAGATTTTAAGTCTGACATTTTTAGTCATCTCAAAGCTTTGGTGATGTGGTTTTTAATTTTCACTTGTATTGCTTGAGTGGTCAAGGAGTTTCTGAGTTCAGGTCCAGGGCATTCACCATCTTGTTGAGTAATGTCTTAGTAAAACTAGAGTGGGCTGAGTGTGGCGGCTTATGCCAATAATGCCAGCACTTTGGGAGGCCAAGGTGGGAGGATGGCTTGAGGCCAGAAGGAGTCAAGACCAGCCTGAGCAAGATAGCAAGACTACATCTCTACAAAAAGTAAAAATATTAGCAGGGCATGGTGGCACTCATCTGCAGTCCTAGCTACTCGGGAGGCTGACGCAAGAGGACTGCTTGAGCTCAGGAGTCTGAGGTCACAGTGAGCTGTGATCATGACACTGCACTCCAGCCTGGGTGACAGAGTGAGATCCTGCCTCTAAAATCAGTGAAAAAAAAATTTCAAATAAAATTATAGTGATTTTATTATTTATTAGAGTAGCAGGAAAAAGTTGATTTTTTTTTTTAAGTTACATTGATAGACTTCTCCACAACTCTGATCTGGTAGAATGGTGCCAACATCTGTAAATGGAGTTCCTGTAAGGCAGAGTTTCTTTTACCATGGGTTTTGTTAGAGTGATGAAACAGAAAATCCATATAGTTTATTAACGAATTTAGAAGCACGAATGTGCAAAATTTACCTACAGCTCTGCCTTTATCTCTACCCCCCAAATAAACCACAGCTAATTAATCACCCAAGTCCTGGACTCTGATAAGGATCCTGCCACTCTATTTTATTTCCATTGGCAATGCAAAGCAATTTAGCAAAGTTTTCTTAGTTGGGCATTTGCTTTTATTACAGAATCCCAGGAGACCTTATTGTTGATGCCATATCAGTGTGATAGAGCTTCATTGCAGTGATCTGGCCCTGTTTATTCAACTTCTCTGCAAAATTGCAGATTTGCAGGAAAGCTTATTCTAGTTATAGTAGGGACCTATGGTGGTAGGTACCTGTTGTAGTAGGTGAAGTCGATAATAAGGCCATTGGGTTGGCCTTATTACAAAATATGGGTGATCTATGTTAATCAAAAATTTTCAGTACCTAGTTTCTTGTTTTATCATGTCTATGCATGAGATAAGAGGGCTATCTCCTTTACTTATTAGATTATTTAGTATCTCTTATAAAATTCTAGATTTTTTTCCCTAGGGCTATATGTTCCTTAAACATTATACCACGGAAATAAAGTAAGGGATGTATTTTCTCTTTTATGTGACACTGTAGTTTACAAATATTCAGTAAATGAAAATATTGATCTTAATTATCCAAATCTTGTGCATTTCTTGAATCCTTGAGAATTTTAGGTAGTAGGAAAAGAACTATGGTAGTAGAACAACACTAATTCAAATATTCAGGGCCATTCAAATATGAATTTTTAATAATTTAAATAAAATATAATGAATATATTAGAATTGACATGATACACTTATGTAAATCTCATAATTAGAGCTGCATAATTTAGTCACATCAGTATTAGACCTATATTTGATGCTGGGCTATGCTTTTATTCACTGTAAAATGGTTTCTGTTCTGCTTAATTGGTTTAGATTTGCTCTGTCAGGTTTTTTTCCCTTTATTTCCTTACTGAGAAAGCTGCAGACTGGCTGTTTTATGTTGTCTCTATTTTTTTATAAGAAAGAAAAAGGCAAGCAAAAATCTAAGTTCAATTAAAAAGAGTTTATTCAGAGTTAGTGAGCACTTCAGAAAATGTCTCCTGCCTTTATTGACGCATTATGAAAATAATAAATAAACCATGAAATCCCATTAAAGATCAGTATTTCCAAGATCATGATATTGACTGTTTTCTAGAAAAACAGAATAGTATCATGGCAGCATCTCCCCAATACCCTTCCTCAATTGGTTTGTTAGGTTATTCTGCACTTCTATTGGTTACAGATCAATTAGCACTATCCTTGTATACATTGATGGAAATATTTTGGTATCTTAACAGCTTAAAAGTGTTCATTTAACTCTGAGTTACTCCCAGAGTTAATTAATAGAAACAACCTGGGGCCTTTTGTCATGAGCGGTCCAGTCTTTATAATTTGAGCAAGATGACTGCTTCAAAAATGTCAACACCAGAGTCAGACCATTCATCCATAGCAGTTTCTGTAATTCGTTGTATGTCCTTGTGCTCTTCGTAATCACTGTGGTTATAATTTGCCTTTAATTTAGTAGCTGTGAGTTTTTTTCACTCTTTCTTATATTAAGGAATCTCTTCTAGCTTCAAAAAAGTTGTAGAGTCCATGTCCAAGAAAATACTTCATGGAGTTTTTGAAGAGACTACATATTTTATAATAGAGGGGCATTTTCTCCATTTCCAAGAAAGAGACTACGGGTTAATCTCCCTGTTAATGGTTGGATCACTGAAGCATTTTCTCTTTAGAATTTTTTTTCCATCAGAGAAATCATAATATCTTATCTCCCCAGTAATTACTAACCCTGCAAATGGATAATCTTAGGGGATTATTGGAATGAAAATTGTTTGAATGTAAATCTGCATCTCTATCATAGAACACTTTTAAATTGTGGAGAAGGGCTTTATAAAAATTGCAGAAATAGCAACGGGAATTTGTCCAGTCAGTTTGCTATAACATGCCATCAATACTCCTAATTCATCTCACTGTGCAAAATCGTGAAATAAGAATCATAAGAGTTTGTGAGGAAAATAAGGTTGGGGCGAAACACTCAAAATTTGAATCAGACACACACACAAAGGTAGAAAGCTAATAAAATTGATAGAATAGTTTTATGCATGTAAATGACTAAGATATACATATAATGCTAAAATAAATAAGGACTTCACCTTCAAGGACACTTGAAGTTTGTATAGAAGAGGGTGTTGGCTCTACAGCCACACCACCCTGAACACGCCTGATGTTGTCTATCTCGGAAGCTAAGCAGGGTCGGGCCTGGTTAGTACTTGGATGGGAGAAGAGGGTGTCAGAAGAATTGAAGCCTGAGAGTTACTGTGAAGAGGTAGAAGGAGGCTTATCAGAACTCATATGGAAACTCATATCACCATATGTGGTTGGATGTGGATCATAACACACAGCAAACTCAGACAGTTGGTAGATGTGGGGGTGGGGAAGTGTGTGTGTGTGCATGTGTACACTTGCGTGCATTTTGGGTACCATGTAGCTCAGCTCGGTTACATGCAGTTTTCTGTGGTCATCTGTCATTCCTCACAAGCAAAATAATGCATGATTAGATGGGAAATTTGTGTCATGCTTAAATTATTTTCTGTTTGTAATTCCTGTTTTCAAAAGAAGAGTTGTAATAGAACTGACTATCAGTTAGAAAGATGGACACACTAACTTTCTACTTGAAGATGATGATCCTAGCTAGGGTAAAAAGAAGTGACTATTTAATAATGTCACTACCATCCAGACAACGAAATGGCAACCTTTGGATTTTTCTGTCTACTGTTATACAAAATTGAACTTGCGCCTCCCTGTGCAGCTTGAATCCCTCCTTCAGACTTGGTTTTTCATTGAGAAGTAGCGTGTTTACCTGGAAGGGGTATGAGAATTGGGAAGGCCGCTGAGTAATCATGTAACATTTAAAATTTTTTTTTTCCATTTGTCTGTTTTCTTGTACTCTGTGCTTACTAATGAGTCACGACAAGCAGCCCCGGGACTCTGCTCCTTTAATGAATGAATACATTTAAAGGAGCGAGTGAAAGTGTGGGATTTGCAAAATTCATTCAACTGTGCTATTTCCTGTTGCACATTTTTCTGCAAGAGAAAAAAAAAAATCTCCTCTGATGTGTTGCAATACCCTGAGAGAGGTGAACAAATATTGGTAGGGAACGGGCTTTGACAGACTGCAGAGCTTCCATGGCCCTTGCACGGCTGTGCTTTCAGATTCTGGAGCTAGACTCCAGGGCAAAGAGTAGAAAAATAATAAGTTCTTTGAGCTGAAACTTCATAGTCACTGTGGGATATTCAAGAAGGAGACCAATGGGGAGAAAGAGAATATAGTCATAGCTTTGAACTTTTCCTGGATTTGACTTGCTAGGAGCCAAGCATAAGTCCCTCTGACACCTTATTGTTCCCACCCCTTTCTCCATGCAGGGAAAAACGTTCCCCAGTGCACGTTGATAAAAGTAAAAGGGAGTTCACACATGAGAGAGAAGGTGGTCTGGATTTAGTGTGGCAAGGAAGTATAGTCAGGCTGGGATCTTTTCCAAGCCTCATCTTAAAGGCAACTTTCAGTGGCACTTTGCTGCCCCTCTGATCCAAGCAAAGTGCCCTTCTCATGTTTATCTCTTTTCCTGTTTCCTGTTGTGGGCATGAGAACAGAAACTTTGCTGTTTCGTTCCCAGTTCCATCTGCCAGTGTTTAGGTAATTGTCCGGTGCAGAGTAGGAGCTTGATAAACATGTATGAATGCATGAATAAGCATTGGAACTCGAAAACTTAACTGGGGGAGAGATAAAAGATAAATATGCAAATTGGTTATGCAATAATATGGCACATTATTGTAGAATGAACAAGCAATGTCCAAGAAAGAAGAGATTAAAGGCAGCTTATAATGCATTCAGTCAACAGTTACCTGCCGTGGGCCTCTTAGGTTTCACTGTGTTAGGTGAACAAGTGAATTAGAAATATACAGACCCTATGATCATGGAACTTACAGACTAGCAAAGCACACAGACACTAAAGAAAGAAAATATAAACATGTGCACTTCAAGTTTTGATGAGAATGATTATAAAGCATAGCTAGAAAGGCATCATCTACATGTTCAGGCAGTAAAGGCGTTCTGTAGGAGGTGATATATAAAAGTGATGATCGAAGATGAGGAGGGCAAAGGGAAGGATTAACCTGAGCACAAGCTGTGAAGGCATCAGCGATTCAGCATGTGTGAGCAAGAGAAAGAAGCCGGTGTAACTGGAGGTGAGGGAGTGAGGCATGGTGGACTGGAGTTGTGGATGGAGAAATAGGCCGGAGCCAGAGCATGCTTGGTAGAAGGTTTGGATTTTAATCAGTCTGAGGTTGCACACATTTGTCTAAACCTGGTGAATTTAAAGTCAATATCTGTGAATTCTATTTAGTGTAAAAAAAAAAAATCCAAAAAAAAGCTAAATATTTTAAATCTGGTTAATGATAAGCATGTTTATATATTTAGGGGGAAGGGTCCTGGGTCTGTCATTTACTTTGAAATGCATCAAAAAATAAGAATGATAGAGGAATGGATGGAAGTACAGAAGGATGATAAAGCAAGCATAGTAAAGTTACAAATAAAATCTGGGGGTAGATACACAGATATTCACAGTAAAATTCCTTCCACTTTGTATATTTGAAAATATTCCTAATGTTGGAAAAATAAACACTGAAAAATGAAAATAAGGAGAAGAGATATAATAATCACGTAAAACCCCACAACCAAAAAGGATTATTCTAGCCTATTATCATTCGATTCTTATTCTGTGACTTTGTATTTTTCCAGAATTGATAACCTGCTGTTGAAATCACGAGCATATCCCGTAGCTTTAAAAATCATTTCAAATTGTTTGCGTCCTTTTACATGACTTAAAATATCAGATCTTTTGACGAGGTATTTCTTTAAGTATGAAGACAAAAATCTAAAGACTAGAACTCGTCGATCTTCAACTGCCCAGCCATTGCTGTCAGCGTAGCAGGAAGTGAACACAGTGGAGTCTATTAGTGAGATCAGCTATGAGCAGAAGATTCTACTTTAACATTTTTTTTCCAGGTTTGTGGTTGACTTAAATGACATAAAAGAAAGAGCCATTGTTTCTTTGCCAGTTAGCTAAGTGTACCCAGGAGTGTTGGCGTATTGGGTAGTTGAGCATCTAACCTGTTTCTGTAAAAATTTAAGTAGCAAAGTGTGGAGGGTGGGAAACCGATTGTTCCTTGATGAGTTGTTACTCGCCATGAACATTTCGCCGATAAATTAGCGTATCACAGACTCAACGTTGGAAACCTTGTGCTTGATCTCCCTATGTTTTCAGTGAAAACATTTCCCTTTCATTGACGTTGTGTTCTTATTGACCCTTGGAGGTCAGAAGACAGAGTTGCTTTATTAAGTCAGTAAATCAGGTCTACTTAATTGGCTCTAGAAACTTCTGAGTGGTCTTTGGCCTCTTCCAGCCCCAAACAGGGTTCTGACCAACCACTGTGAATTCTGCTTTTCCAAGAAGGTAGGGGGTGAGAACTGAGAACAGGCTTCTGTGTAAGTAAGTAGTCAGCTGCTGGCTGCCTTCAAAGCCCTGATTTTCTTGGCGTGGGCAAAATGCCAACATCAATGTTTTTGACGCACATAAAGAAATACTTTAGCATTTAGGAAACGATCCGGTGCTCCCTCTTTTTCTGAGAAAGCCATCAGACGTTTTAAAAATAAAACCTGTGTTGGGTTTTTACAGGGGGACTTATTTTTATTCCCCAATGTGACACAGAAAATAATTAGATGATTGTTGGTGTTAGCAACTGTGCTCAGAGCAATGGTACTGCAGGAATGATGAAAGCAAAGCAGACTTTTATAATGAGAGCAGACGGCCAGAGTCTGGGAGAGACTGCTGATGGGTCCTCTTAGGGTAGCCTGGTCGCTAATTAAAACCTGAGACCCGACAGCAGAATTGGTCAGGAAGCACAAGTACGGATTGCAGAACCAACTCGAGGGTCGTTCCAATTGCTCAACTATCTTCATTGCAGTTTGATTTTTGCAACATGTCTGCAAAGTGGCATAACCTCATTTAAATTTATTTCCTCTGACATCTTTTTCCCTTGCTTCTCTCTTTTTTTCTCTTCTTGTGCTTAATATCATTAGTGCTTGATAGGGGGCCCTGAGAAATGAGAGAAGCAAGTTGTTCGGAGATCATGCCTGTAGCAAGTCTTCCTAGGCTGGAGAATGTCGCCTCATTTATCATCATCATTATCACTAAAAAGCTATAGGTCAGGGATGTCTTAAGTCCCTTGTGTTTCAGAACTGTCTACTAAATTGGGGTTAATTAAAATGTCTCTTTTAAAAGTACTTCTCTTGAATACACACACACACACACACACACACACACACACACACACACTCTCTCTCTCTCTCTCTCTCTCTCTCTCTCTCTCTCTCTCTTTTCCTTCAGTATTTTTTAGAGGGGTCATTATTCTATTTCTTGTAGAGCAAAAGAAAACCAAACCATTCAGAGAATTTTGACTTGTAGACATGTAAATGCTTCTACCTCCAGGTAAACGCTATATTGTACTTCTAAAATGTCATTATATTTTTGAGTCTTTCCCCCTTATTCTCTTGATATTTTAAAGAAGGAAAATCTTTGTTTCTGCCCTTTCAAAGAATGCGTTTCTCCCTCCAGAGGTTCTGAAGCGAGGATGCATAGGCATTACCTTGGGAAGTTTATTTAAAGTGCAGATTTCTCAGGCCAATTGGAGAGATTTGGATTCAATAGGACCATGGTGGGACCTAGAAATCTGACATTTAACAAGCCTTTGTATCCATGCAATATGATGAAATAAAAAAAATTAAAAACAAACAAAAAACACAGGCCTTTGTAGCGATTCTATTGCATGTGGTCCTTGGACATATTTTTTTTTTTTTTTTGATACAGAGTCTCACTCTGTTGCCTGGGCTAGAGTGCCATGGCGTCAGCCTAGCTCACAGCAACCTCAAACTCCTGGGCTCAAGAGATCCTCCTGCCTCAGCCTCCCGAGTAGCTGGGACTACAGGCATGTGCCACCATGCCCAGCTAATTTTTTCTGTATATATTTTTAGTTGTCCATATAATTTCTTTCTATTTTTAGTAGAGATGGGGTCTCGCTCTTGCTCAGGCTGGTCTCGAACTCCTGACCTCGAGTGATCCTCCCGCCTCAGCCTCCCAGAGTGCTAGGATTACAGACGTGAGCCACTGCGCCCGGCCCTTGGACACATTTTTAAAAACTCTTCTTATGCCACCGCATAAAGGGTCAGGGGGGTGAATAGGGGTCCTATGAAACTGCACAGAGGGGAACCTACATGGTCAAGGTGGGAGCCCTGACATTCGAGCTGAGGGCTGAATATTGTGTGGGAGTTTCCCAAAGGCAGTTTCATGGGGCCACAAGAGGATGAGAACATTTTAAAAGTAAATTCAAGGGCCGGGTTATGGCTTATGCCTGTAATCCTAGCACTCTGGGAGGCCGAGGCGGGAGGATTGCTTGAGCTCAGGAGTTCCAGACCAGCCTGAGCAAGAGCGAGACCCCGTCTCTACTAAAAGTAGAAAGAAATTAGCAGGCCAACTAAAAATATATAGAAAAAATTAGCCAGGCATGGTGGTGCATGCTTGTAGTCCCAGCTACTCGGGAGGCTGAGGCAGGAGGATCGCTTGAGCCCAGGAGTTTGAGGTTGCTGTGAGCGAGGCTGATGCCACGGCACTCTAGCCTGGACAACACAGTGAGACTCTTGTCTCCAAAAAAAAAAAAGGTAAATTCAAGTGCAAAGACATAGGGTCTAACTAGAGAGAAAAAAAAAATGGTACTTTCCAGGAGGGTCCACAAATAGATGTTTCTAGATAAATAATGATGTGTGAGTGACTAAGGAGGTAACGATGAGGTTGGAGAAGTGAACTGAGGTCTGACTATGAACTCCTCGTAGCCATGTTGAGGATTTAAAGCAACATCCTGCCAGCCACCACCAGAACATCTTTAAGCTGTGTCCCCCGCCGCCCTTCCTGGCCTCTTTCATGTTCTGAGGCTCCGTGTCATCTTGGGTCTGTCATCATCATTAGAAGAAAACTGCTTTCAATGCAATTTTCATTTGCACTGCCCTGTCCAAGGATGAAGCCCTGCAGAAATGACAGGGCACAAAGTAACATGCGAGAGGAACAGCTGTGTCTAGATTTTATTTGAAGATAACTGCTACCTAACAATTCAAACTTCTCTTCCTTGACTATGGATCGTAAATATGAGGAAGAGAACACAATAGCACTGTGGTTAAAACAATGTCATGTGACAAAGATAAAAGGAAAAAATGGTTTGAAACCCATTTGGGTTTGGTGGCCTGGATTTTTAAGTGCTTTTTCTGCTAGGTAACTGAAGGGTAAATTAGGCATTTTTTTAAATCATTTTCTTTCAATATATTTTACCATGAAATTTAAATAAATAAGAAATTACGCCAGTCTCATTCCACAAATTAATATTAAGATATACATTAAACTTCAGACTGAAAATTTTTTAAAGGCTTTTTTTTTTTTTCTTTTGGTAGGTGGGATCTTGCTCTGTTGCCCAGGCTAGAGTGCAGTGCCACCATCGCAGCTCACTGTAACCTGGAACTCCAGGGCTCAAGTGATCCTCCTGCCTCAGCCTCCCAAGTAGCTGGGACTACAGGCACACACCACCACACCAAGCTAATTTAAAAAAATTTTTTTTTTTTTTTTTTTTTTTTTTTACAAATGGGATCTCACTGTGTTGCCCAGGTTGGTCTCAAACTCCTGGGCTCAAGCAAACTTCCTGCCTTGACCTCTCAAAGTGCTGGGATTAGATGATAGGCATGAGCCACTGTGCCGGACCTAAAGGCTTTTTTGTTTTGTTTTGCTTTGTTTTTTTAAGAGCAGCTTTAGGTTCAGAGCAAAATAGAGAGGAAGGTACAGAGATAACTCATACACCATGCTCCCCGCCCCACACAGGGATAGCTTCCTCCGTTACCAACAGCTTCCGCCAGAGTGGGACATTTGTTTCAACTGGTGAACCTACACTGACACATCATCCAGAGTCCATAGTTTATATCAGGGTTGGTTCTTGGTGTCGTGTGCAATGGACAATGACATGTATCCACCGTTACAGTGTCATACAGTGTATTTCCTCTGCCCTAAAAATCCTCTGTGCTCCTCCCATTCATCCCTCCCTCCCCCGTCCCCTCTGACAACCACTGATCTTTTTCCCATCTGCATAGTTTGCCCTTTTCCAGAATATTCTATAGCTGGAATCATGCGGTATGTAGCCTTTTCACATTGGCTCCTTGCACTTAGCAATATGCATTCGAGGTTCCTCCATGTCTTTTCAAGGCCTGATAGCTCATTTGCTATTAGTTTTTCAATAAGTTACCCCTATGTGTTTTCTCTTCCTGGTTCAGGGTGTGCATACATGCATTTAAGTATGTGTGCTTATGCATCAGGAATTGCCAGTCAAGAAATGGCAAGAAAATACGTACGGGAATGTCACAAATGTAAGAAAACAGCAAACTGGAGCTTAAATTTGATTGTGTTGATTGCTTCTTTGGCCTCACTCTGATTCCCCTGGGTATACAAACAAACACCTCTAAATGCAAAGCTTACAGCTTGCCGGTAAGAAACTTTCTTCCTTTCCTCTTCTTTTTCTCCATTTAACTTTGAAAGTGGGAGGCTTTGATTTTTTTTTGATTGCCAAATAGCTGTCAGCTTAGAACAACTAGATTTTATTTCCTTGTATTTGATTTCTTGATCAGAATTAAGATCTGAGCAAGGAAGCAGCTACCATGCTAAACAGGTATTGGGGCAAGAAAACGCTTTTGCTCTAGGAGTACTTGGTATAATACAGACACAATCTGTAGTCTTTATGATTAGAGAGTAAACTCCACTTTGCTTTTTTTCCTTGAAGCATCACTAAGTATTATTTAAAGAGGGGATGTAAAATTTTCCAGCAGCAAGTAGAAATCAGATCCTTAAGACGGTCTTTAAAGACAGTTTCAGACATGTCATCTAAATGCTGCTTTTAAAGTGCTGCCTAATGAACTTAGAAGAGGCCTTGATTAGCAACTTGGCTTGCATTTATTTCATCGACGGGGTAGTCAAAGGCTTGTTGAGGGTGGGTTCTGCTTTCTCAAATTGCCCTCCTTAAACAAACAGAGCAAGAGGAGAAAGCTTTTAGATGTATAACATGAAGCCTTGCAAGAAGCTGAAAGTCAGCCCATGAAAGGAAGGGGCTGTTTTAGTGGGTTTTCCAGTTAAGGATCTGGGTGGTGCTAGAGACAGAAGGGGAGAGATAATAGACTCCTAGTTACAGGGCTGTCAGGAGAGGGAAAACTGTAGCAGCTTTGTGGGAACATAGAATTGCCGGGTTTGCCCACTTGACCTTTACTCTGAATAGATGGGCTTAAGAAGATCACAAAAGGGCTTTGCAAAAAAAAAAGTGGTCTGCTCAGTTCTTTTAGTGCCTGAAACTCTTTTTATTCTGGGGAGTTTGGAGTTTGTTTCTTGGGATTCCTAAAGGGATTCCGTGAAATTCCCCATGATCATTCCATAGGTATGTGTTTCAAATGAAGGCATGGCTTTTGCTATCTTGTATCCCGTGTCCTGCGCAGCAGTGAGACCAAGTGTTTCTGGGAAAGGATTACTGGACAGGGACTCTTGCATCTGTACCTTCCACGTTATCCTCCTGTCCGAAGCATTTATTGACCCCCTTCTGTGTCTCTGGATAATTGCATAATCTTATTTAAATAAGAAACGCAATCACCATTTGAAGATGAAATGTGAATCACATGCATATATACTGCTAGGTACATAAAAGCCTCGCGGATTAATTGCCAGCGTTTGCAGAAAACAGGGCTTGGCAGTAGTGGTTCAACGTGGGAAAGATCTGGGAGATTCCAGTGAAGTGTAAGTTGAACAGGTGCCAAGGTTGAGATGTGGGGGCCAACACAAGCTAAGTGAATGTTAGTTGCATTTCTAGAATTACAATTTCCTGCCCTAGGAGGCGTAGATGCTGATAGGACATTTTAAAAGTCCTGTCCAGTTGCGAATGACACACTTTTGGATAAAACTGGTAAATTTGAAAACATACAAAGGAGACTACTTTTCAAGCCCCTTAAAAAAAAAAAAACCTCTTTAAAGGAAGGGTTCATAGTTACCATAGAGAAGAACAAGCTGGTGGTTTGGATGGAAAAGAAATGATAGTCATAACAGATTTCAAATATCTGAAGGCCTGTTATATAGAAAAATATCATGTGTGAAGTTTCAGAAATGTTATAGTTTCCCAACCGCATATCACAGTAAATGACAGATGGATTAAAGTGATAGATGTGGGAAAATACGAAGAAACCATAAAAATTGCACCAGAAAATAGAAGCAAATACAGACATCCCTCAGAGATCGTGTGGGTTTGTTTCCAGACCACCACAATAAAGTGAATTACACAAATGTTGTGGTTTCCCAATGCACATAAAAGTTGTGTTCACACTATTCTGTAGTCTATTAAATGTGCAATAGCATTATGCCTAAAAAAACAATATACATACCTTAACTTAAAAATACTTTATTGGTAAAAAATGCTGAGGATCATCTGAGTTTTTGGTGACTCATACTCTTTTTGCTGGTGGAGGGTCTCGCTTTGATGTACATGGCTGCTTGACTGATCAGGGTGCTGGTTATAAAAGGCTGAGTGGCAGTGGCTACTTGTTAAAATAAGACAAAAGTGAAGTTGGCCACATCAGTTGACTCTTCCTTTCACAAAAGATTGTTCTGTAGGTATGGTTTGACAGCATTTTACCATAGTAGAACTTCCAACATTGGAGTCCATCCCCTCAAACCCAGCACTGCTTAATCGACTAAGTTTATGTAATATTCAAAATCTTTTGTTGTCCTTTCTACAATGCTCACAGGATATTCAGCAGGAGTAGATTCCATCTCAAGAAAACACTTTCTTTGCTTACCTGTAAGAAGTAATTCCTCATCCATCCAAGTCTGATCATGAAATTGCAGGAATTCAGTCACATCTTCGGGCTCCACTTCTGATTCTAGTTCTCTTACTATTTCTCTAACCAGCTCTGTCGTTAGTTACTTCCTTCACTGAAGTCTTGAACCTCCCAAAGTCAACCTTGAGAATGACTTTGCCCCTCTAGCTATGAAAGTCCTAGATGGCATCTTCTTCCAGCAGAAGGTTCTTTTGTCTACACTGAAAATCTGTTGTTTAGTGTAGCCATCTTCATCAGTGGTCTTAGCTAGATCTCCTGGATAAGCTGCTTCACCTGGCACTTTTATGTCACGGAGACAGTCCATTTCCTCCTTAAACCTCATGAACTAACCTCTCCTGGCTTCCAACTCTTCTTCTGCAACTTCTCACCTCTCTCAGCCTTTCTCTAGATGAGGTTTTGCCTTCATGGCACGTGTTGTGACCGGTCTGATCTATCCAGAAAACTCTAACTTTCTCCAGCTCAGTAGTGAGGCTGTTTCACTGTCTTACCATTCCTGTGTTCACTGGAGTAGCACTTGTAATTTCCTTCAAGAACTTACATAACTTAAACTGTGTGAAAGCAATTCATGTAACCAAAATGTCTGTACCCCCGTGATATTCTGCAATAAAAAAAATAATAATCTGTTTCAAAAAAGAGGTAATAGCGGAGAAAGAGCATGAGCTGTGTGATAAAGTGCTCCGGCCACCAACCTGTCCTTTTGCCAGTCCTACCACACTGGTAAGTTGCTAAGAGGGTTTTAATACATAGAAAGTAGTCAGCACTGTGCCTGAAATATATGAGAAATCTGTATTACCTACTCTTTATACAGTGCTCTATATATGGAGATATATATGATAATTTTGATACTTCAATTTTGGCTTTCATGGAGATATCTCTATATATGGGGGAGCGAAGGAGGGATGTCAAGGGATATTCCAGTTTATTTATTTTCGTGTTATCTTAGTACCTTGAGGAGTCACTCACCAGCTTTGTCATCCTTCAATATGATTTACTAAAAGTTTCATGAATCAGAGAGAGAAAAAATAGAGCCTTTTATAACTATCTCTCATTTAAAAGGTAACAGCTTTTGACATGTGAATTAACGCTGGCCTTTTTATTTAGTATTTCATGTTTGTGGAAACTGATTTTGTTGTAGAGTTATCCACGTTAAGACCTTGTAGATCAGGCCATAAGCATATTTCTATTCATTCTAGAAGCAATAATAACTATACCAAAATGCTTGCTTCGCTGTTGTTTGTGTCCTTAAGTCTAGAAGATTAAAGAGATGATAGAGAATACTTAACTGCCATGCTATTGGAGCCTGGTCCTTAACACCCCAATCCAAATATTCACATGTGCGACAACCTCTCTCTCATGTGTGCCGGAATATTCGGGCACAGATAAGAGTCTGTACTTTTTAGGGAAGAAAATTTCGATTACTTACGCCTTTGGAAGTCTACACTTGATTTTTAAAGGACATTTCACCTAAATCCTTTTAAAAATATCTTCTGTTTGTGATTTATCTCTCCCAGTTTCGGAATATATTTTAAATATTGAAAGAATAAAAAAACTCAAAATGTATTTACTGGAATGGTAAAGAACAATATAAAAGATTCTTTTTTTTCCTACCTTGTGAATGTGTTTCCTTGTGCCAGCATTTGCAAATCTTTTATTTATTTATTTATTTATTTGAGACAGAGTCTCACTCTGTTGCCCAGGCTAGAGTGAGTGCCGTGGCATCAGCCTAGCTCACAGCAACCTCAGACTCCTGGGCTCAAGTGATCCTCCTGCCTCAGCCTCCCGAGTAGCTGGGACTACAGGCATGCGCCACCATGCCCGTCTAATTTTTTGTATATATATATTTTTAGTTGTCCAGATAATTTCTTTCTATTTTTAGTAGAGCCGGGGTCTTGCTCTTGCTCAGGCTGGTCTCAAACTCCTGACCTTGAGCGATCCTCCTGCCTCGGCCTCCCAGAGTGCTGGGATTACAGGCGTGAGCCACCGCGCCCGGCCTGCAGGTCTTGCCTGTAAAGGATTCTACCCATGGACCACTGCAATGTCATGACCTCATAATTCCATGGTGTTACTTAAAGTTATTTAAAATTGCAAAGTGTAACTGCATTGGGGAAGGTGAGCTGAGAGCAAGCAACTGCAACTCACTTCCTCCTCCTGGATAGAAACATCCCCTGGGTAAAGCTACCCCCCGTGAACCCAGGTGGAGGGTAGTAGCCACGCATGCTGGGCAGCGTGGCCAAAGTGCTGCCATCTTTCATGTCACGGGAGTCTGAAATGCAGTTTTGATTCCTCCAGCTCCCAAAGAGAAATATCTGTCAGGCTACTCACATGATTTTCGGCTCATGCAGAAGATTTGATCCTTTCACATAGAAAGTGTCATCCATGCAATGGGGCTTGACAGGGGATCTGTCCACATTAATAAAGATTCTCTGGGAGGGTAGGAAGGAGCTGTTGGGCAGAGACCATCATCACTTTATATATATTTAATAATCTGTTCCTGAGCTTTCAAAACCCAACAAATTTAAAATTCTGAAACTGCGAACTGATATTTTTGCATTATGTGCACTATGCCTACAGTTCTCTTTGGGTGACATTTTTAAGAATTCTGTTCTCAGTGACCTTCCTTGCAGTCCTCATCTTTTTTGTTTGGTTTATTTTTTTTGCATCTGGAGAAGGAGACACACCTAACCACACACGTGTGTGCAAACACACATATAAATGCAGCAGAGCTTTCCATTGGCAGCCATGTTCTCAAAACTAATTAAAGAGAACAGCGTTTTAACATGCACACCATAAAGCAAAGTCCCTTCTCTGTGGAGTATTCTCTCATGGAAATACAAGGACTTTATCTTTGGCACAGTGGGTCTGAACTAATTGAGATGTCATAAAAAAGGAAAAAAAAAAGTCAGTTAAGAAGGTTAGGGAATAGGGATGTTGTTGCAAAATTGTCAGTTTGCAAGAAGACATTCTTTAGTGGAAACACAGCTCTGGGTTGCAGATCTAATCAGTGGCAGGAATGGGAGGTACGGAAGAGAACATAGATGAAAAAAATGTCTCCAAGAGGGAGAAAAAAAAAAAAGAAAAAAAAAAAAAAAAACAAGACCCTAATTGAAATGGGAAGCATTCGCATTTTAGAAAATGTTTTCTTAACAGATTGCTCCAGCCCTCTGCCTCAAGGTTTTTGATTAAATTAATGATGGGAGTGATAAGCTCCATTAGTGTTGCTGCTTCCACAGGGAAATTTGCTAGAGCTCCTCTCTTCCTTCCTTCCCCAAATCTGAGGTATGACAATCGAATTGCTAATTGAGGCCAGAACAAGCCAAGAAGATGAACTTATTATTACTATGCAAATGCACACGATCCAGGAAATTAATATTTCATGTGTGCCTACCTAAACGAGCCGTGTTTCCATTATGGGCTTGGTGTCGCTCAGCTGGGAAGCTGTTGCTGCAGCTTGTTGTCGTCAGAGAGGTCGTGAGCTTCTCTTTTCTGTGTCATGTCGCCTGCTGTCTTGGGACCAGTCAGCACATGTGACATGTTGTGCTCGGTTGGCCCTTGCTGATGCCACAGATCTCTTCCTGGTGCAAATAGATGAACTTGTTATGATCCAGAGGATGTTATCAGCTTGATTTCCTGTCTTGGTACTAAAGTATTAGAGGAAAAAAACAAAAACAAAACAAGTCAAGTCCTAGATAATAAAGGGGAAAACGTATTTCAGTAAAATGAACCATAAAATCCATAATAGGAGATATGATAGGGACTTTTCCATAAAGCTTTAATTAGCTTGCTAAGAGCTTTGGAAAACACAGTAAAAAGAATGTTACTTTGAGGGCCTGAAATAGTTGCATTAAATTATTCATAATCGTTTTTTGCCAAACACGATTATATTTCATAATCTGATGAGAGCTATTGTGTTAACAATGAACTCTGTGTGTGTGTATGAAAAAGAGTGTGTCGTAGAAGTGAGTGTGATGTAATCTTGGTTTTCACTTTCTGATTCTTGTTTTACATCAAATAATAGATATGCTACTTAAGAACAGAAACCAAAGGACATCTATTTTTAAAGACAGGGTCTGTCTCTGTCACCTAGGCTGGAGTGCAGTGGTATGATCACAGCTGACTGCAACCTAGAACTCCTGGCCCGGCCTAAATCTTACTTAATTTACTTTTACTTTTCTAACCTTATTGAAAAATAGATATATTCCAGAGAAGGAGAGTGGAAGTGGGGGGCAGAGAATGACAGGCTTGTTGGGGTTTCTACAGTTCTCTCTTATGCTGTTCTTTTTGCATGGTCACTGAGTCGGATATTGTCCTTTGTTTTAAGAGGTAGGGTCTCCCTCTGTTGCCCAGGCTGGACTGCAGTGGCACAATCATAGCTCACTGTAACCTCAAACTCCTGGGTTGAATTGATTTTCCCACCTCAACCTCCAGAGTAGGTAGGACTACAGGTGCCCCCATGCCTAGATAATTTAATTTTTTTTTTTTTTTAGAGATGGGGTCTTGCTATGTTGCCCAGGCTGGTCTCAAATTCCTGGCCTCCAGCCATCCTCCTGTCTTGGCTTCCAAAATCACTAATAAACTAATACTACAGCCATAAAATGCTGTTCAATAGTAAAGAAACTCTAGGGTGCCTGGAGTCAGGAATGTCTGTTCCACAAAGATCATGTGGCAGCGATTCCGATGTAAAGTTTGGAGGATGCAGAGTGATGTGTTTAGACAGACAGTAGTGGAGAGGGGATTTCAGGTGGGAAATACATGCCTTAAACAATGGAAGGAAGGAGAAGTGTTGCTTCTATTTGCCCAGATGGAGTGAAAAAGCTGAGCTCGAACATTATAGATGTTGAATATGGATCTCTCAGAAAACAGGCCCCAAACCTTAACATCTAATAGTATGGCTGACCTGGAATTAAATTCCGGGTCACCCTTGGTTTTAAGCTTCCTAATCTCAAGTACTAAACACGTGATTTCATAGAATCTGATCAAAGTAGCTTTTGTCCTTTACTAGAGAATTTTCTTTATTTAAAACTGAAGCTCTGTTTAAAATGCAACCCAGATTATTGCATTCCACTTTTTTTTTTCTGCAGCATATTACGGGGGTACAAATGTTTAGGTTACATATGTTGCCCTCACCCCACCTGAGTCAGAGCTTCAAGCATGTCCATCCCCCAGACGGTACGCACTGCACATATTAGGTGTGAATATATACCTATCCACTCCTCACCCCTCCCATTTGCCCAACACCTGATGAATGTTATTACTGTATGTGCACTTAACTGTTGATCAGTCAATACCAATTTGATGGTGAGTACATGTGGTGCTTGTTTTTCCATTCTTGGGATACTTCACTTGGTAGAATGGGCTCCAGCTGCAAACTAGTACAACCTCTGTGGAAAGCAATATGAGATACCTCAAAGAGTTCCAAGTAGAACTACCATTTGATCCAGCAATCCCATTACTGGGCATCTACCCAAAAGAACAAAAGACATTCTATAAAAAACACATCTGCGCTAGAATGTTTATAGCAGCACAATTGGAAACAACCCAAGTCCCCATCGATACATGAGTGGATTAATAAGTTGTGGTACATGTGTACCGTGGAGCTCTACTCAGCGTTCCACTGTTCTGGTCCTGCCTGTTCCTTGTCACCCACAATGACAGTGTATTCAGCCACAGCTGCCTCCCATGAAAGATAAGAGTGTTTTCTACCTTTGTGTTTGAAGCCAATGTTTTGGCGAATTTATTTACTATTACAGCTCATTGTAGTGGAATCTAGGAGGGAATCCCATTTAAAAGAAAGGAAAACAGGATGAACAAATCAATGAGTTTAGACCAATTTAGAACTCTAAAAAAATATTTTATGTATTTTAGCATATGCATCAACAAAACATAGCTTTATTGGGAAATATGTATTAATTTCCTTTATAAAAATAAAAGTGTGCAAATGCTAATAGCTAGAACCAGTTAGATTTGTTGAATCTAGAGACTTATGAAAATACTAATTTTTTTTTTTCGTTATGTGTCTCATTGACCAAATATATCTGACATCCTCAGTGAAATCGCTTACAAAGTAGACTGAACCTGCCTGGATTTCATATCAGTCACCCCCAATGAATGTAACAACAAACAACAGGAATTAGAATCTAAAGATACTGTCTTGCTGCTTGTTCAGTGAGTTTTCATCATATTTTGGAGGGAATAGGTTCATAATGCTTTCCGATAATATTATTTAACCCTACCTGGCTTTCTTTCAGACGCACTGTGAATGTAGAATAAATTAACAAACACTAAATGCTTACTAATGCTTTGATTTCACATCTTACTGGTTTTTAGACTTAGGACCTCTCAAGGAGAAATGTTGAAAATGTCCTTTCTTCATAAAAAAACAGACTATCAAACTGTGGAAACATTGTGTTTCATATCCAGTCCTCTTTATATATAAGCTCTTGTAAACTAGACACATGCTATCCATTTCTGTAAGAATATTTGTGTTCCTCTCTAAGCTTATAGTTAGAAGTTAAGTTCTGGAGGGCAATGATCCTTTGTTTTGGGTATTGTCTATTATCTAGTATATCCAGTAGAGCATTAAGAATAGTCAATATTTTATAAATGTTCAACACGAACCAGGAAAGCACCACTCTAGGAATGAATTGCCTGGGCGTGTAGCTCTGAAACAAGAGAAGTTTGCGAGTCTGTTAGGTGGCAAGGTGGCCACGGCATTGCTATGTTGCTGTGACACTTCTATCTTGTGTTCAGTGGTGCTCAGTAAATATCTGTTTACTTTAATGGAGTTGGGCATAAAGAGAATTTGCCAGAAATCCTTTGCAGGCAGACTGCTGCATTGCACTGATGAGAGCCGTAGCACGTTGTCTGTGAACTTGGAGGGAACATGACGTCTTTTCATTGTCTACTTTTTTCTCAAAGAACAGAGTCAAGCTGTAAGATCAGTTATGATTTCTTTCCGAATACAACTACAATGGGTTAAGAGCAAACCAATTTCATATTATCATAAGAACCTATGGGCCAAAAGGCAAATGGAGTAAAATACTAGGTTTTCTTTAAGAGTTTAAGAATTACTTTTTCCATGTATGTTTACATGATATTAGCAGGGTTACCTTGCCATCTTGATTTCCCTGATATGAAATTGAGTGAGCTTGAGGATATACTTAGAAACCAACCAAAGAACCACCTGGATATACTTTTTCTCCCTTTCCATTAATTATGTATTGTAAATTTGATATCAATATGTCAGCCATTGGAATGTTGACTTTAAAGAAGTCTGTAGTTTTATCTCAATTCCAAATATCTCTTTGTGGGAAAAAATAAGAGATGCCCAAAATATCAGAGATTACTGTGTCCATTTAATGAGATGGATACTCCAAAAGCGAACCTCAGGCAGTGATGTAGACAGTGAGCAGCAGAAAGCTGTTCTGAAGTCACGGAGGGGGAGGAAATGGGGGAGGGCTGGATGGAGGAAGAGGAGGGAGTGAGTCTCTAGGCTGCACGGTGACAAACTGGTGCTGGCCTCTGATTGTGATGAAGAACAGGGACTGCTCTGTAACTGTTTATGATGTTTCCAAAGAAAGTTAGATTTTCTCTTCATGACTACAAAAAGCTTTACTTTCTCGATAATAATGTATGAAGCTATTGATAGCACATTTTATATAAATGGTCAAGAGTCATGAGTGGCTACTGCTTATTCAGTAAATGATATTCATTTATTAGAGTAAAAGACAGGTCTTGGGTTACTATAAATACTTCTCATCCACCAGCGTGGTTATCGCTATTAAAATATACATTTTGGATCGCAGCATGACTACTCATAATGTGTTTTCCTTTCATCATTTCTTTCCTAATTTTCTGTTCCTTGAAATTCCTAACCACGTTTATTCCCCAGATCGCTTGAAAGATCGCATGAAACTTCTCCTGGTTTCCAGAAACTGTCAGCAAATCAAAGTGGAAAAACCTCTTGTCATGGCATTTCTAATTAAACTTGTATCATTTTAGAATTGAATACTGAAAGAGAACAATAAGCACAGACTGTTATTTCAAAGAAGGATACAACTGTTTGGGTTTTTTTTGAAAAGTAAATGATTCACTGTGGCAAGACCAAGGCTAGGAAGCTGTTAGAGCACAAGGTCACGGGCGAGTAGGGTGGGTCCTCACTAGCCCTTTGCGTAAGTTGGAAGAATTGTAGGTAAGAAAAGTTTGGAAGAAGCAGCCCATTCTGCAAACAGTTCTCCACTGACTTTTTGCTCATTCTTACACTACCACTTCTCCATACTAAAGAAGGGGCAATAAAGTCTCTAATCACTTCATGTGACCATTAATTGCCTTAATTTATCAGTAAGTCATTTTCTTTGGGACAAAAAGCAGACTACCTGATGCTTGGACTGATTGAGTAGAGTTCAGAAAAGGAAGCGCAGGAAGACAAATTTCAACTGCTTAAACTCTCTCCAAGAGCTGACCCCTTAGCAAGCAAATCAGTCCACTTTGCCAAATCCCAGAATTTCCCAAACACTCTGAGAAGCATGAAGGAGACGCATTTAAGTCAAATAAAGTTAAATACTGGGTTAAACAGAAGAGTGTAATGGTCTGGAGGAGATAAAGCTAAAAATGTCAGCAGTCATATAGCATTTGGTGAAATTCATGAATAAACCATAATTAAATAATTATGGTCGATTTAGAGAATATTTCTGTGTGTATCCCTAATCTTTTGCAGTTGGTGTTATGGGAGAGAAGGTACTACTTACCTCAGAGTGCCAATTGGAGACAGAATTCTTTTTATTTTATTTTTTTTTTGAGACAGAGTCTCACTCTGTTGCTCTGGCTAGAGTGCCGGGGCATCAGCCTCGCTCACAGCAACCTCAAACTCCTGGGCTTAAGCGATCCTCCTGCCTCAGCCTCCCGAGTAGCTGGGACTACAGGCATGCGCCACCATGCCTGGCTCATTTTTTCTATATATTTTTAGTTGTCCAGATCATTTCTTTTTATTTTTTAGTAGAGGCGGGGGTCTCGCTCTTGCTCAGGCTGATTTCGAACTCCTGACCTTGAGCGATCCTCCCGCCTCGGCCTCCCAGAGTGCTAGGATGACAGGCTTGAGCCACCGTGCCCAGCCAAGAGACAGAATTCTTTCCATACGGAATTCTCTCTCTCTTTCTCCCTCTCCCCCCTCCCCGCCCTCCCCCCACACATTTGCTTTGTATTATCTGTGTTTATATGTGGTTGTTTTAATGATGTTTGATAACAGATCAGAGGAGAGGAAAGAATTGGTGTGGTTGTGACGAAGCAACAGGTAGCGACCACATTTGTATTTGGGCTGGCATAATGCAGGAGCGTGCACTGAGCTGTGTGTGTGTGTGTGTGTGTGTGTGTGTGTGTGTGTGTGTCTACTCAGTCCCTCTGTGCCTGCCTCCGTTCCTTCCTGCCTCCACTCCACTCCATGAATAATCATATCAAGGAGGAAACACAGCTACAAAATGTTATGTCAATTACAGAGACTTCATACGATACTAATTAGCTCGGGATCTGAGGCTGCTAACCTCCTTTTTTTCTCTAAATTAGTTTTAATCAATCTGAACAACATCCCAGGGAAACATTTTGAGGAGAATTACAAAATGGTCATCAAGAGAATGATTTTTTTTTTTTTTTCCCTGCTTGCTAAATGTGAAAATCACTATGCAACAAGTGCATGATGCCAAACCCTGGGAGTTTATTAAGAATGAAAATAACAGGAAGGGAGGTCAAAGAGCTTCGTGTGTGGGGAGGCACATTTGAAACAATGATTAAACTTCATGCACATTCAGAACTTGCAGTGCTGCTAATGTATGTAAAAGGATTTATTAAATCGCCACCTGGCAAAATCATTTCCATATGCAGTTCATTTTTCTGCATGCCATTGAGCTCCGGCTTTTCGTACTGCAGAGGGTCTGATGGTGTTCATCTGCAATGCGCAAAGGAATATGCTAGGGCGAGAAGAATGTCTGGAGGTCGGTCCATCCCAGTTTGGGATTAGACAGACTTGGGTTTAAGTCTTGTTTCTGGCATTTACCTTGGGCAAGTTCCTTGGCCTCAGTTTCTCACCAGTAAAAGAAGTGTCTAGAATCCATCTCATAAAGCTATTCTAAGAAATAAATGAGACAGTAGATTGACCCCCCTGTAAATTTCTGGAACAGAAGTATGAGCTATAACAAGCATTCATCTAGGTCTACTATGTACATTCAATAATTCTTTATTGAGTATTTACCTGGTGGCAGATTGAGCATTCTGCTAGGTGAAGGCTTCTTTCAAACAACTTGCCATTTCACACACGATTACATGCTTATTTTTTTTTCAAGAAGTACAGGCTACTGAATTATGTCAGGTATCTTGTTCTGTTGCCCTGTGACATGGCATGTGGACATTT
Organism: Lemur catta; assembly: GCF_020740605.2. Taxonomy (NCBI): domain Eukaryota; kingdom Metazoa; phylum Chordata; class Mammalia; order Primates; family Lemuridae; genus Lemur; species Lemur catta. The sequence continues at coordinate 9,355,141 of NC_059151.1, read as the reverse complement.
TGATAATGATACCTTAGAAGTTTTCAAAGTGAAAGCATATTTTTTGTAATCCTGATAAAAGCATACTTAAGTGAACTGGACCTAACTGTTCTAATTGCCAGAAAATTCCCACTCACCCTGAATGAAATTATATCTGTTTTTAACTTTGACACATTCCTTTTCTTTCTATGCCCTAGCCAGAACATTCGGGTAGCGTTTATACAGGCAGCAGAGAATGGGCATCGCATGCACACTCTTGTCCTCTTACTTATCTTCTTAGAGACCTTAACCGTGTTCATCGCTGTCCCCAAGATAGTCTCTACTTATTTGGTAAGTTGGTTCTTAGAAGCAAAGACGGTTCAAGGATAGACTGAAGAGTGAACCTTTCTTTAAACTTAGTTTCATTAGGGAAACTACTGCACACATCACAGTATCAAGAGCATCCTCACTTTAAAAACTGGTATTATCTATAATCTTTCAAAACCCCTAGTCTGCTGCCCACAGAAGCACCGAGAAGGGTTTCCCTGGTCTCTGCTGACAGGCCAGTCCATTGTGTGAAATAAGATCTTAAAGATCCTCCCTTATATGGACTTAAATCTTTCTATTTTCCATTTACCAGTTCTATGTCCACGCTCTGGAGATTCACCACAAAAAGAAATTTATTTTAAAGACCCCCTTTGCTTGCTTATCTTCTCCAATTTTAATCTTAGCGTGGCCATTTCCATCCATGTTTTCGTATGATGTGATTAGATTTGAAGTTGGGGAGAGGGGACAAGGGACATTATTATCTTTCAGTTATTGCCAGAATAAAGAAAAAGCAATGATTATAAAAAGTGATGTTCAAAGCATTTGAAAAGTGGTCTCTCACAGTAAGGGTCTTTATCTAGAATGGTAGGGCCACATTTAAGAGTCGCCATTTAACACCTACCCTTCCTGAAGCGATAAATCCACTTTCCTTATTCCATACTTTCTAATTACTCATCATAGACACCCAGGAAGGTTGGTTAACCATCAAGGTTGTTCTGAAAATGAATTCTGATGCCCTATTTTAAAAAATCAGTGCCTTAATGAAATTGAGGCTTTGAACTTACTAAAACCAGACAGTTGACCTGCTGAATAGTGTTCAAATAGTGCCCAGGGACTAACGAAGTGACTAAAAGTGCATAAAAGTCCCTCAATTAATAGCAACTCAATCAATGAATGATTAGTCTAGCATATTCATTTTAGTTTTCATCTGCTTGGGTTTTTTTTTTTTTTTTGGGCGGTTTTGGTTGCTTTTCTTAGAGACTTATGTTTTTGGGGAAACTCCAAGTGTTTTCTATGAATCATCTCTGTTCCCAGCCCTTCCTCTGAGATTCTGAATTAGGGCTGGGAAAAACCGTAGGTTTTGAACAATTTCAATAATTCTTCGTGCCAAGTAATTTGAGCATCGTTGCCCTAATGCATTTGGGATCTTTGCAGGAAAAAGTTGTGACCAGAAGAAGAAAGTAGGGTACGAGTAAATGTAGACTAGGCTGAGACAAATATTAATGGCTAATGAAACTTCTGCACAGCTAGTATTTTAGAAAACTATTTTCTTGGCTCTTTTATAAATGCATTCCTGTTTCTGGCACTCCCTTTAAGAGTTAAAGGGGTCAGTGACAGCTCAGTCTGAAGTATCAAAAAAGGTAAGAAAAGAAAGAAATCCTTGGTGTGATGGCCCAGGGCTCAGATGGATTTATAATCAAGGGAGAGACTTAGGGTTATATGAATTTAATATGCTGAGTAAATATTATTGTACTGAAGATTTGGACTTTATCTGATTTCCCACTTGTAAAAGAAAGGTCACAGTAATCTCCAAAATTCTCTTCTTTATATTTTCAGCATAATTATCCAGATCACCTTCTCTCCTTCACTGCACTGTATAACCTCCTCGAAGAAAATGCGTTTAAGTTCAAAGGCATTTTACTGAACCTGAATAAATTACCCCAAAATATTAGGTTATGGCTTCCTGCCTGCCGTTAACATCATGCGGATAAGGTTATAGGCATTAATATTCTCATATGGAAGGGAATTTAGTTTAAACGTACGCGTATATTTTATTAGACTAGAATGTGGACTGAGGGCTGGAGGAAGGTGACATCACTGTGTTCATGACCACGTGGTCACATACTAGTGAGCTCTGTGTTGATGTTAAATGCAAACACGGTATTTAACATGCTTTTCATTGCCTTTCTACTTTGCCTTCGCCATCAGCTCCCCATAAATTCAGATAAAACTTCCATTGCCTAACAATTCAAATCACTGCTGACAGGCTCCATAGCAAAGCTCTCTACCCAGCTTGTAAGGGGCACGGGGCGGGGTTGGCAGCATAGACTTTTGTCACCAGGGACACCTTTGGGTGCTTGGCTAATTTCTTCATCAGTATGATATGCTCTATCTTCTTTTATCTGTCCCTTTTTTGGTCACTTTCCCTCTTTCCCAGGGCTATATGGTGGGGGGTGGGGGGAAGAGGGAAGAAACCAAAATATAAGAAATGGGGGATTCTAAAGAACTGATAATTTCTCCTTTCATGTTCCTGATGGAGGTTATTAGAGATTTTTCTTTTCTGCTCTTAGTCTAGCCAAAGGTGTGTCAATTTTGTTTATCTTTTCGAAGAACCAACTTTTGGTTTTATTAACCTTCCATATAGTTTTCCTGTTGTCCATTTCATTTAGCTCTGATTGGATCTTATTAATTTTACTTCCGCTGGGTTTGGGGTCAGTCTGTTCTTCTTTCTCCAGGTCTTTGAAAAGAATTTCCCCTTAATTTCAGAATTTTCTGCCAACCAGTTGAGCTGTTCAGTCAATTTAATGTGGTGTGCTACGTGGGGAAATGCAGAGATCGGGTCAAAAAGCAATCAGTATTTGTGTTCTGTGCCTCCACTATTTAATAAGGTACAGAGAAACTCAACTCTGCATTTGGATCTGAGTGCAAATTAAGAAACAGCTTTTCTGTGAAAATGAGGACTCATCCTTCTCACTTGCAGGCCGCGTCTCTTGTATTAAAAGGACAACCAGGGAGCCATTCTGCAGCTAATTTGACACCTGTACATTTGCAGAGTTTGCAGTGGGGAACTGTGTACCCTAATGACTCAGGATATTTATGATCTTCTGCCTTGGCTTGGTTGCATGGTCTCCCAAATAGGCTACGTGCAAAAGTTTTCAACTTTTTTGGAAAAACATGTTTTTAATGAAAACTGTTATTATTCTAAAGGGCACAAAACCGAGGCATAGGACAGTGCTAGAAAACACTGTCCCCAATCTGTGTTGCCCTCAAAGCTTCATTCCCACCACTGGGAGAACGAGTTCAGTTGATTATTCTGAATCATCGCATTATCGTCCATAAAGCGCAAAGGTAATAAGACCTTCCACACAAATGTGGTATAATCAGAATAATGAGATGTTAGATCGGATCTGAATGATGAGGTTGATGAAGGGTAATTCTGGAAAGGAGTGTGGCCCTCTGTAGGAGAAAGCTGGCAGCCACGTGCCACCATGGGTGGGCACTGAGAAAGCAGGGCTGGGGAGGCAGAGGAAAAATCCAGGTCAGCGCTCTTGCGGTCATCTACAGAGAGCAAGAAGAAGCCTGCTTGGGTCGCATTAATGCTGCTGAGAGATCCTGGAAGCGGAGGAGGAAAGGCCACTGCAGAAAACTCAACAGACTATGCCTCGGGATCATTAAAACAAGGAATTACTCCAAAAAATCAAGGAAGCTGTAAGACCAGCAGATCAAAATGTGCTCCAGAGCATTGGCATATAAGTCTGGGAAGTTGGGTGCAATGCAAAGGGAAGGGAGTTTATCAAGGGTGTCACGTGGGATTCTTTCATGCTTTGTTTACCAAGATTTATTGTATCTGTGCAACAAAACACTTCTTTTCAATTCCCAGAAGCGAAAGAAATGGGGAAGAATCCTGGATGTGCCGATGGAAAGTAAGAGCTGGCGTTAGAAAAAATTACGAAGCTGAGAAATGCACATTGGACACTCGAGCCTCTCCCCATTTTGCTACCTGGCCTTTCTCTGACCACCTGTCTCTTGCAATCTTCTGGTCCCGCTGTTCTTGTGACAGTGGGACCGTAAAATATTAATTCCAAGGTCAGGAATTGGTGACTCATTGTGTTGACTCTCACAAGAGCATTTACATATTAATAGTCTCCCAGGAATAAGGCAATACATCATTTCCAGAATAAATCATAAATGGTGGATTTTCAGGCATCAGGAAATTTTGGGGGGGGAAGACGGTTGACTTCCCACTGGTTCCCATATGATACCAAATATGGTGACTTCTAACTCAGTGCACTCTTCGTGTATTCATTCATCCAACAAACTTCTATCACGAGTCTACTAATCCGTGCCAGGCACAGCTCTCAATACTTGAAAAACAACTACAAGGTAAAGGTCAGATCCTTCAAGGAGCCTACAGTCTAGGAAGGGGGTGAGGGGAGCTAACAGAAGATTTCCAGTCAAGTGTGAGGACAGGAAAGCAGGGCCACTGGGACCCCGAACGGTGCTGGGACAAGCCATGCCACGCAGAAGGTGTTCAGGAATCTTTTGCGGAAAAGAGACTATCCGAGTGGAATTTTGCGTGGAGCGATGCCAACCTGGTGAAGAGGTTTGAGAAGGGGCAGCTTGGAGAAGAGGGAAGAAGGATGATGTGTGAACATAAAAAGGCTCAAAACAGCACGCTGCATGTGACGCGTTCCAAGTGAGCTGGCAGGACTCGGATGTGGGTGTCGGTGGAGACAGGAGTAATGACAAGAGGCGACACGGAGAAGCTCACGCAGGGCCCTGTGCCAATCTCTGAAGTTGGCATTTGCACTGTGAAGAAATAGATGAGATTGAAAGTGGGCAATGGCATGATCGGAATCGTGTTTTAAGAAGACGAACATTCCGCAGAGTTATGGCGGACTGGTGGGAGGCAGTGAAGACGAGAGTCCAGGGGAGGCCGTTTAGGAGGCAAGAAATGGGATGATCTTTAATGAAGCAGGAGCAGTGGACGCTGGCAGGAGGGGACTGGTTGGAGGGCACATAATGACTAGTCTAGGATCCCCGATCACCCCTGCTGAAAGCCATCAGAAAAGCTTGGTGTCTTAGTAGCTAGCTGTATTCTCCCAGCCATCGCTGAGCCAACGATGAGGATTTTAAGCTTACAGATAAAGAGAAGAGATTGAGATCCGATTGAATTATGAATTTCGAATTTGCCTCATTTCCTCCAGTGCCATGCACAGGTTTATACTGCAGTATGCGAATTATTTAAAAGCCATGCACATTTCCTGCAGCGTTGCGGATTTATGGATGGAGACGAGAGAGGCTGATGCTAAACATATGTGTACATTCATTTTTGAAAATCAGGAAACTTAGAGAGTTACTATTTCCTACAGCGACTTCTAAAAAGAAACCAAAAAAAAAAAAAAGTCATAGAAGGTGCCAGAAAGCTCAAGGGAATGAAGGAAATTGCAAGGAAGGGAAACCCGGCCACCCAAAAGAATGCAACTCTCTCTTTGAAATTCTGCCCTGTGTCCCCCTAATCAGATAGGCTGTGTGGCTCCCAGAAAAGCGTTTATGGACATCCGAGTTTCTTTTGCCCCCTAGACCAAAAGCATAAATCTTGTTTCTCTAATAAAGACACTTAAGGCAGAAAGTTATGATAGTCTACTCAATATCTTAAAGTTAAATGTGCCAAGACATTGGAAGACATCCATCTTCCCTGTCCTCTGGTGATCCTCTGGTTTGTCCCAAGGGGCTGGGGCATGTGTTTTCTTTGCAATTTTCAATAAAAGATAAGAAAATAATTTCTTTTGGATCATCAGCTTCCCCCTGCTGAACTCTCGCTAGCTTGGCTGGTAGAGACAATTACTCCAAGCCTCGGCTGGGTTTAGGTGGACATTGTTATTGCAGCATTTGTCGGTTTCCTGACAAATTGCATTATTCCTCCCCCCTCTGAACCATTAGAGGGTCCAGGGGGAGCCAGGTGGGTGGCGAGGGGAGGCTGAGCTCACATTTGTCAACCCCCAAGGCAGAGCCTGGCCGGGCTGCCCCCTCCCTTTGATTCTGAGCGCTGGGTAAAGGCAGTGGGGGCTGGATCGGGGTGGAATCCGCATTTGAACGCTGTCATTTGCCTCTGAGCAGAAGGGCCATCGTCTCTAGTGTTCAATAATTGCCCTGATTTCTGCCCGAGGCTTGATTTTCTTCTAGTTAAACGTTGCATCCCCTAACGCTCCCCTCCGGTGTGACAAAGTGGCTCTGTCACTCTGCTCTGGGTGGTGGCAGCATCGCTCCACCTACACTGGGGGCTCTGACGCTGATGCAGCGTTACACGCATCCTTCGTGGACCTCTAGCCACTCCTCCCTGCCCCCACCGCCCCGAAAAATAACGGGGGATGTTAGTTAACGCTGATCCAGCTGTTGAATGCTAGAGAAGGGGTAGAGTTTTTAACAAATGTACAAAAGTAAGAAAGGACAGGTAGTCCCTGGGGTGGAATCTGTCGGTTTCTTCTTTTTTTGTTAACAGGACTGTGACCTAGTGGGAGATGGCATGCCTTTGGCATGGTCCAGGGACAGTATAACTCAGTGGATTAGGACAGTTTTGAGGGACGTGCGGATGTCGTTGAGAAGGTGCATCAGCTCAGGGTACTGTGCCTGACTCCTCTGAGAAATCAGTCGTGTAATCTGCTTAGACGCTGTAATACCCACCTTGCAGACCGAATGCAAACACGGTGTGAATGTTTGCAAGGTGCTAGTGCGGTGTGCTGTGTCAAGATCATCAGCAGTCACTATTTTCATTGCCGTAGTTGTTTTTCTGTTTACACTGTGATCATCTGCTCCAGGAGGGTAGAGCCACAAACCAGCTGGAAGACTGGGAGTGGAAACATTCATTCAGTACAAAGTCAGCTGAGCTGTAGGACTGTCCTCCTTGGAGGACCAATTGTCAGGCCAATCCTAGGTGCGCACAGCCCTGAACAAGAGCACCATTGATTGCCTCTGTCCTCATAAACCATACCTTTTTGGGGTGGCTGAGGGCTGGAGCACAGCACACCTGCCCCTCCAGGCAAGTCAAGCAATAGAATATTTCATTTGTGAGTGTGTCAAACAGAAAAGGGGGGCTGAGATGGAGACAATTGGGCCAAGCGAGAGCTTAATTTAATTGGGCTGGTGAAGGAGGCCCCCTCCAAAGCCTGGCGTCAAGTCCCCAGAAGTGATTCACGTGGGATCACTTTTGATGTCAGGCATTGTGTCCACTTCTACTAAGTAGTGGTACTTTTAATTTCCATTGATTTGAGAAGACACAAAGATATAAAAGGTGCTTGTGAATTCAATAAAAAGCTTTTACACAAATACAGGTATTATTCATCAGAGCTATATGGATGCAGATTTGAAAAACAGAATCATACCTATGTGTAGAATGTATTCTTGATTCTTTCTGAAGATAATGCCAGTTTGCATTTCAACTTGAGACTTAGGGCATTTTCAAATTATCCTGAGTCCCCTGCGTTGTTTGAAGCCAGCAGGTTGGGAATCACGGATAGTGTGGAAAGAGAATTGGATGGGGAAGTAAGGAGTCTAGAGACCTATTTTCTTTTTGTTTTTTTAAAGCTAAATAGGGCAGGGCTATGGCTCTCACCTGTAATTCTAGCACTCTAAGAGGCCGAGGCAGAAGGATTGCTTGAACTCAGGTGTTCACGACCAGGCTGAGCAAGAGTGAGACTCCACCCCTCTAAAAATAGAAAAGTTAGCTGGGCCTTGTGGCTCACGTCTATAGTCCCAGCTATGCAGAAGGCTGAGGCAGGAGGATGGCTTGAGCCCAGGAGTTGGAGGTTGCAGTGAGCTATGATGATGCCACTGCACTCTACTCAGGGTGACAGAGCAATACTCTGTCTCCAGACAAACAAACAAACAAACAAAAACTAAACAGAGAGCAAAGTAGTCATGTAATTTTCTCGAGTCTATTTCCTCATTATTGAAATGAGGATAGTAATGTTTTATCTAACCTTCTAATGATTATGTGAGGTTGAATTAATCTGATAGGAATGTTCTTGCAAAACGTTTTGAATGATGGAAAGACAAAGCATTGACAATGGCTTGAAATGAGGGATTGTAATCATCTAGAATACAGTTCCATTGTTTAAAAGCCTAATTTGTCAAGCTGTGTAATTCACTTGCCTCTTCTTGGATTGTGGGAAACTACTGACATCAACTACCTTAGCCTGTGTCCATTTCTCTAAATGATGTGAATGTGAGTCAGATGATAGGCTCAAAAGTGAAAAGAGAGTGTTATCCTCAATCCTCTAATCTTCAGGGAGGTTACACCATATTATACTTAAGGTTACATTTACTTACTATGGAAGATCACCCTTTCCTTGTCATTGAAGTAGCTAGGAATGTCTTTCTCTTTTTCTCTCTCTTGTATATGTGTATATTTCCTGCTCCCCGTATATGATGTAATCTCCAAAAGAAATTTCTGCATCATTTTTTATATTAGAAATACTTTTGTGCCCTAAGCACTAATATTTCACCATGTTAAATAGCCAAACCTGATTCCCCTTCTTATTAAATAGTTCACTGTTCAGTTAGTATATTTCAAATAATATCGACTGTCGCTGTTAACATTCGGTAACAAACACTTTGCTATTAAGAGGCAAGATTTCCTTTAGAAATCCAACATACAGAAGATCAGCAATTCATAAAAGCTTCCACAGTTATCGTGCCTTTTAATATTGTCATTGGAAGTGAGTCATCCCAAAGGCAAAAGCATTAATTAAAACAGACTGAATGCATTTATGTGATAAAGAACAGGAAAGGAAGGTTGCAGGTGAAAATTCTTGGTATCTGGGAGATAGAGAATTTTAACCAGACAACCAGAAACATTTTCATTCTACGGAAATCTCAGACATACTTCCAACCATTTAAAACACATTTAAAACACTGAAATATTCTTGCTATATTTCATATTCAGTAGTAAAAAAAAATCTGCTTTGAGGTCTTTACAGAATTGTGTAACAATTTAAATGTATTTAACAATACGTTAACAATGGAGAGGCATTTACTTTAATTTACAGATTAATTAAATGTGCAATACATTTTAACCATGATAATAAAATGTGATATCTAAAAATAGTCAAATAATTCCTTACTAATCCCTCTCTAGCCCCTAAGCAAACCATTGACTTTTGACTCTCGTCATTTCTTCTGGTTTTTACCTATTTATTTTTAAATAAACTATTCATTCTATTATAAACATTTTTAGCCATTTGTGATTGACTTTCAATTTTTGCAAATTGCAGTTTAGCTCTGGTATAACCTCGTTTTCTACTCCATAGGCTCCCCTCTCCACCTCCCCACTATACAAAAGTAACATAGTAATACTGATTGCATTAGTATGAAGTGTTTGCCTCCTTCTGATTGTGCAAATATTATTCAAATGTATGAATACTGTAGGAATTTACTTTCTTGTACCATTTTTTTTGTTTTTATTGAAAGCTAATAATTTGCTTCTCTGCACAATCACCCCACCCCCACCAGATTCTAACTACTAACATGAATATATTCCCAAATGCTTCCACAAAATTCTAAAACTCCTCCCAGAAAAGCTGAACACATCATGTAATTGATCTGTTACCTTTTGGATCCAATCCTCTTGGAGACCTCTGCTCTCTGTCTCAGCTCCACCATTGTTGGTTCCTCTCCAAGCTGGAAGCACAGATGAAGTGTCTGCTGAAGGTTTCTGTGCCCACTGCCCTGGCCCTGCTACCCTCTCTCACTTTGGCTGGACATCCTGCCTCTTGAAATTCCTCATGTCCCCCTTGTATGTTTTACTCTGGGGTGTTGCTGAAACACACCCTTAAGCATCTTCCTCAGAATGGATAAGTGTGGAAGGTAAAACTTGAGTGTCCTTGCATATAAGAAAATATCTGTATTCTTTACATATAGTCAGTCGATACTGCTGCATATAAAACTCTAGATAACTTTATTATCTATAATTTTAGCTTTTAATAATTCAGCTTATTTCTGTAATCACCGTTTTTGATAATCTTTATCTGCTATTGTCTACTCTCCCATTCTCTTGGTTCTAATGTGTTTGTAGCTTTTCTGGTTCTTCAGTGGAATTAGGGGTTTCAAGAACAAGGTTCAATCATTTCTGTATAATCAATACATTACACCTCCTTCATGAAACCTCTAAAATATGCCCGTTGAACATTATGTCTGATAAATTTGGATATCCAGTGAGTTATTTTGATTTTTAAAGGCAAATGTCTACATTTTTGAATGGGCATATTTTTAAATAATGAAATTGTGGAAAATATAGTTTAGAGTGAACCAGCTTTTGAAAAGGACGTAAATTGCTTTTCCTTGGCATTTTGAAGGCTTAAGATGTGAATTTTACACTAATTCTCCAGGAGCATATAATGTGCTTTATATTTCTTGGTGTTTGAACTGCTTTTAAATTATACTCAGAAACTTAAACATGGAAATACGAAATGAACAAATGTTGTTAATGAAGTAGGGCGGCTTAAGGGAATGACAGTGGAAAAAAATCAGGGGTTATGACCTAATTTTTTTTTGTTATATAACTTATTTTTTTTTTTTGCCATGTTCTGATAAATTTGGACTACAAATCATGTCTGTCCTAGTTGGATCACATGTAAGCCACACCTAACCTAGAGTTGTGAGGTTTCATTTTGGAGAAATGAGATCACACGTGGCCCTAATGGAATCAAACAATAACTTCTCATAGGGATGTCAAGGTCTTTGAAATTCCTGCCACCGTACCTATAGATCATGGGATCATCCCCAAGAAGCCCAGGTTATATAATGCAGCACGTTAACTAGAGTGGAAAGAACTTCTCAGCCAACCTAACATTAGTGCACATGAACTACTCCTACAGATGGGAAAGCAGAGCCTCAGAGAGCAGGGAAATGGGAAACAGGAATAGAAAACTGTTTTCCACGTGGGGATGGAGTTAGAAGTCAAGATATTTGGGGAGTCAAGAAATACTGCAATCATATCTTGATCTCTTAATAGCATGAGAGTTATTGTTTCTGTTTTTTCAGTCCTCATTAAATTACAGCAATGATCCCCATTTTTTGCTAGTGCCACTGACAACTCCTAACATTCACCAATCTTTATTTTTAACAAAGAGTTGGCTTTAGACCCCAGGCCTCTGGCAAGCGAAAGAATCGAAGTAAATGATGAAACATTGTGTTGTGTCCATTTTATATATTATGGTGACCTATTGATGGCAGTTGATACTGACTTCCATTTATTGTGATACACAGTTTCCTCTTGCAATAAATGTAGTTCAGTGAAAACAACTGATTTCAATAAAAATATTCACAAACAGGCCGGGTGCGGTGGCTCACGCCTGTAATCCTAGCACTCTGGGAGGCCGAGGCAGGAGGATCGCTCGAGGTCAGGAGTTCGAGACCAGCCTGAGCAAGAGCGAGACCCCATCTCTACTAAAAATAGAAAGAAATTATCTGGCCAACTAAAATATATATAGAAAAAATTAGCCGGGCATGGTGGTGCATGCCTGTAGTCCCAGCTACTTGGGAGGTTGAGGCAGGAGGATCGCTTGAGCCCAGGAGTTTGAGGTTGCTATGAGCTAGGCTGATGCCACGGCACTCACTCTAGCCTGGGCAACAAAGCGATATTCTGTCTCAAAAAAATATATATATACATATACATATATATATATATTCACAAACAATATTAAAGGTGGTGAGCAAATGTATCAGAAATTGTGGACGTGGTCCCCACACAGCTAAGGTTTGGGAAACACAGCCACGAGGCAAGAAGACAGGAGTTGCCTGGACTTTGGTTCTATCCGTGGCAAATCTACGAACTTGGGCAGTTCATCTAACTTCTCCATGCTTCTATTCCTTCATTTAAAATGAGGAGTTGGACCAAATTCCTTAGTAAATCCCTTAGATTTCTTAAATTTTGTGATTTCAATGGATTTTTTTTTTTTTGTACTTACTATGTGGTTTGTTTTTGCTTTGATGCAACTTGGGAGGAGGAAAAGATTTGAAGCAGCTGATGATGACCAACCGTAGCGTCCCACTGAGGAAGACAGGGATGACAGAATAGACTAACCTTGTTTCTTAGAGATTGAGAGCTGGTAGCATCGTCAGAGATCATTAAGACTAACTCCCCTGCCAACACTTGTTTAATAAATGAGAAAAACGGAAGTGTCCCAGAAAATGCATATCATACAGGTGAATAGTTAGAGGCACAGAACTGCATATATCCTTGGACCTTGGCCTTGAACCCTAGGTCCACTTTGGTCCTCTTTTCTGTAGCATTATGGTCTTGTGATATGATTGTCCTGACTGTGTTATGCTTTTAAGAAGAAGTGAGGTTTCGTATCTGGATGCTGCATTTTGTTTTTACATCTGGCGCATTTGGAAATGAAGCAAGCAAGACTCAGGCCAGTGGACACTTGATGAACAATCACATAACTAGTTTCATCAAGTACCCGCTGCTAATAAACATAACTCAAGACTACTATTTTGTTTTTCTTGTATACTCTGGGTAGTTTTGTACAAAAATATGCTATTTTCCTTTGATGGTTAGAGCTCATGGAAATACAGGGTATAACTGGACCCCTCCCAGAGAACATTGTGAAGATTTGCAGACATTGTAAACGACTTCAGAATTGTACCCAGCTGTGTTATTTATTTTTTCCCCATTGATGATATAAAATAAAAGTGATTCTTAAAAAAAAAAAAAAAACAAAAACAGAGGAGGAGAATGTTTATGTGCTTTTTGGTTTTTTTTCCTCCCAGTCCTTCAGAGCCGATCGACTCTTCATCAATTTAATTATTGCGTTATGTACGTCTAATGTACTTGCCACAGAGGAGGCTAAGTAGTTTCCTTCCCCCAAGGTAGCTTTCGATGGCTGGAAAGCAATCCATCTGTGAGCCACACTGGCCTCTTTGGAAATAGCCTCCTATTGATTAGTCTGCAAGAAAGAACTTGCAAAGATTATTCAAGAAACACTACTGAGGAAACCTACCAGTGTTTGTGTAATTATGACCTAAAGCCAATCCTTGAAACAAGGGTTTGAAAAAGATCCGTGGAGCCCAGTGGATGGCTCAGCAGGAAGGAGGTGGACGTAGACCAGAAGAGATGCACTTTGAAAACAGTAATCTATCTGCAGCTGACTATGAATATAGAAAAATGCATATTTATGTCATTTCCATAATAAAAGTATTGTGTGTAAAATATTTATAATGGCTCCCAAAGGGGGACAAGAGTTTGAAAAGGAAGAGAAGGGAAATAAAAACATCAGCAAATATTTCTTGAGCGCTGTTGACTTCCCCTGTATAGAAACTTCCAGTGGCTTCCTGCTGTCTGTCAGATTAAATGCCTTCTGTTCACCTCCACTCCGAGCTGCCTCCCCAATGTAAGTCCCAGCGCCCTGCACAGCAGCGAGGGTCAAGCTAGCCTGACTTGTTCGAGAACATGTTCAGAATTGCTCTACCAACATGTTTTTGCTGAGACTGTTTCCTCCAATGTTGTTCGCCCTGCAGACTCCCAGTTTCTGCCTCTGAAATTTATCATTTCATTAATACTCAGAGTTATTTCAAGGCCTTACTCAGAGAAGCCTTTACTTGATTCTCTCAACCAGATAGGATCTTTTTATTTTATTTTTTAATTTTTTTAATTTTTAAATTTTTTTTTTTTTTTTTGAAACAGAGTCTCACTCTGTTGCGCGGGCTAAAGTGCCATGGCGTCAGCCTCGCTCACAGCAACCTCAAACTCCTGGGCTCAAGCGATCCTCCTGCCTCAGCCTCCCGAGTAGCTGGGACTACAGGCATGTGCCACCATGCCCGGCTAATTTTCATATATATATATATATATACACACATATATATATATACACACACACACACACACATACACATATATATTTAGCTGTCCAAATCATTCCTTTCTATTTTTAGTAGAGACAGGGTCTCACTCTTGCTCAGGTTGGTCTTGAACTCCTGACTCAAACGATCTTCCTGCCTCGGCCTCCCAGAGTGCTAGGATTACAGGCGTCAGTTTTTTTTTTTTTTTTTTTTTTTAAAGACTATCAGACTTAGTCCTGTGTTCCACTTAGTAATTATTAGCACACGTACCTACTTTTCCCTCTTTCTTTCCCCCCCAAGACTGTGAAGTTCTTGACATCCTCTAGAACATAGCAATAATGGATACTCACCAGATTGAAAAGCTATCTTAAATACCTTACAGTGCATTTTAAAGAATTGGTAAATCACTGAAAATGCAGATCACTGTTGGGATCCCGGAAAAAAATGTCTCAAGGTGATTTTAGATTCGTTTCTTAATTTAGAAAAAAGGGAGCCATCTTTTTAGAGTTAGGGACTCTAGAGAAATTGCTGCCAGGGAACCAGGATTTCAAATAGGTTTAGGAAGTTGTAGCCAAGTGGAGATCGTCAGCTGGGAGAGGAATAAAGTATAGGGTACAATCAAGGGGTAGATAGTAGGTGCTTGTTATAGCAGATTTGTTTAATGATAGAGGGTTGGTATAGCTTGCAAATTATTTTTGATATTATATCTGTCCTCAAACACCACCCTGTAACACTTAGGGACTGTAATCTTTTATGGCCTTCTGGGGATTATCTGTTTATTCGTCTCCCCTATTGGCCTGTGTGGTCAGAAACAGGGAGAGCCATTATTATGCAGTTTTATCCTGCTCAAGGCTAAGCAGTTCTTTAAGAAATAAACAAATGGAGAACGATTATGCCGATTATACAAAATAAGTCCCTGGGAAAAGTGTGCTTGATCACAGAGCCTGGGATTAAACAGGGCTTCTTTGTGCATTTCCAGAGCTTCTAGCTTCCTGGGACAACAGGCTCAGACAGAAGAGAGAAGCCTGGAAATGCACATCTGATGGATGTTGTAGTAACCATTTAAGCATTGGAAGCAGCAGAGTGAAACATAGATGGTATCTTTAAGTTGTACTAATAGCATTGATTAGAAGTCATTTCTGAAAAAAATTCCAAGTCGGCAGAAGTGGAATTAAGTGAAGATGTTGTATTAGTAGCATTGCATTTCACAAAATGAATAAAACCACAAAGGCTACATCTTTAGAAAACAGCCTTTTAAGAAAAAAAAAACTAGATAATTGGTATGGGAAATGACATAAAGACGGGAGAAATGGCATTTTTCCATTCTCTCTAGCAATAACCACAGACAACGTCTTCAAGAACCATGTAAGACGCGATTCAAGAGGGTATCCTTGACACGGTGCATTGTACGCTGATAACTCTTCAGCTTTCAGTTTAAAAATTGGTAGTTTTTAATTGCCAACTATGCATCTGGGGAATACAGAGGTGAATAAAATATTGTTCCTGGCCTCCTATGAGAGAGGAGTATATCACACAACTCTCTGCGCAGATCCACTGAGCCTCAATTCCTCCAGGCCCTGGGCCAGTTGTTCTGTCCCCAGAGGTCAGCAGGGCTCTGCCTCACCTCAGCCTCTCAGGGATGAGGTCTAGAATAAAAGTACCACAAAGAGGCACCGAACAGATATGCTGAGTTCTTTGCGTTATTGACCACTACGAATTGCATTATTGCGCTATGTCTTGCTCAGTAGCTTCAGTACTTCCCAAGTGCATCCTGACTTATGCATCCTCTAGCACACATTGCAGGCACTCTGTTAAGAAAGAATTAAAGCCCCCCAAATTAGAAAATAGGTTGAAAAAATACCTCTAATAGTATGTCTCAAGACAAAAATATATTTCATTTAATAATTAAATCATCTCAAAAAAAAAAAAAAAAGGAAAACATGTTATCATCCCAAGACTCAGTGTTTAAAACAGCAGAAAAGAAAATGAGGATATAAAAGAAGGAAGGCATTAGAGAGCAGTTTGGCTTTGGATGTGATCCCATTTGGCCGCTGCATTTCCTACTGCCTCGTGACAATTATCACAAAATTAGCAGCTTAAAACAACACCCCATTTATTATTTCACAGTTTCTGTGCATTAGGTGACCAGGCAGAATTTACCTGAGTTCTCTGTTCAGGCTGCAATACAGCCTCAATGATTGAGAAATTAACCGTTATCTCAGGAAATATACATTTGACTATATGTAGGCATTATGCTTAATTAAGGAGAAACAATGGAGACAGTCCATATAGTTGTGGAACATACAATCTAATGGGGAAGACTAACATTAAAGACAAACAAACAAAAACCCTACTCCCAGGCATAATTAGCTTCTGATAAGTAGCGCATGCCAGGCTTCAAGAAAAAGATGAACAAGGAAATCCACTTGGGTGCTGCAAAAAGAGAATGATAAGAAAAAGTGCTTTGGATTTGGTGAACAGGGCATGCTTCCCTAAAGAAATGTCCTTTGACCACCTAAAGAATGCCTAGAATTTATTCAAGAGGAAGGAAAGACATCTTTAAGGAGCACGAACAGAAGTGCAAAGATCTGAGCCAGGAATGACTAAGTCCATCTTAGAGACTGGAAAAAGACGAGTGTAGCTAGAGGAGAGATGCATTGTGGATAGATGAAGATGGGGAGATAGAAGGGGCTGCAGGCCACGATGAGGATTTTATTAATACGTGTGTCCTAAGTGCCTGGGCGTCCATTGAAGGGTTTTCAGCAAGGTGGTATCATGATCCAATCTGAAAACACTAAAGGAGAAAAAATATTTTGCAATTTAAAAAATCCTCATTAACTTGAAAGGCTCCTTGCCTGTTTGTTGCAGGTAGTGTGATGCTTTTTTGTGACATTGTTCACAAGGTTTCCGGTAGTCTCTAGGGAAGACCATGCTTAAATGAAAGTAATTGGCACTTAATCGTGTCTCAATTAACAGTTTTAGAATACTACTTTTAGCATAATATTTCCTATGCCATTTTTTCTTATGTTATACTGGTTGCGTTTTTCTTTTAGGGACATAAACATTGCAGGTGACATACTTATGTTCATATTTGTTATCCTAATTTTGACTCAGATATTATTAGAATAGACCTCTGGGATATAAATAGCATGTTTAAAGTCAGTTGACCTTATTTTGGAAGGTTTCAGTGGCGAAACACAGAACCTAAATTCTGTATTTTTCCAATATTCAGGGAACTCATGGAGTAAAAAAAGGTTTTTAAGTTTCTTCTCAAGTAAAACAATATTTTTTTCCAGTGATTTGTATCTAATTAGTTCTGAAGCAGCATTTATATCTGAAAGTCCTCGGCAGTACCCTCCTTCACACATTGAATTCACTGTCAGCAGAAAAAGAACATACTGTCCAAGTTTTTTGCTACCAATTAAATAGCAAAAACTATTACACTGAGAAAGCACAGACTAAACTTTAACTCACGAAGACAAAGTCCAGATGTCTTGTTTATTTGTGTTTGAAAATCAATGCCTTGTTGTCTTCTAGACATACATGCTTTGCCACAGAACAAAAAACAGGAGGTATTAATCTATCTGCATTGCTTTGTCTAAACTAGAAATTAATATTCAAGTTTTTATTTTCTTATGGACAGTATTAGCAAGTCAACAATGGTCCAGCATGATACAGACACTCAATATAGAGAATTCTCTGCTATGGTAGAACTTTCCTCATTTTACCCTGTGCTTAGCAGACACTTGATTGTTGAATGAATGAGTGATTGAATGATTTTAGGCTAGTTCATGGCAGCTGTTACCTTACTAGTTTGATAGACAGTTTGTAGAACTGGGCCACCAGAGTTGGACAGGACAAGGGTCACAATCAGGGATGATGGTTTTTGGGTTGCAACTTTGGTAAAACGAAAAAGAGATTGAATTTTTCAGAAGTAGAGGATACCTGTCCACAATATTTTTGGGGGAAGATAGCGTCTTCGACTACAGGTACTTTCATCACCCTGGTAAAGGGCTTTGATTATAAGCATGGAATCCTTTGTTTTAATTTAATATATTTAGTAATATAAATTTTTTTCCTGCCCTTTGGGAGCCAAGGATGTATGATATCTGCTGTAGCATTTTACATAGGAAGCAAAAAAAAAAAAAAAAAAAAAAAAAACCCGCTACATTTGACTAAGTTCTTATTGGGAAATTGTGTCCCAAGGGTACAGTAAAGATGCCAATTTTATGGGGCAGATGCAGACCTGGACACATTGAATTATGAAGATGGAGCAGAATGTAGACAATTAACGATGCTACTGCTCTGAAATATACATGAGTCTTAAAGAAATGTTTTTGGTAATTGTGTCAGTGTTGTACAATAAGATGATCTGTACTCTGTGCTTTGCACATCTTAATTTAGATGTGTTTTATTCTGTGAAGTCCGTGTCAAAAGATCTGGAGGGCAGGAAAAACTCGGACATTATGCTTTTGGTATATGGACATTTGTCCAAAGGATTGAATTTTAAGGATGCTACGACCCAAGTCATGTGCATTTGTGTCTTAGGCATCAAATGATGCAAATATGAAAAATACATAAAGAGTTATTATACATTTCCATTTGCAATTTATCCTGTTCAATGTGCTATTTCTGTTTTGGAAGAATATATTTGATATATATTTGAAAATTAATTATTAGCGTAATATCTACGCTAATAGAAATTAGGAAGCAAAGGAGCAGGTTCTTTGCCTAGGGCATAATTAGCCAAATCCTTTATGTGCCTGAGTGTTTTCTTACTAATTTTTCTCTAATGTTACTATTTAAAACTCATGGGTGGGGTGGGATTAGCCAAATACCAAACATGCGTTCCTACAGCTGTACTTGTTTGATTGGAAATATAACAGGTTGATGCGGATTTAAATGCACCCATTTATAAACTGTGGAATTTGTTAGACTTTCTGGCTTTGTGTACTTGTATTTCTCAGAACCATGAGTGGAACCTCTCTTATGTCTTCGAGAAAATTCCTACTTCCCCATTGCCTAAAAGCTACTTTTTCCGTCTGTAGCCTCCTTGTTGGGTACTTAGACAACACACATGAGACTAGGCTCCTGTCCTCTTACACTTGGCCTTTCTTTGGCACATGGCCTTTGGCCTCTTGGACCCTAAATGCATTGAACCCGTGACTCTGCTATGCAGCCTCGCATAGGATGGGGGCTTAGTAAATGTTCTTAAGCTTTGTGGGCTACCATTGCCCTACCTGTAAAATGGGTATAATGACAGCACGTACCTCATAAAGTATTCATGAAGATGAAATGAGCAAACTGTAGACTAGTTCATTGCAACACGTGAAGCATTTAGACAGTGCTTGGCACAGAGCACCATCATTGTCATCATCATCATTGCCCTTCTATAAAATTAAATGCCCTTTAAAAGTAGAGATGTTTCCCTCTTTGAGAAAATAAAATGCGTTTCATTTTTTTTTTTCTCTCATCTCTTAGACAGTAAATATTCCAAGAACACTTGAATCCCGGATCTCACACCTTTACTTGAAAGTGAGAAACAGATCTCTCTGTGGGATCTGGAGTATCCCAGGGAGGTGGAGTGTCACAGAGCCCCAGTTAGTGAGCAACTGAGCCTGGATCCAAGCATTATGATCTGCGTGGGGTCAGCGGATGTTTTCTGCACTGGGGAATCTGTCCCCTCCTCTGCAGCTTCCCAAGTTGCTGCAAATACAAGCCCTCAGCGTAGTAACCTGCGGGTTTGCTCTAAATCGAAACCCTCGCCTCAGTTACCAGCTCTGTGTTTCTGATCGCCTGCACGTTGTTCCCTGGGGCTCTTACCACAGTGGCAGGTTCAGAGAAATACGGAAGTCGCCTTATGATGAAGCCAGAGAAACTGGGCTCATTCCAGCTCTGGGAGACCCAGAGACAGACTGATTGGCACACGGGCTGGCCTTGAGACTTGAAAGGTCCTAGAACTTACCAAGGGCCCAATGATTGGTTTAATGTTGTGCTGTGGCCATCTTGAAATTCTTCATATTTTTGGACAAGAAATCTCACATTTTTATTTCTCTGGGCCCCACAGATTATTTGGCCCGCCCTGCGTAGAAGTAGTTGATCTTGGTGGTAAATCCCTGGGGACTCGGGGAATTTTTGGTCTGCTTTTGCTTGGGAGGAACTGTTACGCTTTTAATAGCAGAACCCAGGGCTGCAAATCCCCCGATTAGTAATAGAAATGAAAACTGTATTTTCCTTAGAGCAGCATGCTTGCATTTTATCTAAGAAGAGGACTCCTTAGCTTTGATGTGACGGAAATGGGACAGACCTGCTCTGAGACAGCTCTACCCTTTAACAGGCTTTGGAGGACACTTAGATCTCTATAGATCTAACCTGGACTAATTGCTCTCTAGCTCTGTTTTAAGGGACTTTGTTGCAATTTTCATAAACAAACAATATAGTTTTACACATAAGAATAAAGTGAGTCTAGGCACAGTGGATCATGCCAGTAATCCCAGTGTTTTGGGAGGTTGAGATAGGAAGATTGCTTGAAGCCTCTGGAGTTTAAGACTAGCCTGGGCAACATAGTAAGACCCTATCTCTAAAAAAAAAAAAAAAAAAAAAATTTTTTTTTTTTTTTCTTCATTAAGCCAGATACAGTGGCATGTGCCTGTAGTCCTAGCTACTCGGGAAGCTGAGGCATGAGTATCACTTGAGCTCAGCAATTCAAGGTTAAAACTATGATCATGCCACTCTGCTCCAGGGGATGGAGAGAGATCCTGTCTCTAAAATCAGATAAAATTAAAAAGTTAATCCTGCTCTGTTAGAACGTGTGCAGAAGAAAAATAGCCTTATCAAGAGGACGACTAGCATTTTGACCAGCTAACTAGACTAATGGCTTTGTTGGGAAAGTAAAGGTGGTAGAATAAAAAAGTCACAGAAGGGTATTCCGAAAACACAAATAACGTTGGACGCACTTAGCAGTCTCTTAGCATTTCAGTCTAGGACAACTAGCAGAGCTCACACTAATACCAGGACACTTTGCACTGGTGCAAAGAGGGTTTTGGCCAAGTGACCTGCCCACCGTGGAGGGCCCCACCAAACTACTTACCTCTGGGGCAGAGAGGGCTGCAGGAGCAGACTGGGGAGAAATGAACAGCTCACTCTGAATCTTTGCCCTTTGCATTAATTCTAGTTGACCTACTTGAGCAATGATTGAGGAATTTTTGATTCAGTTTGCCCTGATCTATCCCCTGGTGAGCATCGCTTGTTATTTTTTAATGAAACCATTTTCACAGCCTGTTGTTTTCGGTGTCAGAAGAGAGGAGTGTGAGGTTGTATTTTTTTATTCTTATTCCAGTTTTTCCATCCATCCACCTTGTGTTTGCTCATGTTGCTGAATTACCTTTAACCAGCATCTTGCAGCAGAACGTACTTCCTAGCAAACAGTGAGATAACACTAAAAAAGGATAAAAATAATCCCAGATAATGATGAGAAAAAAATTATATATATATATGTAGTAAATACCTTTTCATAACAGATATCAGAATTGTGATTGCATATTGTTGTCATCCCTTCCAACTTATGTGACAATATCTGTTGAGAGGTCTTTGTCCCACCATCGAACTTTTCTTGCCCAACTCTTGAGGCCTGTCTCTTGAAATCAATATAAAAGTATTCCTTTATGGTTTTTGTTGTTAAAGTGAACTCTGTTTACCCTAGTTTTCATCTTTTGGCACTGAGGGTAGGTAAAGGTCAATCTTTGCTCTCCCAGGAGGAGTTTTCCAATTAGAAACTTTATTTATGGAGTTACGGAGGGCCTGTCTACCCAGTTGGCAACCCCCGGATTTGTGAGATTTCGTGACCTCCTTTCAAAAATTGGTTTAGTGGCTTTGGAAAGATTTTTCTTAAGTTACTCATGAGCTTCAGAAGTGGACAGAAGTCTGAGGTAGAAAGCAGTTGAATACAGAAATCAAATTTAGCTAACTCTTAAAATAAATGGAGTAGCAATACTGCAGCAGAGATTTATTTTACAGTATCAATGTGAGCTTTAGGACGTTAAAAACACAGCGAAGGCGATCCACTAACAACACACTCAGTACAGATGTGTAGATAAGAGATCCTTAGCTACCCAGATATACATCTTCATTTGTTTTTTTGTTTATTTTGTTCCATTTTCTTTTTTTTTTTTTTATTTTTTAGAGCCGGAATATCAGTCTGTCATTCAGGCTAGTGCAGTGACCGGATCGTAGCTCACTGCAGCCTTGAACTCCTGGGCTCAGGCGATCCTCCCACTTCAGCCTCTTGAGCAGCTGGGACTACGGGCATGTGCCACTGTGCCCAGCTAATATTTTTTATTTTTGGTAGAGACAGAGTCTTGCTATGTTTCCAGGCTTGTCTAGAACTCCTGGCCTCAAGGGATCCTCCTGCCTCAGCCTCCCAAAATGCTGGGTCACCGCACCCAGTGCCTGTTATTCCACTTCTTAATAAAACTATCAGAGAATATAATTTCAAAGCTGAATGCCATTATCGTAACTTCAATCTTGTTTAAATTCAACACTGTCCTCTAGAGTTGATGTCTAAAGGAGAAATGTTTAGTCATCTTTCTTTAAAAATAAACCCAGCAGATTGTATAGGAATTAATATTTGGATTCAATTTTTTTAAAAACAGCAACTCTTTAATTTTGAGAACAGCTGGCTGTAATAAACATCACAAAAATGTCCATTTTAGGTTTTAATTTCCAATGAATAAATGATCACAGGAGGAAAGTATCAGCATGCTAAATACTCTTCCCAGAAAGCTGGTAAAATCAGACTAATGTCCATAATTCAGGGGTAGGGGTGCGTAATTAGACCACAGAAATAATGTCCTCATTCAATATTTAGAACAACAAAAAATTAAATATTTGGAAATGTTAATGGTACCAACTGGAACTTCCTAATCAACTCCAGAGTGGCAATTGGAATTACTCTGGCTCAGAAAATATTCAGGGAAACCTTAAAATATGGTAAATGTCTTGTGGAGTGATCACTCCAGCCCGCATAGTCTATGTGTGTTATAAGCATTTTTTTCTTTATTTCAGCATATTATAGGGGTACAAATATTGCCTTTGCCCCACCCGAGTCAGAGCTTCAAGCATGTCCATGAGCCACCCATTGGGTGTGAATATACCCATCCCCTCCTCCCCTCCTACCTGCCCGACACCCAATGAATGTTACTACTATATGTGCACATGAGTGTTGATTAATACCAATTTGATGGTGAGTACATGTGGTGCTTGTTTTTCCATTCTTCCGATAGCTCACTCAGTAGAATGGGTTCCAGCTCTGTCCAGGAAAATACAAGAGGTGCTAGATCACCATTGTTTCTTACAGCTGAGTAGTACTCCATAGTGTACATATACCACATTTTATTAATCCACTCATGTATTGATGGGCACTTGGGTTGTTTCCAGATCTTGGAATTGTGAATTGTGCCACTATAAACATTTGAGTGCAGATGTCTTTTTTCCCTTTGGGTAGATGCCTGGTAGTGGGATTACCGGATCAAATGGTAGTTCTACTTGTAGCTCTTTGAGGTGTCTCCATATCACTTTCCACAGAGATTGTGCCAGTTGCAGTCCTACCGGCAGTGTATGAGTGTTCCTATCTCTCTGCATCCACGCCAACATTTATTGTTTCAGGACTTTTTGATAAAGGATATTCTCACTGGAGTTAAGTGATACGTCATTGTGATTTTGATTTGCATTTTCCTGATGATTAGAGATTTTGAGCATTTTTCCATTTTTCTTGGCCATTAGTCCATCTTCTTTTGAAAAGTTTCTGTTCATTTTCTAATGGGGTTGTTTGATTTTTTTTCTTGCTGATTTTCCTGAGTCTACATAGATTCTAGTTCTCAGCCCTTTATCAATGTGTAGCATGTGATTATTTTCTCCCATCCTATAGGTTGTTTTCTCTTGTGATAGTTCCCTTGGCTGTGCAGAAGCTTTTTAATTTGTTCAGGTCCCATTTATTTATTTTTATTGTTGCTGTGATTGCCTTTGGGGTCTTCTTCATAAATTCTTTCCCTAGACCAATGTCTATAAGAGCTTTTCCAACATTTTCTTCTAAGAATCTTAAAGGAAAAGAGTCTTTGGGCTCCTTCCTTGATATTTCCCCCCTTGATTCCTTTAAAAGCACTCTTCTAGCAGATATTGTATTGAGGTCATGAAAGTTTCATCTTGGGAAACTCAAATTACTTATTCCACATTTAATGTTTTGTCCTTTGGCTTTAAAATAATAACTCCTAATGTACTGGGGGGAGTACCATGGCAGTCAACAGGCATGACTTGTAGATTCCTTTGGAACCTTCTAACTCTTCCATCTGTCCTCCTTCCACCTGGCTTTTTATTGTGAAGTGACACATCATAGAAGAGCAGTGTAATAAATCCAAGCCCATGACATACTATGTTTCCCCAAGGGTAGAAATCCCTTCTGTTTCTTTTCTCTTTTGTTTCCAGGTTAAAGGGTGCATTTGTGGACATCCAATGCCACGCATGGTGATTTGAAGGAATTTCCCTGGGGGAATGTGAGATGCATATATCTTATTTATAGTCTCATGGGAGATTTTTACTTTTAGATAGTCACAGGCAAATCAATGTGGCTTCAGTCATTCCAAGCCAATCACATGTATTCACTGAACTGGCTTATAAAATATCTGATAAATTAAAATTCTCTGCTTTTCTTTCTTGAGATGCTTTTAAGCATTTTGCAGTGATAAAATTTCTATAGTCTGTTGAAAAACTATTTTGATAATTCAAATTCTCTTAAAAATTGTTCTGCCAAGTGCTTAAATTATGCCAGAAAATTGTATCATTTTAAAACTAATGATTAATCATTTTAACTAGAATGCAATTATAAAATTATTTTCTATTGACTCATAGAAGATGGCTAGAAATAACTATATAATTACTCAATAATGAACCAGGTTTTTCAAGAGGGAAGGCGGTGACCTTGGTTGAAAACTTGATAATTTTTAAAATTACATTAGTTCTTCTAGCCCTCAAAGATATATTTCTGTAAAAAGTATTCATTTAATATTCAACCTACATTAAATGAATATTATAAATTCCTCTTTAAAAGCACCTTTTTTCTTTTTTTGCATATATAACTTTTATTTTTAATTATGGATACATAAAAGTTGTATATCTTTATAGGGTACAAGTGATGTTTTGATGTAGGCATACAGTGTGAATTAATCAAGTAAGAATAATTGGAATATCCACCACTTCAGACATTTATCATTTGTGTTAACTATAGTCCAATTCCACTCTTTCAGTTATTGTGAAGTATACCCTAAGTTATTGTTGATTATAGTCACTTTGTTGTGCTATCAAATATTGTTTATTCTATCTAACTATATTTTTGTACCCATTAACCATCCCTGCTTCATCCTCCCCTCCTTGCAACCTTTCCCCATCTTCTGAGATGTGTCATTCTACTCTTTGTCTCCATGAGGTCAATTGTTTTTAATATTTAGCTTCCACATGAGTGAGAACACGCGAGATTTGTCTTTCTGTGCTTGGCTTATTTACTTAACATAATGTTCTCCAGTTCCATCCACGTTGTTGCAAATGGCAGGATTTCATCCATTTTGTGCCTATATAACATTCTCTTCTGTATGCATACCACAATTTCTTCATCCATTCATCTGTTGATGGCCACTTAGGTTGATTCCAAATTGCTGGGTCAGTTTTTAGTTTTTTGAGGAACCCCCATACTGTTTGCCGTTAGTAGTTGTACTAACTTACATTCCTATCAATCGTGTACATGGGTTCTCCTTTCTCCACATCCTCACCAGTGTTCATTATGCCTCTCTTTTTGATAAAAGCCATTTGAACTGGGGTGAGATGATATCTCACTGTAGTTTTGATGTGCATTTCTCTGACGACTAATGATGTTGAGCATTTTTTCATATACTTGTCCATTTGTATGTCATCTTTTGAGAAATATCTATTCAGATTCTTTGCCCATTTTCAATAGGATTATTTTGATTTTTTCCTTTTGAATTGTTGGAACTTCTTGTATATTCTAGTTATTAATAAGAGGGGTAGTTTGCAAATATTTTCTTCCATCCTGTTGGTTATCTCTTCACTTTGTTGATGTTTCCTTTGTTACACAGAATCTTGATGTGATGATCCCATTTGTCCAATTTTCCTTTGGTTGCCTGTGCTTTGGGGATATTACTTAAGACATCCTTGCCCAGAGCAACGTCCTCAAGAGTTTCCCCAATGTTTTCTTTTAATAGTTTCATACCTTTTTTTCCTCATGAAAAGAACAAAGCTCACTTCTGCAGAGCATGGTAATTGGAAAAGTTAAGGGATTTATTATCATTAAAATAGTTATGACACTGTCTACTAAATCATTTGTATCTACATTTAATAGACAAATAAATACTAAAGAGTTTACATGTAAGAGTTTAGATATAAAATAAAATACGTAAAAAAATATGGCTTTGACAGTGGAAGAAAAGGAAGATGCAAGATACATTAGAGAGAAAGAAATGACAGATATCTCCTTGTCTAGCCCATCTCTTGTAAATGATTTAATAGTTGAAAATTGTTCAGCATAATCTCTGTGATTGTCAGAAAATGGCAATCAGTATAATATACTGGAAAATAATTTAGTTGTAGTCCCAGGCTTCCTGGTTTCTAAAACATGTGTTGATGTGGAGGACATTTAGCCTCTTTGAGTCTCAGATTTCTCCTTAGGAAAAGGAGGTTAAGAAGCTGTCACCAGGCTGTTGTGAATTAAATATGTGAGAGTGCTATGAAAAATGTAAAGCATTAGGTAAGTGTTAGCTTCTTAGAATTCATTTAGATTCATGACCTTTTAGCACTAGGTGATGCTTTTAGAGATAGGACCCTCCCTGATGCCATTTTGGAAATAAGGAGCAGACAGACCCAGGGAGGCAGTGATGATGGCAGGATTTGGACCTGAATTCAGACCTCTGGACACATCTCATTTGTTTACGTGTGTGTGTGTGTGTGTGTGTGTGTGTGTGTGTGTTTGGGTATATTATATTTACCTGCAGAATATAGTCTAAAGGCTAGAACACCATTGGGATTATTAAGATGCCTAGGATTGTAATATTGTATCTCTTCTGGAGATGGAGAAGCAGCCATGAATGAAAATGCTATAGAGATTTCTTCAGTTGCACACTCCCCTGTTTAGAGGTACTGGGGCATGTGCCTGTTTTTGAACATGCTAGAAATGTACCTTGTGTAAGTTGTCTGGCCAGTTTTAAACTAGCATTTCACCGAATCCTGGCTTTAACCCACCTGTAATGCCCGGGGCAATGGAATGAGTTAGACACCATGGAGTCTCCCAGTTTCCCTTTTTATTTGAGGTGATTGATCTCTTGTTGAGTCTCCTTTATAATCAATCAGAATTATCCTTTTTCTTACTATACCAACTAGAATGGAGATTATGATTCAGAAATAATGTTTCCATTTCTATACCTTTTGGGCACACTATGAAACTGTTTTCAAGACAAGTAATGAATTTACAGTCTTACTTTCTGGAATAGTGCTGTCCAATACAACCATAATAGGCACGACCTATATAATTTTAAGTTTTCTTGTAGTCACACTAAAAAAGTTTTAAAAGCAGCTAAAATTAACCTTAGTAGCATTATGTTAATTCAGCATATCTAAAATACCATTTCAACATTTAATCAAAATTTAAAAAGTATTAATGAGATACTTTATGTCCCCTTTTTTTTAGTACTAAGTCTTTGAAATCTAGTGTATATTTTATATGCACAGCACATCTCAATCCGAATGCTAAATTTTCATCTGAAATACATGATCTGTATTTGATTTCATAAAATTTGCATTTGAAAAAGTATATTTACATACTCAAGTTGTTCCGAAGATACTTAACATAATTTCATAACTATCAGTCATTAATTTAAAATTTAAATCAATTACTCTAAAATTAAAAATTCAGTTTGTCAGTTATATCAGCCACATTTCAAGGTGTCAGTAGCCACGTGTAGCTAGCGACTACCATACAGAATAGCACGGTTATAGAAGGTGTGCTGTGCTCTCATTTTAGCCTATCCCTATTTATGTAGGAGTAAAAGAGACAAAAATCCATTTACCCATCTATATTATTTCATTGACTCGTGCTTTATTTTGCAATGGAAACATTTTTCACATACCTTCTCTAGTAAATACTTAAGAGTTTCCTTTTATGCTGAACAGTAAAACATACATTATTAGAACTGATGGGAAAATAAACCCTGGGAAATTGCCTGAACTGTGATTGTTAGTACTGGAATTGACCAGATTTCCTTTCCAGCAGCTTTGACTGTTTTGTAGGTTTGTATAACCATGTGCCCTCCTTTATAAATGCTTTCAGTGTCACCTGTTTTGTTTCACTTGATTGCTCTAGTAGGGCTAAAGACAAGTATTTTTGAATAACAACAGGCCTACAATTTGCCAACTGGGAGATCCATGAAATATGCTTAGGGCAGGCTTTCTTTAGCATTTCCTGTCCCTGGCAAAGAATTTTAGAATAAAAAGTTCAGCAGCACCTAGTGGAATCTTAACTGGCACACTCTAGAAAACACTTCTCTATATAATGTATAGGCTTATTAACTACCATTAACTGCCATTACTCTTTAAAAAATCAGTGCTCTGGGGTCATAGAGAGAAACAGTGTAGCAAAGAAATCAAAAGCATGGCTCTGGAGTCAGAGCTTGGCTCTGGAGTCAGAGTGTGGCTCTGGCTCTGTTTGTATCATGATGTCCCCATTTATAAATTATGTGAATTTGTTCAAAATTGCTTCACCTTTCCAAGCCTTAGTTTCTTTGTTCCAGGATGGAGATAAGAATAGGACCTACTTAACAGGGTTGTTGGAAAATTAAATGAAAATATGCCCTTGGCCTTATGCCTAGCACAGAGTAAGTGCTCAGAATGTGAATTATTACTTTACAAGACGACCCGCGTGAACTGTAGGCATCATCACACTTCTAACCCACCTCCAAGGGTTTTAGAAGAGGAAAAGCATGCGTTGTACATGCCCATTGTGATGTAGATTCAAAGAGCTTAAACCCTGGAGAGCAGAGCATCAAAAGCCTCAACTCCCGAGTTATTTGTTATTATTGTTTTTAATTAGTGTGCAGGGTGTTCTTGTCAAGAAGCAAAAGGAATTAATTGTTCATCAGTTTGGGTGACTTTTGCTTTTTCTACATGTTCCAAGATGGCTAGTCGTGCATCTGTCGTGAAACAAGAATTTATAAACAAATTCTCTAAAACCATTCTATGAATAATAGATCAGACTTTTAATCAAGGTATGGTTTTATGTTCGGAAAATTATAGCAAAGATAAACATCGTGAAGTACATTTGCTAGTTTTACGGAGTTGCCAGATTGGTAAATGACTGTACTTTTTTGCTATCTTGTTACCGTTGTTGTTGGTTGTTTTTTAATTTACATCATCCTTCATGTTCCTGGACTCCTATTTCTCAGAACCCTTTTCTGTATTATTATTATTAATGTGGCATGTTTAATGTTTATAGTGTTTGCATAAAAATAGATCATCTCGGGTAGATAGTTTTCAATGTTAAAGCAAATGTGCTTACTCATTGAATATGAAAAATCTCCCCTTGGAACAAATGTAGGACTATCCATCTCTTGAACAGAACTCTTATGGGTTTTACTTATCTGCCTAACTGCCTTGAAAACGTAGCTTGGAAATCATTCTCATACTTTTTGGGGAGCATTCAATCATTTAGACAGTTTCCACTGAACGGCAAATTCCTTAAAATAATCAGCTTATTACAAGTAAAAATATTTTAGGAAAGGGATTTCTGCCAGCTAACACGAAAAAGTACACCGAACTGATGTTTAAGATGTATTAGCACCATCAACTAAATCTTGCATTGCTCTTTGCCAGGGTTGGTTCCAGAAGTTCATAGGACAGCAATGACAGAAACACAGGGTTTTTAGAATGAATTAGGCATTATTTTTAAAACCTCTAATATTGAGTTATTAGCTCTGCATGTGGATGGAATCTCAGAGCACTTATTACATTTTTAAAAGTGGAACGAGGGCAGAAAGTGGCACAAAATGAGAAATGTCAGGTATTTAATTTTGAGATATGGCTGTTCATTCCTAAAGATATTAAATTCAAACAAATAGGGCACCGTGTCCCATAAAACATGAATGCGCTTTTAGAATATTCTTTCTTTATGAGTAGAACATATATATTTTCTTTCATTTTTTTAAATCTCACAGTTTATTTATATACAGAGTAAAGAATAGTATTTCTATGAGACCAGAGTTTAGATTCATTTAAACAATGCAGGAAGTGTCGAAGCCTTGACATCTATCCTCTATGTTCTTGGCATCTTGTGTAGGTTTCCAGTTTTGTATCAGATCCCATACAAATGTCCATTAAGGTTCATCACAACATCCTCATAGAGAAATAAACTCAGCATCGCCATATTAAAGGAAGCATAAGAGGAGCACAAGACAAGGGCTTTTTTGGTGGGAAGTGAGAATAACTCGAGCATCCACTGTTCCCGGCAAAGGTCAAGACATGGCCATGGTGTCTACTTGGTGTCAACATTCTTGCCCCTGAGAGGGATTAGCAAGTCACTGCTCCTGCAGGAGTTGGTTTGAATCAGTTAGGGAGAATAACATCACAGAGAATGAAAGAGTTATAAGGGGAGATCAGAAATGGGTCAAGATGAGTTCAGAATGGGTACCAGCAGTAATAGTTGGTCCCGTTAGCAGACACTTTGGGCAGAGAGGATGTTAGGAGCTTTTGTTTGGGGAGAACCGAGGCTTTTTGATGTTTCAACGTGGTTATAAAACCGATTCAACCCCTGAGAAACTTTTAGGTTTTGGTTTATGCAACCATTGATCATCATGCTATAAAACAGAGCTTGAGTTTTCTCTGGTCATGACTAAACTATGGCCAAAGAGAAGAATTCTGGACACAGTAGAACTCAAAAGGACATGAAATAAAAAAATAAGACCAGGGAAGTGTTTCTTAAACATGTGTAATATGTTTACAGGTCACAGGAGGACATTTAGGTTTACTAGAAGTATCGTCATAGGACTGGAACTTCAGCCACTGGCGAGTGCTGGAGATAAAGTTTGGACAGCTGTCCGCAAAAATAGTAATTTTGTTGTAAGAAGAGAAGGATTTGCAAGGGGTCCTTTCATGGAAGTTCATAAACACTTTTTTGTTTCCTCTTTCTAATGTAAGAACGATGTACTTGATATCCATGAACACTTCTGACACTTTTTAATTGTAGAGTCTTGGAATAATACACTGTGCTATTAAAATTCCTCTTCCTACTCTCTATAGTTCTATGAAGCATCATTGAGAACCATTTGGCTTTAGTTCTTGTTTAGTGATTAAAAAAAAAAGGAATTTGAATGAAAACATAAATGTTTTACAAGGACGAAATGAAAGTAAGCAGTCCAATACTTCATGTTCTTCCACATTTCTGCAAATAGTCATCTAGCATTTTTTATAGTTTATGAGCAATCCAACACATCCACACAATAGGAAAAAAGTCATAAACAGCACAGTTGTGTTCTGTTCTCAGAGCATGTTTGAAATAAAATGAAGCGTTTATGAGCATGAATTTTTTTTTTCTTTTTATTACAAGTCTACAAAGCACTGTGAATGGATCGTATAAACAGGGCACCCGTAATTGTTCCAAAGGTTGAGGACAATTTCACCATTTCATCTCACTCTGGAAGATCTCTCACTGCCACTTCGAAATCAGCCCCAGATTTCCGCCCTGGGCACAAATGCAATGAGAAGGAATTCATGTCGGTTTCTCTTTTTAACTCTATCCTGTCCTTCCATTCTCCATCTAATTGGTTGGTGTCACCAGTCAGCCACGCCAGACACTTCATTCTTAACTTGTCCCTTCTCTCCAGTAGCCACATCCAGTGAGCGATCCAATCTTCTCAATTCGGCCTTGAGGAATTGTCCCCATCTTCTTTAAAGCCACCACTTTGATAGAGGCACTCATAATCTTTCACCAGCTTTGCAGTATTCTTCTACCTACTTGCCCCTTTTCTGTCTGCTTCCGCTCCCATCCCATAGACACCAGTATGATCATTTTAAAATGGAAATCTAGACCTACCATTTTCCCCTGAAATATTCTTTAACGGCTTCCTGCCAGGATGTCATCCAAGATCAGATCAGAAATGCATCAATGATCTTGGTATGCCGAGATTGGGTATTTATATATATAAGCAGTTGGAAAAAGATAAACAGATACATCATTAAGTTGTGGTATTGGATCGGTTAAGTGGTAAGTCTTGATTTGGCCTGTTGGTCCCTTCCCGGATCTCTAGCCTTGGTCTACACTCGTGCATGTGCAGCCTGTGGTCAGCCTCCACCGAACTTCCCGTGGCTCTTCACACCTGCTCTGCTTGCTCCTCCCACCCCTATAAGTGGCCCGTGTTATGCACACGTCCACCTAACCAGGTTGTCTTTCAAGATCCTGCAAAAACATTATCTTCTCTGACCTCTTCCTATGCTTCATACTTAATATCTGTTCCCTCTGCTTCATACTTAATATCTGTTATTCCTGGATTTGTAATCATTTTTCCATCACCCTGTGAGCTCCCTGAGTACAGAAACTAGCCATAAGCACGTTGCATTTGCAAGACCAAGCACAGAACCTGGCACATAATAGTTATTGCATAAATGTTTCTCACGTGAAATGGAGTTAAGAAAGTAGGCACAGAAGGGCTTAATGTTGAAGCAATGTTCAGTTCTCTTCTGAGCAATACCTGTGGCCAGCTTTCATGTGAAGCTTGTTTAAAAATATATACTAAATATCACATATATCATATACACAGTTTGGATATATAATTAGTTAGATTTTTATATAATGAAATATTTTGGTTTGGAACATATTATCCTAGTTATTACTTTCTCTTACAGTACAGCATTTTTTTGAACACTCTGCTACTAATGTAATAAGTGCGCTTTATGAAATAAGTTAGTCGTCTTTTTTAAATGAAAGAGACAAGTTTGAGTATGTGATGCGAAGGGGAAACCAGTGGGTCTTACTGAGAATTAAGATGGAAATGTTACACGTGCAAGTTATTTGCCAGCATAATGAGAATGTCCGTGCCTCCACTTAATAAAAATAGGGAAGTTTATATTAAAGCTAGTTGTCATGCTTCAATTAAGTTGGTAAATATCGAAGTCAATATTATCACAAATGCAATATTAGGACTAATGTTTGGCTCCATCTTGAATATGATTATTAAATTAAGTCTAGTACTCAACTCCTTTATATTGAATAAGGAGTAAACAGCCTGGTGTTTTCCTTATCACAGAAAATAATTTTGATATGCTGAGGTTGGGTGTTTTTTTATATAACCAGTTCGAAAAAGATAAACAGATACATCATTAAGTTGTTGCATTGAATCAGTTAAGTGATAATTGAGTCTTCACATAGCAAAACAGAAATCTTGAGAATAGCTGTTACGGGAATAGTTTCCAAAAAGAAGAAAACATTAAATCACTAGAAGAGATTTGCTTTTATGAATAACATCTCACTATTGTGGATGTGTTTAACAGTGACAATAAATAAAACCCATGCACATATAGTTTGGAGTACTCCTTTATAACTGCTTATTGGTTAGGAAAAGATGCTTGGTTAAAAATAAATAAATGAGTAAATAAATGTGTGTGTATATATGCACACACATACACACATTTCAGATAATTTATGTATACTTTGAAAAAGGAAAACTGTAAGAAAATGTTGACAATTTAGTTTCTTCTTCTTCCTCCTTTTTTGGTATTTTCCCACTTAAGCTTTGATACTGCATCAAGCTTGGTGGCATTGTTTACTGTTTATTCTAGAAATGCTTCCTATATACATGCAGCCTCTGTTACCACGTCCTGCCAGCAGTACAATAAATGAAATTTGGGGATAGCAGCAGTAGGAACTTCTATGTATCTGCAGTCAGTTATTCAGATTTTGAGACCCCAAAACTAACACAGCCCACAAGACTGATAATGCAACGCTGCGGCAAATTGTTTCTTAGCAGGAAATCTACAGTGGCAGTGCAATCTGGACAATGGAGTGTGTGACAGGTCACCCATCAAAAGCAGTGCACCCTGAGGAAGTCTCACTTCTAGCTTTACATTTAGCCAAGCGTTGCTAAAGCAGTGGCCAAGTAAGAGAACCCGTTTAGAATCAAATGATAGCGAGGCTATTCATTCCGTTGCCATAGGCAGAGAGTAGATTGTTCCACCTGAGGACGCCATACTGTGTCCTTAGCCAAAAAAAAAAAAAGGGGTCGGTCACCTATGCCTTCTCAGTTCCTTTTCAGTGCCAGTTTGCTCATATATTAATAAGCATGATTAAAAGCTAAGCTATTATCTGTTCCCAAAAGACTGATTTATGCAAAATGACACAAGCTAGTTCTCAGTTGTCACTCATGGAAGAAATGAGAAGGAATCAAAATATGCAAAATGTTGTTCATCACTTCAAAGAAAAAAAAATCTTTGGAGAATATGTACATGATGTTTCCATAGGGAAATTCACCTCATATAGTGGAGTCAGAAGATGCTAGAGGATTTAAAGGGAATAAAGATAGGTCCAGCTCCCAAACTGGTGGAGAACTCCTTTGAATATGAGTTTTTAAGCTTTTGAGCTTTTTTTTTTTTTTCATATTAAGCAAAGTACACAAAATTGGTTGACTTTCCCCACAGTTATGCCAATGGGGCGATCAGGAAGGACCATTGAAAGGAATTTTGAATCCTGAATAGTCACCCTAGGGATTTTTGCCTGTTCTTTTCTGCCTGAAAAAAAGATTTCAAGTTTAAGATCCTCACTCCACTGCCCAGCTTGCCACGAGGAAAGGCCAAACAAAGCCAGTGGTGCCAAGAAACAAGCCCATCCCTAGACAATGTAACTAGGAAAAGTGATCTGCTATGATAGGTGTCCTTAACTAGACCACGTTGGCATGCCATCCAAAGTAGAACCAAGCTCCTCTGCCCAGGAGCAAGAAGCTAAAAGACAGCAGCGTCGAAAAATGTTTCAAAGACCAACATGACAATGAACTGCAACCTTGCAATTACAGGACGTTATCATAACTCCGGGAAGTGAGACAAATCAGATTAACACGTGCTACTGTAAATGTCAAACCTTTGCCACACGGGAAGGCAACAAAACTAACGCAAGAAAAAAGAGTACTGTAGAACTATCATAAGCAGTTAAGAAAAAAGTTACTTTTCTGAATTTTGTGATATTCAGATTTTTTTTTTAATTTTTGTTTATTTCAGCTTATTATGCGGGTACAAAAGTTTAGGCTATGTATATTGCCCATGTCCCCCCACCCCCCCAAGTCAGAGCTTCAAGCGTGTCCATTCCCCAGACAGTGCACATCGCACTCATTGTGTAGGTATACACCCATCCCCTCCGCACCCCAATATTCAGATTTTTAATTCATGACTTTTCTCATTTTTAAAAAAATATATTTGTTTGTAAATTTACAGATACTATGTTTGTTTCATACATGAGTTTGGATTATTCTTCTCAACAAAGATTCTCGAATTTTTTAAGCTTCAGGTTCCACCAGACTTGAGTGTGTTCCTGAAGGTCAGAGGTAATGATCCTGGTGAAAAGGACTTTACATTTTCCAGGGGCTGGATGTGACACTGGCCACTCTTGAGCTAAGCAAACCCATTGGTACTAATGGCAGATTAGCTGGGCAGCTTGGAGACCAGCTTCTCACTTTGCTTTGTCCGGGGCTTCTGAGCTCGAGGGTGTGGGCTTTAGTGACCCTGGAGCTCGGGCTTTGCTCTTTTCTTCTAGCAAGTCTCTGTTACCAACCGGCTGCCCTGTACACACACATAG
This sequence comes from Lemur catta, assembly GCF_020740605.2. Classification (NCBI taxonomy): domain Eukaryota; kingdom Metazoa; phylum Chordata; class Mammalia; order Primates; family Lemuridae; genus Lemur; species Lemur catta. Next base: position 9,319,413 of record NC_059151.1, on the reverse strand, counting down.
ACTCATCCCTACATTCCAGGGCTCTGGTTTAATAATTTATCACTATTAAACTACTATTATGCCAGTATGGAAGTCCCGCATTATGTCAATAGCCATGAGGATCTGTATTTCTGATTTACTGTTTTAGCAGGGGTTGTCTTTTTTTTTTTAATATCTAGAAAATAACTTATGTTGCCATTTAGGTAGTTGGTACATGTATATGCCGTAGTTTATGCGATACGTCCAAGTCTCTTTTGGGAAGAAGGCACTTAAAATTTAGAAGTAAATTCTCGAATAATTAAGCTGTGCTATTTAGGACAGTCTAGTATCTGAGCTTTAGACATATTTTTCAGAATTTAATTTTTTTTGTTTAAGTTCATACAATTCAAGGTTATGGTCTCACAGATGGGAATAGATAGTGGTGTAGTGGTAAAGGATGGGTGATTCTTCTTTTTGGCAAAGCTAGAAAAGGCATGTTTATTTGAAAAGATAAAATAAGAAGGCGTAAGAATAGGAATAGTTGCTCCTTTCTCTCTTGTTGTCTTCTAGCAACATGGCAGCCCACACGAACACGTATTTTCCTTCTATAGCAGATGTGCTGTGAAACTTCAAGCCATTCAGCACCTTCATAAATAATTTCACAGAAATGCACAATCTACACATCTAGCTCTATGATATAGCTCTTCAAAGTGGCTCTCTTAGACATACTGGGGACGCTCAATAATGATGAGTGTTTTACTCAGAAGCAAAGCACACATCTCATTCTGTCCTATAAGGAATTTAAGGGTTTTTTTAAATTTGACAATAGTGCAGTAAAATTTTTTAAAGTATTGATTTTTTTAAAAGTAAATAATTCTAAAATAAAAAGCTCATTAAGAATATATTTATAAATGGTAATGGTCTTAGGTATTTGAATTAAAAAATATTTAGGCCCTTAGTAGGTTTTCTTTTCTCCTGCACTAAGTAAAATCCTTTTTTAGTATAAATGACATACTTCACAAATATTCATTACCATGAAGGTTTTAAATTGGTATGGTGAAATTGAACAAACTGTGAACTTTCATATGGCCACTTGTCATATGGTCCCTGGGAGAGAGATCCTTTCTTTAATGAGGTTAAGCTAATTAAAGTGGGCTCAGTGGTATTAGCCATATGCAAATTCTGAAGCTAAATGCTTAATTATAGAAATTAGAGATCATTTAACAAATTCTTAATAAATAGTGTGGTTTTATTCCAGGATGTTCACATAAAGGGAGTTGGTTCTCACACGTAGAAAGGTGAGAAAAATAACATCACAAAAAATCCGAGATTTGGTTTGCAGGGTTTTTTGGTTTTTGTCTTTTTTTAGTAAATGACTGCTTTTAAGAAGTGATGTTAAAAGTGGTCCCTTAAGTAACATAAAGTTCATTAGACAGAAGGAGAAAAATAACAATTTGTAGTAATAATTGTATTGTGATCCTAAGGGTTCCTTTATAATGTATCATTTATATTCTATCTGAATTTGAACACGTTTGAGACGTAAAATGTAAATCGACAACCTTGATTTTATATTTAAATAAATCTAAAAGTTCCATCTTAGTTTAAACATTTAAAATCAAAATAATTTTAGAGACAATGTAAAGTACATGAAAGAACTAGTTATGAGAATATAGCTAAAACAAAAATAAGACCATGAGAAAATGGGACACAATGTGATCGCTGTCCATCAGAGTGGTGGGCAAAGAACTAGAGAGTTAAGTCAACACAGAGGGCGCGAAAATAAGGAAGAAAGAGAATTTTCAGAGCAGTAACTTTACAAGAGGCTGGTTCAGAAAGCATCTAATGGGATAGGAGCAAAGTGATCAATGCCACAAATGCTGTGATAGTAAGTATCATTTTACGTCATCCAGCCACATGTCTTTCAGCGACTATTCGTGGCTCTTGTCACATCTCCAGGCCCAATCTAACAACCCATCGGTAGGAGCAGTTGAGAGAACTAACAGAACCGTGGGGCACCATTGCCACCTTGTCACCTCCATATCTAGCTGCCTGTGCTCTCTGAGACCCCTTATCGTGCTTAAGAAGTGCCAAGTCCTTGTCACTCTGGCCGCTGAGCACAGATCTACCCCCACGTGAAACGAAGTCATGTGAAACTAAATCCCAAATTCCACAAGGAATGGGGGTCAACCTGTCAGTGAAAATAATAGCCCATTTGAGTTGCTGCTGCTTTCTCTGACCGGAAGGCAAGCTCTCCGGAGTCCACTGGGGATAGTTCCTAAAAACACTTTGAAAGCTCACACATGTGTGCTGTGATTTTTTTTTTTTTAGAAAGCAGGATACTCCACTAGGGAAATAGGGAGGCCTTGGGTAACAACAAAAAATGGTGGAAATGGGAAAGATGCAAGAGCATGTTGCAAGAGGTTTGCGCATAATTGAATGTTGTTTACATTTTCTAAAGCTGAGATAATTGCTTATTAAAGACTTCAGCAAGTTTATAGAAAGAGTGCTTGCTACGTGGTAGTCGCTGTATGGCAGAAACCTATTTTAGCAGATTTTCCAATAACGCACAGCGTGCATCTGTGAGTGAGACAAAAATCAATGCTTATAGATTTAGCAGTGTAATCCTATCACTTGTTTTGTGAGATATGATTTGAAATGTAAAGTACGTTAAGACTTAAGTGAACTCGGAGGCATGGAGTCTCCGGGGTGTTTCTTAGTATCCTATTTATTATTGATCAGACTATTTCTTTATTGTCTCTCTACTCCTCGCCCCAGTTAGCCTTCCCTGCACTGATAGTTTTTAAATGATGTCTATCAGAACCAATCAACTATCCTCAGTATGATTATTTAGTTCCTCCTTTCAAAACAAATAGTAATGTAAAAAGTTACCAAACCAAGAACATAATCATGTGGCTAATCAAATTGTCTTAAAAACAAGAATACTAATAAAATATTAGCTGAAGTCTCTAAGCTTTGCAAAGACGACTTAGTGTTTTCTCTAGACACATAACACAAATTCAGTAAGTCAACTAACTTCTAAGAAATCTTAAGTAACCCTAAATTATTGTGCTTGGTATCTCTAGGAAGTCACTGGTAGAAAATTCTAGAAATCGTAGTTTTTAATCTAATCTTACAAAGATTTTAAAATCATATGCTCGCTCTGCTCTCAGATTAACTATGAAGGAACAATTAAATGGAGTTCGAAAGAGTTATAGCTACTTGGAGTTATTCATTCATTCATTAAATAAATATCTATTGGAGACCTATGATATGCCAGGTACTAGGACAAAGTCTCTGACTCTTATAACGTTTATGTTTTAGCGATCCATCATAAGCTCTACGGGAAACAATTACCAGTTGGCATTTGCATAAGCCATATTTGTTTATAAATGCAAAATATTTGAGGTTTTTTTTTTTTGCTTCTGAAATGATCATCACCCTATATTAGCTTTAGGATATAATAAAAATAGCTACAGTTACATAGGCTTTCTTCAGTAATTTCAGCTAGCCTGATTTGCAATAAAATTCTGGCTAGCTTAGTAAATGTTCTTATTATTAGTAGGTTATATGTCTCTCTGAAAATCTGACTTGCAGTCCTCATTCTGAAAGTGAGTTACCCTTTGCATTTACTGTATACTTTGGATGTGGACGATTCAGTTGCAAACTAATCTAATTCTCGTTCCCACCAGCATATTCTTCTGGGAAAGATCATAACCTGCCAATGATTCTGTATATGAACCACTGAATCTTGGGTTTCTATCAAGTAGGTGGCTTTTAGACATAGGCAAAAGTAGTGAAAGAAAAAGAATATGGACTTCCATCTAAGGTGTAAGACATGAATGAAAATCATTCAAAGCACTTCTGTCTAGATTCTGTGTGTGAAAATAATTATTAGAAGGGTGGGGGGGGTGGGCAGGGAGAGAACCTGTTTCCCTTTGGTGTGAGCTCTTCTTACATGCGTGTGTATATATTTAAAGCAAGTTGCTTATTGAGTGATCAATGCTGTGATCACTATGGATAATATCTGCTTATACATGCAGTCTGAGTCTTTTAAAAGTTATTTTGTCTTTAAAAGACCAAATCCACAGGATGACCTTCAGCCACTATTAATCCATCTAAATGCAGGGCGTGAATGCAGAACACATCTGCCATCTGTCAGCTGAGAATTCCCCTGCCACCCCCCCCCCACACACACACTTCTCACAAAGTCCTCCTGGGGCTCATATAACTTAGGCAGAGGTCTGTCTTTGCTGGCAAGGAAGGACTGCATTTAGACTAATCATTAAAGCCCATTACCTAACAAAGTGCATGTTCTTAAGAACACAATGATACTTGCCAATGAATTAATCAGCAAAATAGACGATGGAGGAGGTGGGATTAGCAGTCTCAGAAAAGATCAGAAATCCATGAGATGCCAAAGCAGTTTCAGTTGCCATAAATCTTCACCCAATTAGAGGGATTTTTCTGTTAACATTTCAGAAATCTATCTGGATTTGGTCTCTTTGGTGCTCCACGATGTACGATAGCTGGGGCTGGAACAAGGACCAAGTTTTTCCCGGAGCTTGATAGAGGGAATCATTTATTTGAATAATTGATCATTCAATTAGTAAAGCAAATGTTGAACAGTTGGACAGCCCTTTTTATCAGTGTTGATGGGAAGTAATTGGCTGTAGTTCATTATAAAGCAGAAAATTGGAAAGGGTGATTTTAACATAATATAAAATACAACCTCCCCCACCAAGCAAAGCTCTCTCTTCCTGCTCTTTTGGTGATCGTTGTTTGGTTTTCTTTTCCCCCTGGTGCTATTACATTCCAAAATATAATCAAGCAACTGATTATATTCCCTGAGTATCACTGAATATATAGTGATTTGCTTGTATCAGTGGTGTCTAGTGTTGAATAATTCTGCAGAGTTGAGGGCTATGAGTGCAGAGTGCTGTTAGCACTTCCCTGCCCTGAAACAACAGGGAAAATGTAGACAACCAGAATTGTCGTCAAGGGGCACTGGAGAGACTTGGGCTCCACTGAGTCTCTATTTAGATTGGAAGAAGAAACTATATTTTCAAGAAAAATACTTGCACATTAAATGGTCAAATTTGAATTTTTAACAATGAACTATAAGCTGATGTAGAGTGCATTATGGACAATAATGCTGCTTTGTCTTTTTTTTTTTTTTTTTTTTGAGACAGAGTCTCACTCTGTTGCCCAGGCTACAGTGCCATGGAGTCAGCCTCGCTCGCAGCAATCTCAAAGTCCTGGGCTCAAGTGATCCTCCTGCCTCAGCCTCCCGAGTAGCTGGGACTACAGGCATGAGCCACCATGCCCGGCTAATTTTTCCTATGTATTTTTTAGTTGTCCATATAATTTCTTTCTCTCTTAGTAAAGATGGGGGTCTCACTCTTGCTCAGGCTGGTCTCGAACTCCTAAGCTCAAACGATCCACCCCCCTTGGCCTCCCAGAGTGCTAGGATTACAGGCGTGAGCCACCATGCCCGGCCAGTGCTACTTTATCTTGAAAGCAATTTTGAAAATACTTAATCATGAAAAAAATCAATACAATTGTAGCCTATTCTTATTTCAAGTAAGTTTAACCTCATGTCAAAAAACTAAGTTTTGGTTCAAAGTAATATTCTGATAAGTCAGTTATAATCTTAATAAAAATATTTTCCAGCATCATGTGAACACTTTAAGAGGTTCTCTTATAAATTGGAAGGATTTTTTTTTTTAAAAAAAAACCCTGTTTCATTGAGAAAAGAACTTCTGAAGGTATTGATTACAGGTTCTCAAGCTGACCCTGTTTTAAACCAACAAATTATATACCAGCATAGCACTTATCTAGCTACTTGTTCATACAGAATATGGAAACAATTTTAATATTTAAAAAATCTGTTTTCTTTTAGTTTCAAATATCAGATAACCTGCTTCTTAGAGTAGAAACTATAGATCATCTTTATAAGTCAGCAATACAGGATGTAGAATAAGCATTTTCACCGAAAACACATATATATTTATGTGTGTGTATACACATACACACATAGACATACATACACAGTTACAAGGTAGATATGTGCGTGTCTGTATACAGATAGAGAGATAATTACCCCAAGAGCAAGAGTTAAAAGTGAATTACTGAATCAAACATCTATTCTGTTTATTCCCAATATTTTAAAAATAATTTTTGGATGAGAAATAACTTCTCATCCAATAGTATTAAATAGTGAGCACCCTTAGTGTATTCCTAGATTTAAAGATATTTCCCCAAGAATTTTGTCATGAAGAATTTTTCTTTTCATTTTAACATAGGTACTTTGCTAGTAGAAAATTGTCCTCCTAATCTTATTTTCAGTGGTTTTGTTAAGAATGAGTGATCAATATCATCAAATATTTTGGGGCTCAAATTAATTGTATGGCGCTTTAATCTTTCAGATTATCATGTTATATTAACATATTTCTTTGTAACAATCATCTGTACATTCCTACTTCTGTTTCTTCTTCATTGCAGAAGGAATATTATTAACATATTTCTTGAAAATGGTCTCTTTTAAAATAATCTGTTATTTCATCCTGTTTGACAGTATAAAAAATGTGATTTTCTGTGACATGAAAGAATTTTAACAGAAGGAGTTTTGATATTGGTTTCTTCCTGTTAATTTTACCTAAGTTTTAAAATTATGCTCTTCATAACCAATTCTAATTCATTTTTCTGGTGACTCAGAACTCCCATTACTTATTCTCTATGTCTGTCACTGTCTCTCGTTACTTCTTAATTTAGCGTTTTATTTGTTCATCTAACTTCTTACCCACATGTTTATTGAGAGTCTGTTATGTGGATGTCACCAGGCAGGGTGGATGAAGGAAAGATAAATAGGATCCAACACCCACTTCCGTGTCTCTGTTTTTAGTACGTGTCGCTTCAGTCTCTATGTTGTTTTCTACATCAATCCAACTGTTTGATGCTGAAATGCTGATTTCAATATTCAGTATTATAATTCAACCTATTTGCATTATTGTAATTTGGCCACCGTGACATTTTTAACTTCCTGAGCATTAGTAATGGGATCTTTTTCTAAACTCTGCTTTTACTTTACGTGACATATGTACTGTATCTGATTTCTATGCTTTTCTACTTTCTGCGTTTTCCTCTTGCGAAGGAGTCTGACTGCACCAGACTGTTCCACCCCCAGACCTGAGTTAGGGGGGCCTCTCTCTCCACAAGGTCCCCATTTTGGCTGTCCCCAAACTATGCCCCTCGTCCTCTTCTGGATTATGCTGTGGGTACCAGGACGCCAGGATTCTCTGCTCAAATGGCTCTTCCTTGCTTTCAGGGCATGCATGGGTCATTTCCCTGTGTCTGTCTTCCCCAGGACAAGCCTTGCTGTCAGCGTGTGTACATTCCCGGGTCTGAGGGAGGCAAGGAGCAACTGCAGTGGACTGGCATGGCCGTATAGGTGTGTGCCAGGCTCTTCTAGCAACTGAGGGATGTGGGGGTAGAAAGAGTATGTGTCAGCTTTTCCCATACCCTTAGGGAACTCAAAGTACATAAAGAATGATGATGTGGAACTTTGTTAGCTTCATGTATAACCTTGCAGTATTTACACAAACCGCATGCCGGCCTCCATGTGCAATGCCTGCCCTGAGCACTGCAAATGTTGGGGGCAGGTCTGCATTGAAATATTAATTTCCTTTGTTTTCCTCAATCATTCACCTAATTTATTAAGATCAGTTCTTGGGGGATTCTGCTTCAGCATCCCCTTCCTGATTTCTTAAGGTCAGAGCGCAGGCTCCCTGAGTTTCATGTTGGGATATAGACTTGCTTATAATATAACTGAAGGGCTAATTCAGACCCATTCTTCGGGTCCATCCTTCAACTGTCATCGAAACATGGCAGTTGGAAGCCAATTGGAGCTCAGGTCTCATCTACAGTGATTCTACTAGAGATTGTTATCAAAACAACTCTATTTAGAATTGCTCAGTGAATTAAGCTGAAACAGTGTGTTTATTCTTGCCTTCTTCCTTTGAAGCTTAGCATGGTTTAACAGAAGGGAATTAGTGGAAGCGTGCCACCTCTTTCCACGTTTGTAAAATGAATCAGTGACGGCCAGGTGCGGTGGCTTGTGCCTGTAATCCCAGCACTTTGGGAGGCTGAGGCAGGAGGAGCCCTTGGGCCCAGGAGTTTTGAGGTTACAGTGAGCTGTGATTGCACCACTACACTCCTGCCTGGGCGACAGAGTGAGACACTGTCTCTCTAAAAAAAAAAAAAAAAAGTGTCTTTCCATCCTGTATTCTAACAGCTAAGCCGTTTATGTCCTATAACCTAGAGGTTGATCTACTTACTGAGCAGCTATTTACTGAGCGCCTTGTACAAGTTGCTGTGCTAGTGCTGAGGATATAGCAGCACTTTTTGGACATGTGAGTGGAGGAATCAGATCAAAACGTTACTAACAAATCAACATATATCCCAATATCCACCAAAGGTAAAGGCCACAAAGAAGAATGAAGTAGTGAATATGGAGACCAGAGTACAGTCAGGGAAGGATTCCTTGGGGAGTGACAGCAGAGAGGGGGCCCCTGTCCAAGTGGAGGGAGCAGAGTGTGTGGGTGCCTGGAAGGAGACAGGCAGGTGTTAGAGGAACACCGGGAAAGCCCAATGGCTGGAACAACCTGGGGAGGGAGAAAACGGTAGGAAACAGGGTAGGAAGATAGTGTCAGCTCGTGTAGACGTGGCGCATTCTAGACCATAATAAAAGGAAGCAGGGGCAGGGAAAGAGTGTTAGGGCATGCGGTTGTTTACATTTTAAAAAGATTACTCTGGCCAGGTGCGATGGCTCATACCTGCAATCCCAGGGACTTGGGAGGCTGAGGCAGGAGGATCACTAGAGGCCAGTAGTTCAAGTTCAGCCTGGACAACACAGTGAGACCCCGCCTCTACAAAATACATATATATATATATATATATATATATATATATATATATATATATATATATATATATATAAAACATTAGCTGGGCATGGTAGAGTGTACCTGTAGTCCCAGCTACTCAGGAGGCTGAGGCAGAAGGATTGTTTGAGCCCAGGAGTTCAAAGTTGCAGTGAGCTGTGATCATGCCACTGCATTCCAGAGTGGGTGACAGAGTGCGACCCTGTCTAAAATAAATAAATTATGAAAAAGATCACTCTGGCTGTTGGAGGGTAGGGGAGTTTAGGGGTTTCAAGTCAAAGCTGGGAAACCTGTGAGGTAGTTATCACTATAGGGCAAGATAAGAGATCGTGCTGGGTTTGACTCTCTTGGCAACAGAGGACTTCATAGGAAATGGCTGAATCGGGGGTAATTTGGTCTCATGGAAATCACCTCTTAACGCATCCTAGCTTCAAGCTTCAAGGTGTGCTGGCAGAATCTGCTGCCCATTTTTTAATTTATTTGATTATTATTTTTGTTTTACTCTCATGTTTTAGTGGAGCTGCTAAGGATTATTCCTGATCAGGGCATAGCGTTTGGTGCCACCTTTTATACCCAATTTTTCAGAAATCTGGATTGAACTCTGCAGCCTTTAAGCACTACAGAATAATGTCTGGGTACTTTGCTCAGAAGCAGAGCAAGCAAATTTCTCCTGTGTTCACAAACCACCAACAGCACGTTAGTGCCCGCTTTATTTTGTGTGTATATTTTGTCTCTTGCTCTTGTAAAATGCCTCCCATCTAATTTTGAATGTGGAATGAATACTAATTTTTCCTAGCAAACAAGGCTAAAGAAACTGAAAAAATCAGCACGTTAAAATGTCATAAGATGGTTTTGACTATTTCTCAGTTTTGTGCACTAAGAAACTATGATGAAGAATTAAGACATCTCTTTGGAATCGATGATGGCTAATAGAGCAACTCTTCCCTGCCTGGAAGTTGCTTTTCTGCATGTGGTAGGGGAGAGAGGAGTAGATACGACATCCGAAATATCATGGGTACCATCGTGTCTGCACTCGTGTTGGTGGGTTCACCTAATTTAGGCCTCAAGTATGTGGATGCCAAAAACAGAGAAAGCAGCTGTTCTTCTAAATGTGTTAAGCCATTCACTTTAGGTAATGTAGCCTATAAAATTTTAATTTCGGATTAAATAAGCCATATCCTGCAGCATGCCTACTGCACCTTGCTATTGAAAAGATGAAATATGGGCATATTTAGCGAATTTCTTCTCAGGACGCTCCACTGGAGAAGGGTCAATAGTTTCCTAATGAAAGAAGTCAATAGCAATTCCTCTTAGGAAGCTCAAGGAAATTAGCATTAAACAACAGGCATGGGTGTCTTGGGTTTTACACAATTATGCGACAGGATTGTTGTTGCAGGTTTCAGGAGGGATTGCACTGAGGAGGTAATTGATAAGAAACAGTGTCATTGTCCTGGTTCTGGTGCTAGTTGCATTATAACGTGGAAACCAGAAAAACACACAGCTTGAAAACCTTTACAAAGAAATGCAGAACGTGGGTTTTATAAATAAATTGCCAAAGGTTAGTAAAGGTTATTGCATTTTAATGTTACGATTTGGACGAGAACAGATGTTTTACTGGGTGAAAAGTCGAATTAAAAACCCGTTTGATTTCGTGGTTTCCACGTGCTCTTGATGTTGTATGCTGTGAGATTTTGAGCTTGCCATCCTGTGAAAACTATTTATCTAACAACCACTTATATAGCCTTTGTGTTACCAGTGCTTTGCATATATTAACTCATGTAATCTGCATAACAATACTTTGAAGTTGGGGATAAAACGATCCCCATTTCTCCAGTAAAAACAAACAGGCACAGAGAGGTTAAGTAACTTGTCCAAATGCACACAGCTATTAAATAGTGAACTCAGGCAATGTATGCACATGCAGACACTTGGTTCTTAACCATCCGATTATGTGACATCTTCCTATCCTTTTTAGTAAGCAAAGGCCTCAATCTTTTCCAACTCTAATCTCAATCCCATTTGGTTTCACCAATAAAGAACCAAAAAAACTGCACGTGTTTTTCTTTCTTTCTTATTACAGCTGTAGGTTCAGCCAGTGTCGAAGCGCAGTGACAGTCTGCCTTATGCAAGAAGGGTTTGTAACATTTGCAAAAGCTTGCTGGGTTTTCCCATCTTTTATATTCCTAAGTTATTTTATGATGCTATTTCCATCAAGACGTAACGTATGGAAAAAAGTTATCAAATAGAATTACGGTGAGGAGCCCATCACAGCTGGGAAAAAAGCTGCTTAGCTTCAGCCTTACTGAAGACAGACAGGCTTTCGATCCATGTTTAAAGGCACTTCCTTTTCCCAGCTAAAAGAAGGAAATTGGTCATAAATATCGAGCCAAGAAAGTTTATCTGTTTCCTCGATAGCATTTTAATAAATAAAAAGTGAGAAGAAAATCAATGCTTGCCTATTTTCTAATGCCAACTCTGGTTTATTTCATTGTCTAATTAACATTTGACATACCACGTTAGTGTCTTAGAGCCCAGGGAATTCACAAGTGGCCTGAAGCAGATTCCACTGCTGTGATTTCTGTTGAGTCTCTTAAACTAAGCTGTGATGGGAAAAGTGAGATGCAAAAACACCGTGAGGCTATTTTAATGCCCTAGAAGTCATGCTCTCAAAAATGGCGTTTGTCCATTTAAGTATATTCAAAATTAATGTCAGCTGATCTGAAAGTATGAGATGATGATGAGTTTCCAAAATTCCTGTTTTTGGATTAACAGAGGTCATTCAATCTTAACTAGTCTTTTCTGCATGAAGTCAGTGAAGGTTTAGGAAATTATACCTTACCTGCCTTTGTCCTTGCTCTTTGTTTCCCCAAATATTAATTAAAGGGGCTGCAAGTGTTTTTGTTTCGCAGATACTTTGTATAATGCTTAACTCAGGGCTTTTGCTGTGCCCACCGCCAGAATAGTGATCACTGTACACAATAGGTAAGTTTTAATCCTACATAGACTCCCACCCTCCCCCTTTCTTGGTTTCTTATGTTCTTTATAGCGCTTTATGCCATGGTGTATCCATAGTTTAGCTCCAACTTATTGTAACATACGGTGTTTGGTTTTCCATTCCTGAGATACTTCACTTAGGATGATGGTCTCCAGTTCCAACCAAGTTGCTGCCAACATTATTCTTGATTCTTTTTTATGGCTGAGTACTACTCCGTGGTATATATACACCACATTTTTGTTATACACTCATGAATAGATGGGCACTTAGGTTGATTCCACATCTTTGCAATTGTGAACTGGGCCATGACAAACATTTGAGTCCTGGTGTCAAGGGCAGGAAATGACTTAATTTCCTTTGGGAAGATACCCAGCGGCGGGATTGCTGGATTGAATGGCAGGTCTACATTTACTTCTTTCAGAAATCTCCATACTGTTTTCCATAGAGGTTGTAATAATTTGCAGTCCCATCCACAGAGTGTTAAGTGTTCCTGTCTTTCTGCATTCATGTCAACATATATTGGTTTTTTATTTTTAATAATGACCATTTTGATAGGGGTAAAGTGGTAGCTCATTGTGGTTTTAATTTATATTTCCCTGATGATTAGTGATGCTGAGCATTTTTTCATGTTTGTTGGCCATTTGTGTATCTTCTTTCGAAAACTTCTGTTCATGTCATTTGCCCACTTTTTGATGGGGTTCTTTGTTTTCTTCTTGCTGATTTGTTTGAGTTATTTGTAGACTCTGGATGTTAGTCCTTTGTCGGATGTATAGTTCGCAAATATTTTCTCCCATTCTGTAGGTTGTCTATTCACTCTGTTGATTATTTCCTGTGCTGTGAAGAAACTTCTTAATGTACTTCAGTCCCATTAATTTTTGTTGTTGCTGTATTTGCCTCTTGCCAATATCTAAAACAGTTTTTCCTACATTTTCTTCTAGAAATTTTATGGTTTCATGCCTTGCATTTAAGTCTTTTATTCATCTTGAATTAATTATTGTGAGTGGTGAGAGATAGGGCTCATGTTTCATTCTGCATGTAGCTATCCAAATTTCCCAGCACCATTTATTGAATAAGAGCTTCCATTCCCCAGTGTATATTGTTGTCTGCTTTGTCAAAGATCAGTGAGGTTGATGGTTTTATTTCTGAGTTCTCTATTCTGTTCTGTTGTTCTATGTCTCTATTTTTATACCAGTACCATGCTGTTTGGTTACTTGTAGTATAATTGAAGTCCGGGAATGTGATGCCTCCAGATTTATTCTTTTTTCTTAAGATTGCTTTGGCTCTTTGGGTTATTTTTAGCTCTAAATGAATCTTAAGATTATCTTTTCTAGATCTGTGATTTATGATGTTGATATTTTGATGGGCATTGCATTGAATCTGTAAATTACTTTGGGCAGCATGGACATTTTAGCAACCTGGATTCTACCAATCCATAAGTAAGGGATGTTTTTACATTTGTTTGTGTCATCTGTGATTTCTTTCATCAGTGTTTTGTAGTTCTCCTACTAGAGATCTTTCACCTCCTTGGTTAAGTATATTCCTAAGTATTTTATTTTCTTTGTAGCTATTGTGAATGGTATTGATTCCTTGATTTGATTCTCAGCTTGACTGGTAATAGTATATCAACATGCTACTGAATTTTGTGCATTGATTTTGTAACCTGAGACTTTGCTGAATTTATTTATCAATTCCAGGAGTCTTTTAGTGGAGTCCTTAGGGTTTTCTAGGTAAAAGATCATATTGTCAGCAAATAGGGATAATTTGACCTCTTCTTTCCCAATTTGGATGCCTTTATTTCTTTCGCTTGCCTGATTGTTCTGGCTAGGACTTCCAATAATATATTAAATAGAAACGGTGACCATGTGCATTTTTGTCTTGTTCCAGTTCTTAGGAGGAATGCTTTCAACTTTTCCCCATTCCGTATGATGTTGGCTGTGGGTTTGTTGTATATGGCTTCTGTGATTTTCAGGTATGTTCCTTCTATGCCTAGTTTGTTGAGGATTTTTATCATGAAAGGGTGCTATATTTTATCTAATGCTATTTATATATCTATTGAGATGAGCACATGGTCTTTATTTTTGCTTCTGTTTATATGTTAAACCATCGTTTGCATCCCAGGATGAAACTCACTTGGTCATGGTGGATTATCTTTTTGATGTGTTGTTGAGTTCACTTTGCTAGTATTTTGTTGAGGATTTTTGCATCTGTGTTCATAAGGGACATTGGTCTGTGGTGGTTTTTTTGTTTTTGTTGTGTCCTTTCCTGGCTTAATATCAGGGTGACACGGGCTTCTTAGAATGAATTAGGAAATTCTGTCCTCCTTAATGTTATGGAATAGTTTCTGTGGGATAGGTACCAGTTCTTCCTTGTAGGTCTGGTAAATTTGGCTGTGAATTCATCTGGTCTGAGACTTTTTTATGTTGGGAGATTTTTTATTATTGATTCAAGCTCAATACTCATTACTTGCCTGTTAAGGATTTCTATTTCTTCGTGATACAGGCTTGGGAAGTTGTGTTTTTCCAGGAATTACCTTTCCTCTAGGTTTTCTGATTTGTTTGTGTAGAGGTTTTTGTAGTTTTCATGGACAATATTTTGTATTTCTGTGGTTATCAGTTGTAATGCCTCCTTTTTGATTTCTTGTTGAAGTGTTTGAATCCTGCCTCTTCTATTTCTGGTTAATCTTGCCTAGTGGTCTATTGATTTTGTTTATCTTTTCAAAGAACCAACTCTTTGTTTCATTGATCCTTTGTATTACCTTTTTAGTTTCCGTTTCATTTAGTTCTGTTCTGAGCTTTGTAATTTCTTTTCTTCTGCTGGTTTTGTATTGGCTTTTTCTTCTTTTTCTAGTTCCTTGAGCTAGATATTAGATTGTTAATTTGTGATCTTTGTCTCTTTTTGATGTAGGCATTTAAGACTATGGACTTTTCCCTTTGGACAGCTTTTACTGTATCTCATAAATTTTGAAAGCTTGTGTCCCCTTCATCATTTAGTTTGAAGAATCTTTTGATTTTTATCTTAATTTCATATTGAACCAAGGATTATTCACAATAGCAGGTTGTTTAATTTCCATGACTTTTTGTAGTTTTGAGTGTTTTCCATGGAATTGATTTCTAGTTTTATTCCTTTGTGGTCTGAGAAGATAAATGGTATGATTTTGATTTTTTTGAATTTGCTTAGACTTGTTCTGTGACCTAAAATATGCTCAACCTTGAAAATGTTCCATGTGCTGATGAGGAAAATGTAAATTCAGTAATTTTGGGGTAGAATGTTCTGTAAATATCTGTTAGGTCCATTTGTTCTAGAGCCTTGCTTATGTCCAGTGTTTCTTTATTCTTTTTCTGCTTTGATGATTCTGTCAATGGAGTGTTGAAATCCATAGCAGTTAAAATGCTACTGCTTATTTCTTTGCTTAGATTTAGAATCATTTGCTTTATGAATCTGGGATCTCCTCTGTTAGATGCATATATATTTGGGTTGTTATGTGTTCTTGCTGAATTGCTCCTTTCACCATTATATAATGACCAGATCTGCCTTTTTTTTTTTTGGTTACCATTGTTGAAGTAAAGTCTATTTTATCTGACATGAGAATGGCTACCTCTGCTTGCTTTTGTTTTCCATTTGCATAGAATATTCTTTCCATTCCTTAACCTAGAGTCTGTGTGAGTCCTTATGGTTTGCATGTTTTTGTTGAAGACAGCAGATATTTGGGTTGTGTTTTTGCATCCATTCAGTCAGTCTTTGTCTTGTAAGTGAGGCATTCAGACTGTTGACGTTGAGTTTTAGTGTTGGCATGTTGGATGCTGTTCTGTTCATCATGTTGGATGATATCTTATTGCTTTGTTTTCCCTCTTGTACTGTTGTTTTATAAGAGCTGTGAGCTATATCTTTTGGATGTTTTAACACAGTGGGTATCTATTATGTGTTACATGTATAATGCACCTTTGAGCATTTCCTGTAGGGCAGGTCTAGTAGTGACAAGTTCCCTTAGTGTTTGCTTAAAAAGTCTTTTCTTCTCCATCAGGTATGAAACTTATTTTCACAAAATACAAAATTCTTGGCTGGCAGTTGTTCTGTTTAAGAAGGTAAAAATGGAGTCCTCAATCTCTTCTGGCTTGCAAGTTCTCTTCCTGAGAAGTCTGTTGCTAATCTTACGGGTTTTCCTTTACAGGTTAGTAGTTGCTTTTGTCTTACAGCTTTTAGAATTTTCTCCCTCATTTTGACTTTGGCTAAGTTGATGACTGTGTGCCTTGGGGATATCCTATTTGCTATGAATCATCCTGGTGTTTGATGACCATCTTGTATCCATACTTCCATCTCTGGTGATGCCAGGGAAGTTTTCAATAATTCCCTCAAATAGGTTTTCCATGATTTTTCTTCTTCTCCGTCCACGATACCAGTAATTTTTATATTGGGTCGTTTCACACAGTCCTATATTTCTCTGGGTGATTGTTCATTCTTCTTTATTCTTTTCTCTGCATCTTTGACTGACTGGGTTAGTTCAAAAACCTTGTCTTTAAATTCTGACATTCTTGCTTCTGCTAAGTCTAGCCTGTTGAATCTTTCCGCTGTATTTTGTAATTCTCTAAATGATGCTTTCATTTCTTTAAGTTTTGTTATATCATTTCTTATGTTGTTTATCACTTTAGCAAGTTTTTCATTTTTTATTCATGTCCTGAAACATGTTTTTGCCTTCTTTATGTTGGATTTCAACTTTGTCTTCAATTTAATTCATCTTGTTTGCCATCCGTATTCTGAATTTCATTTCTGACATTTTCACAATTTCCTTTTGGTTGGGGTCCATTGCTAAAGATTTGCTGTGATCGTTTGGGGTTTGACCCTGTGGGGGTTGTCGAACTAGCTTGTTTTTTCATGTTGCCAGCATTTTTTTTTCTGGTTTCTTCTCATCTTAAACCTCTTCTTTCAGCTCAAGTCTGATTGGTTTTCTGAACACCTGTTTTCATTTGTTGGGAGCTCTCCCAGTTAGAAGCAGCAGAGGTCCCTAGATAATGCTTTTGTGTCCTACTCCTAAGGACTGACCCAGGGAGAGAGGTACAGATGTACTGAGAGCCTGTGACACAGCTGCTCTCTTGTATCATCTTGATCTCCTGTGGTTGTCATAGTCCAAGCCGATGCTGGGGGATATTCATTTGGATTGGTGTATTGTTCCCCAGGAAGCTGTTGGAAGCTCGAGCAGGGGACTGCACAAGTTCCTTTCCACAGAGGTGGTGGTGTGACCTTGGCCAGCACCTGGGTGGGTCGTGGAACTTAATGGGTGCCTAGGTGTGTTCAAGGACCTTGGCAAGTGCCTGGGTGGGTTTCAGGACCTGGGCCAGTGCTGAGGGATCTTCATGTGGAGTGTCTGGTTGGTCCCTAGGCTGCTGTTGGAAGCTTGGACAGGGGACTGGGTGAGTTCCTCTCCACTGATGCGGGTATTGAGGGAGATTGCTCTGCCCAGGTCTCCCCATGGTAATGGCAGTGGCTGTTCGGCAAAGGTATGTAGGTGGTGGCTGCAGGTGTCAGGGCTGTGAGCATTTGCTCCATCCAGGTCTAGGTGTAATGGCAGTACTTGGTGGGGAGTGGCCTGTGGCTAGCGGCCTGTGGCTAGTGGGTCCATAGTGAAGAGCTGGACCCGTCGGGGTGTTGTCACATGGTGCCATGGGGAGTGGCCCACCAGCAGACACACAGGGCCAGGGGGCTTATTTTGCTAGTTGGAGCTCTAGGGGTGTGACCTTCCAGCTTGTGCACAATACCAAGGGGCATGGCCAGACTGCAGGGATGTGGTTGCCAGACTGCAGGGGTGTGGTCCACCACATGGAGCTCAGACCTGCAGGGGGTTGGACCTCCCTTTGTGGCATGCAGGGTCAGGGACTTTGTTTTCTCTGGTTGGCATGCAGGACCTAAGAGACGTGGCTTATGAGCGTGTGTGTCTTTGCATCTGGATCCACAGGGGTGTGGGCCTTGGTGTGGCAGCACACAAGCTTTAGGGGCTTGGTCCACTGTTTAGGGTGTGGCACCCTGGGGGCTGGGACACTGGATGACTGTGCTTCTCACCCCACACATGCCCCACTGAGGCTGCTACTGTGGGACCTCTTGGTTTGGGCTGGATTCCCAAACCAATGGGAGGCTTTCTGGCTCCCATTCACGGGTGTGCAAATGTGTCTGCTCTCCCTGCTCCATCCCTGGCCCAGCAAGGTTGGGGCAGCTGCAGCAAAGCTGATCCCTGTGTAGACAGATAGGCGCTCTGGACCTGAGAGCTCAGGATGGGGTCAGCTGTGGCAACCTGGGAATCGAGACCAGCAGGGCCTTGCTCTGCCTACTCTTGGATGCAGCTTCACTATACAGTCTCCAAGCAATTCCCTGATTGCTACAGAGGCCCTCGGTGGTGGTGGTGGTGGGAGGGCCCTCACAGCTGGAGTTGCAGTATCCCTGCAGCGAGAGTGGGGCCCTGGGGCTCTTTCCTTTTTCACTTTCCCACATGTAGGGGTCTCCCCCAAGTACCTTCCAGTGTTAGCGATTGGATCTTCCCATCCTCATCTCCTTCACTCCGTTTCCTGTGGGTTCTCTGATAATCTACAGTGCTCTCTCCAAGAGGGTCCATCCGTAGGTGAGCATCTACTTGTAGTGTTCGATCCTCTCCCAGAGAGCAGCATGTGTGGGCTACTTGTAGTCTGCCATCTTGACCCTCTTCCCCCATCCTTGCTCTTTTTTTTTCAGCTACAATATCCCATCATGATTCCATTTCATAAATCCAGGTCTCATGTTCCCTGACGTACATTCCCATCTTGCATCTCTGTTTAGATAATTTACCAAATGTGTTCATGCTCCGACTGTGTGTGAGGCTGGCCAGGTAAGAAGATACATTACTCTTAGTTTGATAATGGAGACAGCAAACCGTAACTCAAGTTAGACTGGGTTAAGTGTCAGGGAGGTGTGGAATGAGTACTAGTGAATTACACCTAAGGAATCAAGAATGCCCTCAAACAGAAGGCAGTATTAGATCTACGAGTTTAAGGAGAGGTGAGATTTTGCCACCTAGAGGATGAGTAATTAAGCGTGGGAGGAGGGTGCCTTGGAAACAGGATACAAAGCACAAAGTCGCTCAAGGATTTCATTCATTCATTGATCAAATATTTATTGAACACTTGCTATGTTTTAGAAACCATTCTAGTCATTTTCAGTGATGAATACATGAAGAGAAAAATAGACAAAGATCCCTGTTCTGGTGAAGCCTGAATTCTATTAACAGTAAGTTAAAATCAACAGAAAATAATAGAGAAATAAGTAAGTTGTTGGTAGGTTAGAAGCTTACAGATGGGATGGGGGGAAGTCGGCAAAGTAAGAAGAATCGGGAGTACTGGCTGGGATAGGGGAGGGAGGGTTGCAATTTTAATAAATTGAAGATTAAAGTTAATAATAAAAAGCCAAAAATTAAGGATTAACAGTTAGATCCAGGCCAAGAATTAAAGTCCTAGATGATCAGAGTAGGTTCAGGAGATGTCAGATTAGGCTGAAAAAGTGAACCTAAGCCACATGATAAAGAACTTTGAATACAAATAAAAGATGACTGGCCTTAATGCCAGAGAGAAAGGGGAAACATGAAAGAATTGTGGAGACAGTTGGTAATGTGGTTAGATTTAACTTCAGAAAAACAAACCAAAAATGCGCACTGTGCTGTTTTGCTCCAGGGAAGCACAGGTAAGCAATCCTGATGGTAACTGAGGTGAAACTGATGAAGATCCAATTTGCTGGTGAACAGGGGATGGAGTTTAGAAAATTTCAGAGATACAACTGTCATGACTTGAAAATGGAATGCTTGTGATGGGTAAGGGAGAAGGAAGAGTTCAACTTGATTCCGAGGTTTCAAACTTTATTGACTTAAGAGAAGAAGTTTTGTTGAGTTAACTGCATGTGAGCTAAGGAGCACAGGAAGAGGATCAAAGTGGGATCATCAGATAGTAACTTGTGTGAATATAAATTACCCCACACATGGAAGGTACGTAAAAATATCCGCTTTATTTTACACCCTTCCATCTCTCCACTGCAGACAGGTTGAATTTGGAGGTGCTAGTCACATGTTTGGGTGGAGGGGTTCAACAAGATGGCGGCTTGCACTGGACCCATCGAGGTCTAGGGATACAGATTTATGAGTTATGGAACTGAAGTCAGAGGAGGGAATCCGAAAAATGCTGGGAAAGAAGGGAAACTAAGTCAACTTGAAGGAACCAAACTATCTTCAAATAATCAAAAGTTTGAAATGTTAATTCAAACTTCAAATCTTCAATGAAAGAAATAGCCTTTTTCTTCCAGCCTTTTCAACAGTTCTTCTTGGTAACTCTGTAACATCCAGTCTATATTACGCTATCGTGTACACCTAATAGCATAAATGATCCACCTAGTATCCCTCTCACAGTTCTGAGCATTTAATATTCTTCCATTATGAAACATTCTTATTGCATTGATTTCTTTTTTTTCATATCATCCCTGATGAGTTCAAACAATTTAGTCAAAGAGAAAAACCACAAACTTTCATTCTTTACCTTGCTTTAAATTACTAGTTTTGAACAAAACCTTTTTTCCTTGAATGCCTTTTCATAGTACCTGAAGAGCAAACTAGAGAAGTATTATGGATGTATATATGCATACACACATACATACACACACGTATGTGTTAAGGGCAACCTATTTGTGAACTGCTTAAAATTAGTCTTAACGGTTGGAAGGTAGTTTAGGAGTGAAAATTCTGGAGCTTTATTAAATGGTACTAAAACATAAACTGATCGTGCTCTATATATGACTGAAACCATGTGGCGATTTCTTTATAAGTTTATTTATTACCTATTCGTATTTAGCACATTATTTAAGCAAAGAGTAACGCCAACATCTTAGATTAGGAACTTGCAGTTGTTTATTGATAAACAGTTACTGTAAACATTGCTTAATCCAAAATTTTTAATTCACTAAAATCAACATACTACGTAAAGCAATTAAACAAAGTCCTATCACCAAGCTTGCAAAACCAGCCTCAGCATTTACTCAAGAATTATGGTGACAGCAATGCTAGCTAGTGATAGTTAACCAACCTTACCTCAGGTGCATCTTTTTCAACATAAAGACAGCCTGTCATTAGCACAGTAAAAGTGACTGATAGAAATTTAAGTTCTGTTTTAGAAGTAAGGGCATTAAAGCTCAGATCAGTCTTGGAATCATATCTGTGATTCTTCTTTGTAGACTGAGGAAAGGAAGACTGAGAGTGTACCTTTGTCTATCACCTGAAGAGGTTTGACATTATTTTTTAATTACCTGGAAATAATTGCTTGGAGGCTTGTACAGGCAGAATTTCTAGGTTAATACTCTGCCCGCCAGTAACAAGTATCGGGACATCCCTAAAATTTCCTATTTGTCATTGCTGTACTCCTTTCATGGTATTAGCGTAGCTTGATGGAACGTCCGAAGCTCTATAGTCAGGACAGACATTTGGTCTTCGGTACAGCCACAAAGATGTCATTTGACCTTGGGGAAATTGCCCTCAGTTATCTTTGGTTTCCTCATCTACCCATGAGGTCCACAGTTGAGCTGATTGTTGGAAGCATCAAGAGTGCAAAGTACCGTTCCTGCACATAGTAGGCTCTCAACAGATGTCCAGATTCCTTCTGAGAAAGGGGTGTCAATGACATGAATGGAAGATGATGGATCTTGGCCATGACAACAAGAAAGAAAGACTATCAGACAAACTATTTCCTGATATCGGCTCGACATTATTTAAGCCATAAATTAATTGACAAATGTCAGGGATAACCCCCTGAGTGTATTCCTTCTTTTTCTGTCCCTCTCCACCAACACGTGTTAAATTTTTATTAGAAAAACAAATGTCTCCAAATCCCATGCCTTTGAACACTCTATTCCCAGAGATACACCTCTTCTATTTATAATTGAGATTTAGGTAAATCATTCTGCGATAAAAATGCAGGTATTCTCTAATTAATATCCCAGCTTGACTCTCTTAGAAATTCACCTGCATTAGCATTAGAAAAGCAATTATTTCTGAAAACTAGAGTGCAATGTTATATGCCTTTGAAATACACACCTGGGGTGCTAAAGTCAGTGTTTACATAAACTGCCATTCAATTTCTTCTCTTGCCCCAAGAGTAACCTTTAAAAAGGTGAATTGTATTAGCTGTTTTTCCTTTTCAGTCATTCAGGCAACCTTATCAACCCTTTAAAAGAAAGTGCTGGAGTTGATGGAACTCCAGTAGGCAATCTTTCTGAATAACTCTGTCCTTTGTTATGTTTCCTGTTGAAAGTCGGTGCTTGTAAAGGGAGTTATTAAAATGGTGTATTTTTAATGAAGTTCCACCATTTCATATTCTAAGGGCTCCTCCATGGGGTCCTTAGAGGCACATTGACCCCAGAGTTACAAGGCAGGGTAGAAATCTGCTCCTCGTTATTGGGGCCACGCAGGAGGGTGCTGCATTTTGCCAGGGCTACAGGCAACATTCCTTTCAAGAGCCAAACAGGGTGTTGGTGGCGTGGAAGCAAACTGTGTCCCTGACAGATGCCAGAACACTTGAGGGGAGGGCAGTAGGCATCAGATGTGGTATTGGCACCCTCAGTGCCACTTCGCACTAAGGAGTCGGTGACATTGCCACATGCTAAGACAGGGTGTGAGGCTAAATAGGATGGAGTCATTTATGCAGAGAAAGTCCCAGAAACCTGATGAGAGGGGGACTGTTGCTCGATGAGTTCTTCATGGCGAAGTTTCCAGATGTCATTTTAGTATGTGTACAAACAGCATATGCATGTTACTTCCGTATGTGCACGTGGGGGAGGAGGGGAAGGGCAAATGCACACCTAGTGGGTGCGGTGGGCACTGTCTGGGGTGGGCATGGTTGTAACTCCAACTCGGGTGGTGCAAAGGCAATATATGTGAACCTAAACGTATGCACCCCAGTAAAATTTTGAAATAGAAAAGAAAGAAAGAATACAACATATTGTATCGTGAAAAAAAAACACAACATATGCAATCTAGATTTGGGTAATCATTTAGATCTTGGTTCAACACTGTAGATACTATCTTTTCCTCCTCCTGTCCAACGAGGGTTTGCAAAGCAGGTGGCAGGAGCAGTCCTGACAACTTTGCTTTTCTTTTTTTTTTTTGAGACAGAGTCTCGCTGTGTTGCCCGGGCTAGAGTGCTGTGGCGTCAGCCTTGCTCACAGCAACCTCAAACTCCTGGGCTCAAGCGATCCTCCTGCCTCAGCCTCCCGAATAGCTGGGACTACAGGCATGCGCCACCATGCCTGGCTAATTTTTCTATATACATACTTTTAGTTGTCCATATAATTTCTTTCTATTTTTAGTAGAGATGGGGTCTTGCTATTGCTCAGGCTGGTCTCGAACTCCTGACCTCAAGCGATCCTCCCGCCTCGGCCTCCCAGAGTGCTAGGCTGACAACTTTCCTGACAGCCTCAGGGGCTGTGCCATGTATGTGATGACCAGATAGACATGTAAAGAGTGAGGTTTAAAGAAAACTATAGCTTTCCTTCTATGGACTGCTTACCTATTAAGAAAATGAACAACCACTTTGCACCGCATATTCTTTTGAATTGCATACCCTTTTGTACAACCTGGTGATTATTTTATTCGTGTAATCATTCACGTAGGGCTTTTCTTAGGGTGCTCTTGTCTTACTGTGATAAAGTACAAAGCTGTATGCAGTAATTGCACGGGGTCGCCCACAATGGGAGGTGCAGTTTGCCATTTTTGCAACTTCAGAAGAATGAAAAGCACAAATCAAGCTGCCAAACGTCAGTGAGCCCAAAGGAAGGTTAACAAAATAAAACAACAATCAGCTGAAAATGAGTACAAATAAACCTTTCTTTTCATGTGTGTCTTGGCGTGCACCCTAACTTTGCTTGCAAAAAGCAGTGACAGGAAACATGGTCATAAGTCCTCACTGTGGCCTTTTCCTGGTAGCATATTGATGAAGAGGAATTCTGTGAATGTCAGAAATCACATGTCCAGGCAGTTCAGCCTCACTTTCACCTCTGCGACATAAGCAAATGCAAGCTTTCTCTTGCAGGGGTGCTATCTAACAGAAATATAACATGACCACATAGGAAATTTTAAATTTCCCAGTAAATGCATTAAAAAAAAGAAATGAAATTAATTTTAGTGATAGAATTATTAATCTATAACCCAATATATCTGAAATGGAATATAATTGTAACAAGTGTTCAATATTAAAACATTAATGAGATATTTTACCTTCTCTTACGTTACTAAGTTCTTGAAATTGAATGTGTATTTTATACCTATACCACTTCTTAATTTGGACTAGCCATGTTTTAAGGCCCAAGAGCTACATGTGTGGCTAATGTATTGGAGAGTTCAGCTCTAGATCAGATTTTTCTTATGGATTCAAAGGATTTGAAATGTATGCTCATTAGCTCCTCCTAGCCCTAAAACTATATTGTGTGTACTCTTGTGGACAGATGGCAAAATTATTCTGGAAACCATAAAATGATAGTATAATCTTGGGAACAGTGTTGAAAAATTTAGGCTTACAAAAAGTAGCCTTATCAATATTTGCCATTTCAACTTTCTCTGCAATACCATCCCTCTTATTTACTCCTATTTTACCTATTGCTCTATTTGAAACTTTTTGTGTTGTTCACTTTTGTTTACATCTGTGCCGTCCAATATGGTAGCCCTAGCTACATTGGACCATTGAGAACTTAAAATATTGCTAGTGTGGCTGAGGAATTCTTACTTGTATTTAATTTTCATTAATTTTATTCTGAAAATTGCTACTGGATTCAGTTATGAAGAAACTTCTAAGTACGTTTGGAACATTTTGGGTAGGTGAATCAACTTTTTGAACTATAAAGTTTATGAAAATCAAATTCAAATCGAATATTTCCAGTAAAAATTTAGGACCTAAGTTGAGATTATGGAAAATATAAATAAAATATACACTGGATCTCACAGACTTGGTACAAAGAAAAATGTGTAAAATATCTTATCAATAAATGATAATGTGGAATATACACTGCCAGCCTACCTTTCAAGATACTGTTCTGTGAAATGGGTTTGCCCTTTTTTGTTTCTGGGTTTATTTGTATTTTTTTTTATGTTTACATTTTAAAATGAATTAATAAGTCTTCCCAATGCTATTATATGACCTGAAATGTAGTTGGAAGCCTATAATTTATAAAACGCTTTGAAATTGGTGTTTTTAAAAAAAGCTGTTATTAGAACATAAGTTATTTTACTTAGATTCCATGCACAGTGGAAAAGAACATAGACTGATTAGGTTATTGAATTTGCTTTTCTGAATACCTCTGTGTTCAATTGAACTACTCATTTATGATATATTATAATTTCATACATCACAGATAACTAGACTTAATGTTATTCTAGAAGTCAAAATGTTTTTAAATCATGAAAGGGGTATTCATCCACTATGCTAACAGGCTGTCAGCACACCAGAGGCTAATTTAAACTGTGTCTGGGTTACTTTCATGGCCTTTAATGTTTCTATGAAAGCATCTATTCACTGTACCATATTTGTCTTTCATCAGAATGAAATTGCCAGCCATTTCTAGGGAAGATAATTTAAAATAATTTTCCAACTCTACTCCTGGTATTCCATTGCTAACACAATCTATAATCTTCCCTAGATAGATGATCAATCCCAAAAGAATTTCTTCGGCACCTACTATGGGCTAAGTATGGTTAGCAATCTAATACATTTTCTTCAAACAACTGAATTTACATGAATCATCCAAATTACCTTATGTGACAGGTTTAAACATCAGAACAAAGAAAGGTAATTTTAATATTAGTATGATAAATAATAATATTCAAAAGTCCAGATATCATCAGGAAATCATAATTAATCTTACTATATTCCAGTGTTTAGGAGTTACCAATAAGATTTGAGAGGAGAGGGGATCCCATATTTTTAGAGGATAAGTATAGAATATTTGATAGGTAGCATATTTAAATTACCTAACATCCAAATTCAAATAAAGTGGCAACAAAGCACAGTGTTAAAAAGGACTGGAGAAGAAATAAGAAGATTCTAGATGTGTGACTTGGGGACATGTTATTAAGTTATCAGAGCCTTCATATTAATATGTAAAATGAGAATTAGTAAAATCTGTTTGGATCCCACAGAGGAGCAAAAATAATAAAAAATCATAATATTTTTTAAAACACCTGCTTTGCCTGATTTACAGGGTCTTTGTGAAGATGAAGTGAGATAAGTTTGTGAAGGATTTTTCTGAACTTCAAATGACTAGTTGAATGCAAGACATAATTATAAATCTAACTTCCTAAATTCCTTAGAAGGCTCATAATGTCCCATAATTAAAAAAGAAACAAAGCACAAAATTAGGTTTGACTGGACTTGTCCGACCTCTGAGAGTTGTAAGAAGGAGCTACTACCTTTGAAAATTATTTTGCACTTAAGTTTGCAACTTGCAACTCTATGTTGACAAAATTCTTACCTATAATGGCTTGTTCCATTTTGCAATGAACTTTATGACTGGGTTAGCATTTGATTTTTTATTCAAATAGAACATTTTGGAATATGAAGCAATTTCTCAAGACATAGAAGCACCCAGGAAAGAGACTACTGGAATTCTAATGATGTCATCTTCATTATTGTTGAGCACTCCAGGCAGTTAGAGTTCCTTCAAGAAATTCAAGATAAAAGGATAGAGTAACTCATCTCTTATAATAAATCTTAGATGAAATATAATTTGTAAGTTGATTAGTGTTTTCAACATCACATATATTTTATTAGTACAAATAATGCTTATCTTGACTTCATTTCCTAAAAACTCATAAACTTGCACCTTTCCCTTTTGTAAAGTAGGTAATTCAAGACCCTTTGTTAACAGGACCAGAGAGTGGGTTGGGAGCACTTTTGCTTCAGGATATTGCAAATAACCAAATTTAATTTCTCTTCAAATGGAAGAAAAAAACATATCATACTACAGCTTATAATTTGGATGAAAAAACTTTCTCAGGAAATTCTGTAGAGTGGAGAAATCTTGGTGCAGGGTGGGGGAGAATCACTTAGTTCGGGGCAGTTAAATCCCAGATAACAAGGAAACTATTATCTGGTGGTTGAATGCCTGAGCTCAGATCTCTGGAAACGATCAGTCCTCCCAGACAACCTGGGTCTTGTTATTGTTACTTACCTTTTAGGTTGTTTATTCTCAGTAATTTTTCATATGCATGGATATTTAGGTCATGTCTCATTTGAGCTCTGTATATTAGAAATTGATCTGTGTTTGAAAAGAGGAAAAAAGATCCATTGACATTTCGGCACATGTCTGAGTGTTGAGAAGAACACTTTTAAATAGGTGTGAGCCTTTAGAAATAGCATCATGAAATAAACTCTTGAAACAGCATTATAAAATAACATTTTCAACAAGGATGTGATAAGAGTAAAGTGGGGTATTCTTTTAGAAAAATAGTTAAGAAAATACATTATAGTGTTTGGTGTGTACCATACTTTGGTAAGGAATTTAACAATGCTTAGAAAAGTAAATAAACCACAATGAATAAGGTGGTAAATCATTGAGAAAGTTAGTGGCCAATCATGATAAAGAATCGATGAGGCTAAAGTGTTTATTTGGTTTATCCTCAATGCCAGACAATGTTGGAAACACTTTCCATGTAGAAACTCATTGAATCCTCACAATACCTTTAGATTCAGAGGAAGAAAAAGAAATTAAGGCATGTGTCCCAATGCACAGAATTAAAAAGGCAGAACCTGTGTTGAAAATCTACCAGGTGGAGTTTGAGCCGGGGCCCTGGTCTCGGAGTTCTTTGCCTTCTCTGTAAAACCAGCAGGTGCAAATGCACACGTATTTTACAAGGTGCCACACATTTGGTTCTAAGACGTTTAGCAGCTGAACCAAAGCTGCAAACCCAATCATAGTGTCAATAGGATAAAAATATCCGTCATTCTCAGCATAAAGTGGAATACTTTAGAGATACACTTGGAACTGCCTCATGATGTTATCAATCAGACTGTGTTTGAAATTATGTCCCGATGTCGTTTTTTTTGTTTGTTTTTTTTTTGTTTTTTGAGATGGAGTCTTACTCTGTTGCCCAGGCTAGTGTGCCGTGGCATCAGCCTAGCTCACAGCAACCTCAAACTCCTGGGCTCAAGCGATCCTCCTGCCTCAGCCTCTCGAGTAGCTGGGACTACAGGCATGCACCACCATGCCCGGCTAATTTTTTCTATATATTTCTAGTTGTCCAGTTAATTTCTATTTTTTTTAGTAGAGACGGGGTGTCGCTCTTGCTCAGGCTGGTCTCGAACTCCTGACCTTGAGTGATCCTCCTGCCTCGGCCTCCCAGAGTGCTAGGATTACAGGCCTGAGCCACCGCGCCCATATGTCCCAATATCAATAATGGGATATAGTTCTTGAAAGTACTCACGCCTCTGAGCCACCAGCATTTTAGCACAATTTTGGTGATTCACAAAGAGGCTTCCTCTTCAGTATCTCTAGACGTAACGATGTGGATACCGCAGCCATTAGTGGAATAATGGTTCAGCCACCATGTGGGGCATGCCGGCCAGAGGGTGTTCTAGAAACTTCCCCGTCCTGGGTAACAGTGGCAGGAGAAAGTTGGACCAGGAATGGTTGGGATGGGTCATCGTTGAACATGCAGTCAGGTGGCAAATCTTACCATGCTGGTAATACACACATGACACTGTACCAATCTGTCACCCTGACATTTACCCAAAGAGTTTGCCCAGCGTGTTTCAAATGCTGGATTTCAGCAGCTTCCCCCAGAAGAGTGGGATTCAGCATCTGTGCATGGTAAGCCGGTCAAGGTCAACTCAAGCTGGGGGTGGCTGAAGCTGGACTTACCCTGGGATCTGGTCTGGATTTGCTCCTCCAGGGGGGTCTCAGGTGAGCTTTCCTTAGGCGTCAAGGGGCGCTGTGGCTGATATCCACCAGAGAGGAAAAGCAGTTGTGTCCCTGAAGGTCTCAGAGCATGTTTTGTAGCTAAACAATGAACTCCCTTGGCATTGTTTCAGAAGGGGCATTATATCAAATAACGTTTATTTTTTTCCTCTCTCTCTTTTGTGACTGAACAAGAGAGAAGCAAAACCTTTTTATATAGCGCATATTAATCACTATCAAAACACACAGCTGCCGGCTTAACTTGGATACTAATTTACGCAGAGTTTGATTTTTGCCACTTAAAATGAAGTATTATCGCCGAGGCAACAGTGTTGAAAGTATGTTGTTGCAAATGACCTTTGAGTCAGGAAAGCTCCACTTGCTTTGCCAAATAATTAATCTGGTGTCCAATGAATCTCCCACTGCCCAAAGACCTCTGTCATCTTAAGATGCGACATTTTGTGTTCACAGATACTTGATTTAGGGGTGCCCCTGTCAGTCCCAGGATCGCTTGGGGGTGCTAACAAATGGTAGCACAGTGAGATTTGTGGGTGTGGTTTGTGTAATGGTCAGTCCATGGTGCCAGCTGTCTGCTAGAACCTCTCCCTAAAAACTCAAATACCAGTTGACCAGTTTGCTAAAAAAAGCAATAGCCAAGAAGAACCATTATGGTGATTGAAAACATTTGCTGGTGCAAGTCTTGCCCTGACCCAGTCTACCAGCTGGCAGAGGTGTAGTGGAGGGAAGGTTTCCACTAGTGTGTAACTCCAGGGGGTGACATTTCCATGAACTATGGTGTGAACAGCGCCCTCTAGAGTTCTGCAATAGGGTATCTCTGCATTTTGTATAGGCCCCAATTCTTACCCTTTTCACAGTATCCTATTATTATTTAACACGTTTGTAACCCTTACTTGCCTATAAACCCCACAAGAACTTGTTTTTATTTTCTTGATCTTCATATTCCCAAGCTGTAGAGTGCCTATGGCATAGAAAAAGTGTTTATTTAATTTGTTCGTTGAGTTAAATAAAAATGCAAATATATTTTGTCAAGCCAAGGATGTTAGCTTTTGTGTGTTTAAACAAGAACTTTACAAAAATACTATTTATATCATTAGGTCAGCTCAGTCGTCACGTTGTCATAGGTAGGAATTTTCTGGATGCAAATGAAAGAAGCCCAAATCAAGCAGGTTTAAGTCAAAAGAAGAGAAATGAATTTATTGGTTCGTGTAAGAGAAAAATCCCAGAATTTCTGGCTTCGGTCACAGTCAGATCCATTGACCTAAATAATGACCTGAACACATTGCCACGACATCTCTCAGCTCTGTGCTGTGTGTGGCTTCATGCAAGCTTGCTCTTGTTGTCCCACATCAAGATGGCCACTGACAGCATCATACCAACAGCCAGTCCTTTCATCAATCTTTTTCTTTCCGTCACAACAAAATCCCAGATTTCATTGTAATTGCCCTGCCCTGGGTCACGTGCTCATCCTGAACCAATAATTGTGGTCAGAGACTAGAATGCTCTGATGGACTGGAAGGGAAGTTAGTGGGAAACCGAACCCCATGGCCTAAGAGTGTGGGAGAGTTTTCTGTTACCAAACAAGAAGAAATAGATGCTGGGAAAAGAAAAAACAACATGTGTCCACTACATCGTCCCCCATTTCACAGGTGAAACTAAGTCTCCAAGAAGCTGTGTGTCCTGAGAATGTAGATCTTGTGACACTGAGTCCAGTATGTTTTCTTCCAGCATCTTTCATTCATTCCTGGGCAATTCTAGGTGTGTAGGTAACTAGCAATAAGGATTATGTTTTTAGACTCGTAGCACAGTGCTCTGAGAATATTGAAGAACGAGAAGCAATGAATAAGTAAATTGATAATGAGAATCATGGGAATATTTTTTGAGTCTTTGGTTCAGTAGGATTCAACTTGATTTCCTAATTTATAGAAAAGGCAGCTTGATTTTTCTGACACTCGTACAAATAGAAGCTTTTCCCAAAATCCTGGCAGTGATTTCAACAGAAACCATCAAATGCAAATAGCTGCTTGTTTCTCTGCCCTCCTGCCTATTGAAAGGGTTTTGTTTGCTTTGATTTGGTTGTGGTTCTGGTTTTGGTGAGAGTGCAGCGGCACTTTGGCCTGAGGATTGTGTGTTTCAGAAAGTCGCAGGCGTTTGATCTGCTGCCAGCCCGCACTGCATAGGAGCCATTTTCATAAATGCTGCATGATTCTGCCTCCGCATCTGCCCAGAGCAGCACATCTCTGAAGACCACATTTTGGTTTAACTTTGTTTTGTTTACTTTGTAATTCACCCTTTGTAGCAGTCCATCTTGAAGGTACAAAAAGGATAATGATTTCACAAGAACTTGAATTGAACCCATGCGGAGGAAGTGGGAGTTCAGGGGATCTGCCCTGAAATCATGAAAACAACAAATGGGTAGTCCCCACAGGACGAAACGTGTAACCGAATCCAGTAGTTGACCACATCTTCCTGAGACCTTGAAATAGCTCTATGAATTTATCCTGTTTCCGAAAGACATGTGAGCCATGCTGTCTTCCCCTGCCCCACTGTGAACCCTGAAATCAATCCATTGCTCTCCCCAACTTTGGGAAAACGATACGCTGCAAATGTCAACGAATCAGCTGCATTCACAGAATGTGTTTTCACTCCCCAAGTTTACTCAAGTGGAAGACAAAAAGGATATCCCTTCCTGAAAATAACCACATGTGCTCAGAGTCCTGTATTTTCTAGACATGGATGCATTTCTGATAAAATGCTGCCTCCTTAACATGAGATAACCTTGTTATTCTTGTTTTTCCACAAA
Organism: Lemur catta; assembly: GCF_020740605.2. NCBI lineage: Eukaryota > Metazoa > Chordata > Mammalia > Primates > Lemuridae > Lemur > Lemur catta. The sequence goes on along the minus strand of NC_059151.1, from coordinate 9,287,768 downwards.
TCCTTTGCCTCTTTGGTATTTGCAAAGATGGTCAATTCCTATTTCTTTTTCTGGAGGTTTGTTAAAACAGAGACCTTGGAGAAAGGAAACAGATCTTGCTCAAAGAGATCTACCTCCTGTAACACAAGAAGCCACACTGGACGCTCAGTGCCCCTGTCGTTCCACCAGCCACTCTCCTCTGCTTCAGTTTACATTAGCTCCTAATCATTGTTTTATGTTACAGATATTCTAAAGAAGCACACTATGGGCAGATAAAATTCAAGTTAAGATTTCTGGCTCATGAGTTAACAGTGAAAGGTGGTTAAATATTGCAGTTGAGTTGCACTGCTTAGCTTGGAATCTTTTCCTTCTTTTTGCAAATTTTCTCAGTCTGTTTATTTATTTGATAATAATTTTGACAGTTCCAATCCCTGACTCTGGAGCAGGTAACAATTTTCCAGTTGTCTATACTGTCCTGGGCCATTTGTGTTTTATTGTTCCTCTTCGTGGTGTGAATGATGATTCGCTAAGTCTTTTTCCTTCAACTTACAGACTGGCTTTTGTAATGAGTGTTAGTCAAAGGAAATTTCTACTACTTACTAGCTTTGTAAACCTCAGGCAAGTTAATTGACTTCTCTGTGCCTGTTTTTTCATCTTCAATAACAGAAATAATGATATTACCCATGGTGCTATTGTGAGAGTTAAATGAGGGAAAATATCTAAACTCTTAGTGGGATGCCTGGCCTTTTGTAAGTGCTTCATAAGTATTTGTTATTTTTTTTTTGATATGTACGATTATTATCTGTCCATTAAAAAATAATAAAATTTAAAACTCTCACATGATGTTTTCCATACATACAGTGTATAGTTATCAGATCAGGGTAATTAGCATATCTGTCTTCTCAAACTTGTATCATTTCTTTGTGTTGATAACACTCAATGTCCTCCTTTTAGTTATTTGAAACTATGTATTATTGTTAGCTGTAGTTATCCTACAATGGTGTAGAATACTAGAACTTACTCCTCCTGACTAACTGGAATTTTCTGTCGTTTCAATGTTGTGGCTAACCATAGTATTGTAAGAGAATTGTCTTCCTAAATAAGTTTTCACGTTGTGGGAGGCAATGTCATGTATAAAGCAGTCAGGCTTGCAAAGCCAGAAGCACCTAAATTCCTTTCCTAGTTCTCGCATTATACAGATGGATAAGGCTAAGTGAGGTACCTCATAGCTATAATCCTAGCAGTTTGGGAGGCCAAAGCAGGAGGATCACTTGAGGCCAGAAGTTCAAGACCAGCTTGAGCAACATAGCAACACACTGTTTCTCTAAAGAACAAACAAACAAAAAAACACAAACAAAAAAACCTAGGTGGATAGGCTTGGGATAAATACTCGAACTTTTAAAACTAAAGTTTTCATGTATACAGAACATAGGGAGCTTTAAAAAGTTTTATCCCATAAGGCAGCTGAAAAATGAGAAGGCCATATTATTAAATAATATATAGAAGTAAGTAGCTTCATAAGGAAAACTTCCCTCTTCTCAGAAACAATATGGGTAACAATTACTAAAGTGAGAAAGCACTTCTCTGGCTAGAAACAAGTGATGGTAGAGCCCATCATTAAATCTCATTTAGTTTTTTTTTTTTTTTTTGCCCTAGAGCTGAACAACTTTGACCAGCAAGAGAAGTTCCATGGCTGATATTTACATTTATAGTAAATAAAAACATTATTTTATGTTTATTTGTACAATGTGGAATTAGATCTAAAGTAACAGGCAACTGACAAGTGTGTTTATCTCAGCAGAGAAAACATTTAAGCAATGCCCTATTCCCAGACTTAATTCCTTATTTCCTTCAATTTCTACTTTTATCTTCTCTTCTAAATAGATACTATTAGCTGCTTAATTGTAAGGTCTAATATGAATCCTAAAACAAACTTATTGGGGATGAGTTCAAGTGTACTGGATGGTTAATCTTTTTCTATTTTTGTGTAGAATTGAATATGACCCCAAATGAAACTATATATTAATATAATATTAAATCTTAAAAGTTTAACTGCCTTTAAGCAAGACCAGAGTCCTTGGAACTCTTTATTTATCTGCAAACTTCTAGAAAATGACAATTTTATGGCTCCTGAAGCATTTTTCATATTTCAAAATCTAGGCTTTTTCTGTGGCATTACAGTAGATTTAGGTCTTACAAGATTTTTTAATCTTATAAAAATAGCTTACCTCTTCCAACTGCATGTAGAAATGGCAGGCTGGCCTAAAGTGACACGGAATGCCTTAAGGGGGACTTTGAATGAGTAACTTTAAAGGAAACTATTTTCACCAAAGACTTGTCCAGATTTAATTAGTTATGGGGGTCAAAGGGAGGGAGGAAAGGCCAGGAGCCTGCAGGAATTGCAGGAGTAAAGTGTTAGGGAAAAGTGAGGTCTCCCACGGAGAGGAAAGTGTAGCCATTTGAAGGTTTAATAATTTTGAGACCCAGTGTCAAGTATGGTGACTTCCAGGGGCAAGGGAGGTGAAAATGTGAAACATTAACCAACCCTGTACTTCTCTGGCAGTGATTCCTGCCCAGACCAGCTTCTTCAGTATATGGGGTGTATTATCTTTCAAAATAATACATTTTGGAAGAATGTCATTTGCTCCATCCAAAAGTACAAAATGCAGGGGTATTGGTTCATAATCATTCTTTCTCATTCAATGAGCAGAGATGGTCCTTTCTCCAACTTGGAAAGTCATAAAATATGAATTATATCACATGCCACACAGAAACTATGATTTTAAAAAGGAAACTCACATGGATCCAGAATTCAACGACTGGTCCTAAAGACAATGACAGTCATCAGGAGTGTGATGCTTGTTTCTGTTACAAAACACATCTGCAGAAATTTTGGTCCATGTAAACATTACCAAAGCCATCAATGTGCTGTGTTATTTCGTGGTAAATGTTGTATGATGTTAGCTCATACTAAATATAGTATATAAGTTGGCATCTAGTAGTTTTATGAGAGCACCAACTTTTGTAAAGGATGGATCAAGTGAGGCAGAGAATTCACTATAAAAAGCAGTAACATGTACAGCGTGATCCTGTTTGTATTTTTTCCAGAAATGCTATGTGTATTCACAGATAGCATTTCCATTTACATTTACACACACTTGTATTTTTAATTGTAGAATTTTAGCTACTAAAATATGTCAATGTAGTTGTGTAATACCGAAACTGTAATAGGATAAGAAAAGCAATAGTGCACGGGGTAGCTCAAAATTAAGAACAAAGAAACTATGACGTGAATTAGAAGAGAGGATTGCGATGTTGTCATAGAGCTTACAAAGTCAGAAAATATATAGCACAGCCATGAAATATTGATACTGGCTTGGGAGCCCTGTCCCTGCCACTTTCTAGCTATGCATCTCAGAAGTCACTCAGACTAGTTGGACTTCAGTTTCCTCTTCTGTGAAATGAGACAGTTGTACCAACTCTGAAAATATTTAATGATGCAACAAATTACATCTCTGCAACCTCAAGCAATTCTTACCTGTGTTTCCCCATGCTACAGTTTTGTGACTGCCACTCAGCCCATGAGACAGGGCTCAAAGAAATGAGACATTGCTCTGAATATCTTCCTCTCACCTTTGTAACCCAGGCCTCCCACCCGTGTCCTGATGGAAGGACAGTCACGGTGGAAGCACAGATTCTAGGGCACTCTAGGGACTTGTAGGGCATGCTTCCTGTCTGGAGGTTCTGTCATTTATTGGTAGGGTAGCTTCACAACTTGGATTTTTGTTTAAACAATCCCAATCTACCTATCAGCCCACCTAACCACACCAACACCAAGGATTCCAACTCCTGGTTCAGTCTTCCTTTCACCACCTCTTGTTAATGCCTCCAAAACAGTACTGGAAAAGAAGCATATTTTGGTAAGTGATATGGAAACTGAAGTTTGTATATATGGAGATTTTTCATGAGAAAGAAACTTCTGAAATTTTATTTATAAATTTTATCCTAAATTTTAAAAGGAAGAAAACTAAGAGACAAAAACAATTTTGTATAGGAAAGAATGAGGAATCTTAACAAGGCACTGACATAAAAGCGCTACTATCTCATTTAGGACAAAGTAGGAAAATGAAGAGTACTGACTTCTATGTTTAAAACGATTGGGAGTGGTGGCTCACGCCTGTAATCCTAACACTCTGGGAGGCCGAGGCGGGTAGGTCGCTCGAGGTCAGGAGTTCGAGACCAGCCTGAGCAAGAGCAAGACCCCGTCTCTACTAAAAATAGAAAGAAATGATCTGGACAGCTAAAAATATATACAGAAAAAAATTAGCCAGGTGTGGTGGCGCATGCCTGTAGTCCCAGCTACTCGGGAGGCTGAGGCAGGAGGATTGCTTGAGCCCAGGAGTTTGAGGTTGCTGTGAGCTAGGCTGATGCCACGACGCTCTAGCCCAGGCAACAGAGTGAGACTCTGTCTCAAAAAAAAAAAACAAAAAAGGATTGGGAAACATAGTTTTAGGGATTTCTGTGTGTATTCATCAGTTCATTCAACAAATTTGTGTTTTATTTATTTATCTTTGGTCTTGCCGTGCACCAGACATGGCTGGGTACTGCAAATGCATAAATGAAATGCACATGAACTTGTTCACATGAGCTCTCTGTGTTGGGGGGAGCATGAAAGATCAATATGACACGTTGCTGTGTGATAAATTCAGCACAGTCATGATGCACATGATGCAATGTGAGCCACAGGGACAGGGAAACAGAAGGGTACAGAATGACTTGCTTGACGCAATGATGTTTAAGGTGAACTTTCAAGAGTAGCAGTTCACCAGGTGCAGGAGAGAAGAACATTCTAGGAAGAGGGATTAAAGGGATTCTAGAGCTCAGGTGTGTTTAGGAAAATGAAGGAAGCTTGGTACCCACAGTAGCCGTACAACAAGAACATGAGGCAAGTACAGTAGTTATCGTATGGGGAGACCTTATCTTGTGATCATCTCGATACTAAATCATTCATACCATCTTATTTCCTGTAACCCACACACTGTCATCACATTGCCGTACCTACCCATTTTATTGACATGGAAAGTGAGATTAGGTGAAATGTTAAGAGTCACGAACATAGTAAAGAACAAGGATGACATTCAAACCAGGTCTACGGAATCCCAAAGCCTATTTTTGTAGCGATTACATAATTCATAGTCTATGAGAACCCAAAGTCTATGTATTTTTTTCTTAGATACATACAGTTCTGCAATTGTTTATTCAGAAAGTACATGTGCAACTCCATGACTGTAATCACCAAGTATACAAAGATTCATAAGAGCCAGCTATTTGGCTACAAAGTTAATTACAAAAGGTAGCGTTAGAAACATATATAAGCCCACAACAAAGTTGACGATGGGGGGGGGAGGTAGGAGGTGGTTCTAAGCTGGCAGAGGGGAGGAAGAGTCAGAGAAAACTTTCTGAAAGAAATGATTCCTGACCTGAAGCTTAGAGGATGAGCAGCAGTTAGGTAAAATAGGAGAGAAAGGTCATTGAAGACAGAAGGTGTAGAAACTGCTTGTTGTGTACAGAGGATAGTATATGGCGTGTGGATTTTTGGAGTGTTGAGGCCAAGGCTGGGAGTGGTGAGATGGGAGGGTGGGATTGTGGGCAAGCTTCAGATTATGCAGGCCCTGTGTACTGTGTGGACAAGCTCGTGTGTATGTTACAGGAAGTGAGGAGCTATAGGATTTTAAGGGGTGACTTAGGTCTTGCCTTTAGACAGGAGGCGAAGGATTCACTTATGAAGCTTTGAAAATGTTCTGGCAAAAAGTGATGGTGGAATCTGAAACACAGAGAAAGAGACAGATTCAGGAAGCATGTAGGTTATACAAGGAGTAGGGCTCATTGATTGTTTTTTGGCGGACATGAGAGAGAGGAAAGAGCCAAAGACAATTCTTAGATTCGTAGCTTGGGGCAATTCTATGATTTTGAAGTTTTCTATCCTCTTGAACTTCATTATATGCTTATAGAAATCTGTATTTTTCATGTGTGTTATTATAATAAATCATTTCACTAAATTAAAAGGATAACTTCTACACTCTAGAGTCACTAAACAGAGTTTCTAATTTGCATGGGAAAATCTCAGGTTCGCATTTTTTAATGGTTATGTCTTTTAAAATATACTTTAACTCGGTTCGGGTGATGGCTACTCTAGAAGCCCTGACTTCACCACTACACAATCTATCCGTGTAACAAAATCACACCTGTACCCCATAAAATTCAAATAAAATTTAAAAAATGAAAATATACCTTAAACCATATGTATTTATCGTTGTAATTATTTTAGTGTCTGAATTTTAAGGAAGACTGTTATACCACATAAACCAAGGGCTTTTCTTTTTTTTAAAATAAACAAGTGTTCTTATTTTCAACGTATTTCTATTTTTGTTTCATAGTTTGCAACATTATAAATTTAATTCTTGTTCTCACTTTGGTGATGTCTGTCTCCTTCACTCTCTCAGCCTAGCACTGTGATATCTGATATCAGTTTCCCTTACTTGTGAATTCTGAATACTTAACATTTTTTTGTGAAACAAAATGGGCACCTTGTTGAAATTTCTTGAAGTTGGGTTGTGGGTACTCAAGGTTCTTTGTTCTAGCATTTTGCATATATTTAAAATTTTTCATAATCCTGAAGAATGCATAGACATTTTTGATATTTTGATATTTATCATAATACAGAGTCTATCCATGTAGATGACAATGATTTTCTTCATAGTTGAAACAAGTCATCCATTTTAGATGTGTTCACTTCAACTGAGAAAAAGTTTTGGAGCCTGCAGTAGAACTGACTGCAGTAAAAATGACTGAGACTTTCAAATTGCATTAAAGGATTTTTACAGGTGAACAGCAAGGACTGATTTTATCTGAGATTAAGAATAGATTTTTGAGTGGACTTGAGATATAGGCATTGAAGAGTCAATAGGAAATAAGATATTATGTGCAGAGTAAATATATAGAAGTGGAAAGAATTTTAAAGGTTACATTTATGGAATACAGAATCACCACGTTTGGCTTTGGTAGAGTGGTGTTAAATAAACTGGAAATTAAGTCAACTTTGGGCCATGTTTTGTGGAATGCTGAAAGTTTCCAGCAGAAATGGTTACGATTCCGCATTCAGGTAAGAATGCTAATATAGTGTGATATGGTGTAGACAGAATTGAGAGAGGAAAGTATCCAGAGCAAGTCAGATCATATCAAACTCTTCCAATAATCAAAATAAAAATGATAAAGGCCTCACCTTGAGTTCTGGAGATGAAAAGGAGAAGGGGAGTTAGGATAAGTGAGAATCTGGGGCTCATATGCAATGACTGTACTTGTCAACAATGGATGGGACTGGCAGGGAGCAGAGTTCCAAGCTTTTGGATGATTTTGTCAGAAACAAATTGCTGAGCCAAAAGGAAAAGCTAGTTTTAAGAGGGAAGATAAGTTCATCTGATGTTGAGTGTCGAACAAAATGGTAAAAGTTTCTGATCCCATAGAAAGTCCATGTTTTATGGGAAGGGAGAGAAAATAAACAGCGAACTCAGTAAATACACTAATTTGAGATAGTGTTAGGTGATGAGCAGAAATGAAATAGAATGGCGTATTCTTGGAAAGAAAAATAGACTTGGGATAGGGGTGGTCATGAATCTACAGGATTGCACAGGAGACGTCTTGAGCTGAAACCTAAATAGTAATAAAGAGAGGGAATATCCCTCCTAGAGAGGGGAAGGGAAAGTGCAAATGCCGTAGAGTGGGAATGAGTTTGGTGCGTTCAAAGGTAGAAGTTGTCAGTCTCTCTGTCTCAAGCGTGATGACAAAAGGTCAGCAGGCTTGACAATGAGACTTAGAGGCCAGCAGTCATCAGATCAGATGAGTCCTCCTTCGCCTTGGCAAAGAGTCTGATTTCATTCCCAGTCAATGCAAAGACATCCAAGGGCTTTAAGAAGCAGAGGGTTGGGTGTGGAGTAGAAGTTTGTGTCTGTAACATGATCTGATCGTTGAAGCCATTGTTGGGATGAGACGCCTGAGGGAGAGACTAAAAGAGAAACCCTGGTACGTGTCTGACTGTTTCCAGGCAGCAAAGAGGAAAGAGAAAGATCACAGAGGTAGGATGGGGAGCAATATAGTGCTTACGCGCAGTCCCCAAGAGAGGAGGTGGTTTCCAAAAGGAGAGACCAGGGCAATGAATTCAAGTGTCAAATGAAGCCAAAAAGTTCAAGAGGCATTGTAATCAGAGGGGTCATCTTATTTCCCACTCACAACTTAGCTATTGTAGCTACGACAGTCCTAGCACAGAGAAGAGGATCAACAAATATTGATTTGGGGGCAAAATGTGAGAAAGATAGTAAACTGTGTTAGTTTGAAGTCAGAGGCCACAGGGATGAGAAAATGAGGGCGATAATAAAATAAGAGAAAAATGAGATGAAGCCAGGAAGAATTAAGTAAATGCTATACACTGTACTTACCAGTAACAAGGTACGTAAATATGAGTTTTAATGGAGACATTTTAATTTTTTTTGTAAAAGAATGAGTACAATTGATTTGGGAAGATTGCATTTAGTGAAGAAACTTACAGTGGTTATACTGGACTGAAGCAATAGTTTGCACCAAGCAATATTTAGTTTCTCTATCTTTAATTTGAATAAAGGCTCCAAAAAGCAGAAAAAATATAAATCATCCATAATTTAGGATTTGAAAAATCTGCTTCAAATAAAAGGTTAAACTTCCCCATAAGGCCCTCCAGTCCTTCTCCCCAGAAATAATGCTGTTAGTATGTTTGTGCATCAGCTTCTAGGCTTTTCCTTTTTGCTTCTTGTGATATGTGTATATGTGTGTGTGTGTGTGTGTGTGTGTGTGTGTGTGTGTGTGTGTGTGTGTGTGTTTTCTTTCCAATTCTATACAAATTGGCCAAAATCTTGCTTTATTTGATTAGTAAATAATGGATGTATTTCTAGGTCAACATTTAACAAATCTGTCTTCGTATTCTAATTGGCCAGTGTTCTCTTTGTTGGATGTTTCAGAAATTGTTTAATCATTCTTTAGCTGATGGTCAGTTGTTCTCAGTTTCATTCAAATAGCTAATTCTAGCTGCCTGTTGTTGTAACATATCATGTATTAATTCTAAAAAGTGAACAATACTGCAGTGACCATCTTGGAGTACATATATATATTTACATTTTGATGTCATTCTGTCTATAATGTGGATTCCAAGAAGCAGGCTAGCCTATTGGGGAGGTACGCAGAGATTTAATTTTTATTTATATTGTCAATATTGTCTCTACTGGGATACCCATTTATAGTCCAGCCAGTATATGCAAGTGATGTTTCCTGAACTCCTCATCAATCATTCAATGTTTTAGCTAATCTGATAAGCAAAGATAAGTTTCTTTTGCAATAAAATATTATGTTACATTGCATTTATTAAATTATTTGAAGGGCATGACTGTGTTTTTGAAAATCTCTTCTGAGAGCCCAATATAGACTACATGGTAGAGGTAGAGACAGTACGCAGGGGAATATCCAGGAGGATTTTATGTTCATAAAACTCAGAGACCATGAAGGCTTAAACGGGGCAGAAGGAGGTACCTCTGCTTCAGAAGTAAGTGCATGTCAGATAGCATGTTAACTTTATATCACTATTAATAATGTATGGGCATGATTTGGCAAGTACTTCTTTAAAAGCAAAAAAAAAAAAAAAAAAAAGATTTTTTTTGAAGGTGGAAATCATTCAGTACTTCCAAATTGTGCAATACATTTACAGCTTTATATATTCAACTACTTGAATTTAAATGATGAATCCGTTAATATGTTGCTTGAAATGTACACCATAGTCTTTGTCTTTCAAAGGATATTTTAATCAAAATATTAAAAATAAGCTGGAGTCTCATTCAAATAGTTAATTCCAGCTGCCTTTTGTGGCAATATATCATGAATTATCTCTCTGATGGATGGGTGGCCAAATGCAGATAAAATTAGCTCTGCAGTCATTCATTTTAAATTGCTCTTGAATCATTTGGAAGTAAATTCCATTTCAGAAGAATATGCTTCAGGTCTCAAACAAAGAGATAATGGTCCTATATTTTATGATATAAGCAATAATAGTTTAAGTCTTATGATTCAGAAATACAGAAACGTATGCATTAAGTTGATGAAAATTAAGGCTTGAAATATAGCAATAAAACCAGCAACCTAAAGCTTCCTAGATTGATGTTCAGAGCATAATATTTTCTTGTCAAGAATTAGGTGGAATGAAAGTCTATAAAAATAATACATGGTACAAAGCTTTCTCTTCTTGGATCTAAATGAAAAAAGAAGGCCTGTATGAAATCACAGAAAAGAAAATACTGAGATTTACTGATATCACAATAAAAAGGGCACACCACTATTGGAATGTTCATTACTGAGTAATAGTAGAAAGGAGAAAATTAAGTCAAAAGTTACAGGAAGGTAAAATGAATAATAACTTACATCTAAGTAAGAAAAGCTTTAGGTTAGTAACGAATTCAGTGGACAGGACAAAATTAACTTTGGAAATTCTACTTTGTGAATTTGAATGAACAACATGTAGAAAACTTGTTTAGCAATTTAATCAAGTCATTTTGCCCAAATAATGTAATACAGTCAGTATCAACAGCATAGGTGCACATTTGTACAAAATATAACAACTTAGGATACCTGTGGCACGTTGCCAGGAGTTCTCGGTCTGAAGTTGCTGTTCACAAATTTCCTCTTGTCACCCTGTGGTCACGCCTTCAGATATTTACATAAAGAAATAAAATGGTAAGAGGGTACACTCACTGATACCCTGCTGAAAAAATCAAATCGTTCTTTTCCAGCTTCAAGTTTTACAGCATGACTGTAATAGTATCAGAAAGCTATTTTTTCTTTTATTTGTAGTTTAGTAACTGAATGTATGTGAGGAATTTAGCTTATTAAATAGCCTACCAGTTCAAGGGAGAATCTCAAACTTTCTTAATCCCATGTATTCAGCAGTCTTCTAGTGCCCTGAAAGAGTTAAAGGCAGGGATTTCGCTTGTTTTGGGCATTGGAGTACACTGAAAAGGAATACCAGGAACAGATAAAATCACACACCTTCACTTGTTACCCTGTTACAAACACACTTGCTTAGAAAGTTGATTGGAGCCTGAGTTTCTCATTCTGAAAAAAATAAGTCTTCTAGAAAACATCTAATCCCCATAAGAAACTGGGAAACACCATATAAGTTCCAAAATGAATATCCACTAATAAAGATATAATTTCATTTTTCAGACTTGCCATGCAGTGGACTGCTCAGTTAATTGACATTTGTAGGCAGAGGCAGCTTCGTGGGCGTGTGACCTGTGCTGTCACACAGGACCAGGGCTTAATTTAACTGAACATTCTGCTGTCACCATCTCAGAATTCTTAATAAATTTTTAATCAGAGTCTCTGAATTTTAATTCTGCACTGGGCCGCACAAATTTTGTACCCAGCCATTCCTGTTCGTTAATATTACTATTGTTAATGATGTTTTATAGTTGTTAATGAATTTGAGGCACTATAAATTCTACAATCCCTTGTGGATCTCTTAGGAATGATCACAGTTGCCGTTAGTATAATATTCATGCATTTATAACATTTTTTCTGACCCCCTGTAATATACCCGTCACTATACTAGATGTATGGAAAATGGAAATAAAAACCAACACAGTCCCTTTCTTCAAAGAGTTTTCATTTCTAGTGTTAAGCTTTTGTTCTGTGTTTCTAGTTTTTGGAAAATGGGTAATAGTTGAAGAAAACTAACTGGTTGCCAAAGCGAAAACTTAAGATTCCCCCCATGTATGGGAGAGCAAATGCATAGTGCACAAGAGCTAAACATTCACGTAGAGTAAGTAGCATTTGCAGCTGATCATTTTGTCCTCATTAAATACATATAGCCATGCTGGATATTTACATACTCAGAAGTTTTCCTTTATTATTTTGCTTTAGGAGAATTGGCTTGCTTGTTGAATTTTCAGAACTTACTCTAGAAATGAAAGTTGTTTAGATAAAATTTCATAAAAAGACACTTTCTAAAATACCACTATATCTGAGAATTAATGCTGACACTTGTTATTTTTGTCGAGAGCAAGAATTGGAATTACCTTAGCTTGCTTAGCTTGATGGTGGGGAAGTTATCGTCTGGGCCAACTTCCATGGTTGAGTATGGTACGCAGGCCCATCTGTTGCAAGCGAGGAAGGCAAGGATTTCACAATATCCCGTGAGATCAATGATAATCAGCCCATTTGCCTTTTGTTATATCTATCCTGCTATACATATGTACTAATTAGGGTCTTGGTTTTCTTTGTTAATATCACTTGCAATATCTGAATTAAGTATAGAAGTGATATGCCATATTGACTAATGGGCATTCATCCAGGGCATAGATAATATTATAAGAAATATTAAACTAATATGCTATGGTTGGTTTAAGGCATCTCTCTAGACTAAATAAGAGATGGGTTCTGCAGAAACTATTAATAGAATGGTATATAAAAGAAACACTGGCTTTATCATATGAAGAAAATATTTCTAATGATAGAAACCATTCCTTAATGACTTGCATTTTAACTGTTAACAAACACCTTGAAAAATCAATACTGTATGTAACCTCAAACCAAAGCTATAGTAACCAAAATAGCATAGTGTTGGCACAAAAATAGAGACATAGACCAATGGAACAGAGCAGAAAACTCAGATATAAAACCACCTATGTATAGCCAACTGATTTTTGACAAAGCAGACAACAATATATACTGGGGGAAAGAAGCCCTGTTCAAGAAATGGTGCTGGGAAAATTGGATAGCCATATCAGAAGAATGAAATAGGACCCCTGTCTCTTATCATTCATAAAAATTAATTCAAGATGAATAAAGGACTTAAATGTAAAGCGTGAAACCATAAGAATTCTAGAGGAAAATGTAGGAAAAATTCCTCTAGATATTGACCTAGGCAAAGAATTTATGAAGACGACCCCAAAGGCAATCACAGCAACAACAAAAGTAAATAAACGGGAGTTGATGAAATTAAAAAGGTTTTGCACAGCCAAGGAAATAATCAACAGGAGCAAATAGACAACCTACAGAATGGGAGAAAATATTCACAAGCTGTATATCTGATAAAGGGCTAATAACCAGAATCTGCAAAGAACTCAAGCAAATCAGCAATAAAAAATCAAATGACCCTTTCAAAAAGTAGGCAAAAGACATGATCAGAAGCTTTTGAAGAGAAAATAGACAAATGGGCAATAAATATATGAATGAGTGCTCAGTGTCACTAATCATCAGGGAAATGCAAATTAAAACCACAATGAGATATCACCTTACCCCTGTTAGAATGCCTTTTATTAAAAAGTCCAAAAAGAATAGATGCCAGCATGGATTCCGAGAAAAAGGAACACTTCTACACTGCAATTAGTACAATCTCTATGGAAAACAGTATGGAGATACCTCAAAGAACTAAAAGTCGACCTACGATTTAATCCAGCAATCCCACTCCTGGGTATTTACCCAAAGGAAAAGAAATCATTTTATCAAAAAGACACCTACACTCAAATGTTTATTGCAGCACAAATGCAAAGATGTGGAATCTACCCAAGTGCCCATCAATTCGTGAGTGGATTAACAAAATGTGGTATATGTAGCCTATAGAATATTACTCAGCCATGAAGAAGGATGACTTAATGCCTTTTGCAACAATTTGGTTGAAACTGGAGACCATTCTCCTAAGTGAAGTATCTCAAGAATGGAAAAACAAACCCCACATGTGCTCACTATTAAATTGGAACTAACTAATGAGCACACATGCATAGAGGGAAGTAAAACTCAAGGGAAATTGAGCAAGGGGTAGGGGGGAAAAGGGGATGGACAATAACCTACCTAATGGGTACAATGACCACTATCTGGGTGACAGGCACACTTGTAACCATGACTCAAGCATTATAAAAGTGATCCATGTAACCAAAAATATTTGTACCCTTGTCATACTTTGAAATTTAAAAATATTGAAAGTGAAAACATTAAAAAATACTTTAAAAAGTTGAAAGATTGCAAGCCACTTACACTTGAGGATTTAATAATATTAAAATAATAAATGCCAAAAAAGAGTTATGAAAAAAAGTTTGAATTTTGTCAAATGCTTTTTCTGCATGTATTATGATGATAAAATGGTTTCTCTTTTATGCTTATTCATATGGTGAATTATGATTGCTTTTCTAATGTGAAAGCAACCTTACATGATAGTTATGATGTATTATTTTTGTGTATTATTGGATTCCAGTTGCTGAAATTTTATTTAGAATGTTTACATTCGTGTTCACAAGGGTATTGGTCTGTAGTTCTCTTTTCTTACAATGTCTTCGTTTGGTTTAGCTATCAAGATAATGCCAGCCTCATAGAATGGGTTAGGAAGCCTTTGCTCATTTTCAATCTTCCATAAGAGTTTGTGGAACATCGTTATTATTAATTTCTTTAACACAGAATTCACCAGTGATGCCAACTGGGTCTGGAGTTTTCTTTGTAGGAAAGTTTTTTAACTATAAATTTGATTTCTTTAACAGACATAGGGCTTATTAAGGTTATCTATTTCTTCTTGAGTGGGTTTTGATGGTTTGTGTCTTTTGAGGAAATTGTTTATCTTGGTCTAAGCTGTCGAATTTATTGACATAAAATTGTTTATAAAATCCACTCTATCATTAATATCTGTAGATTCTGTAAAGATATCACCAGTTCTCTCATTTCTGATATTGGTAATTTGTGTTTTCTGTTTTTTTACTGATCAGTATGGCTTTTTCATTCTTACCAATGGTCTCAGAGAACAGTATTTTAGTTCATTAATTTTCCCTATTGTTTTTCTGATTTTTATTCTGATGATTTCTGATCTGATCTTTATTATTGCTTTATTCTTACTGTGGATTTTATTCACTCTTGCTAGTTTTCTAAGGTGAAAAATGATATTAACCTTCTAATGTAGGCATTTAGTACTATAAACCAACTCCTACATACTGTTTAATGGCCTATCACAAAGTTTGATATGTTATGTTTGGATTTTCCTTCAGTTGAAACTATTTTCTAATTTCCCTTTTGATTTCTTTTTGACCAATGGGTCACTTAAAAGTATGTTATTTCTAAATATTTGATGATTTTCCAGAGATCTTTCTAACACTGTTTTCTAATTTAATTTCATTTTGGTCAGAGAATATACTTTGTGTTAACTTGAATTCTAACTTTTTGAGCATTTTTTAGGGCCCAGTATGTAGTCCTTGGTAAATTTAGTATATATCTTTAAAAGTAATGTGTGTTCTGCTCTTGTTGTTAGTATGGAGTGTGCCATAAATGTCAACCAGATCAAGTTGGTTGATGGCGTTATTTAGATATTCTGTGTTCATAGTGATTATCTGCTTCTTTGATCAATGACTAACAGAGATGTACTGAAATCTAAAAAAACAAAAAAAAATAGGTTTATTTCTCTTGTAGTGATCATCGTGTCTTAAAACTCAAAATTAAGGAAATGCAAAGTTAGTTTGCTTATACATCTTCTAAATATATTATTAAAGCATTCCCTTTTTAACCTCAGCACTAATTAGAGTGGCTTTCGCCTTGAAAACATATTTCTCAGCTTCCGTTAGTCTTTTCAAGAGTTTATAATAAATAATCAGAAGAAAGAGTTACACGCTTTGACGAGACAGGATAATCAATGTTTTGTGCCTTTCTATGAAGTTTTTCTGCAGTGTAGGAATGTATAAACACTTTTGCTACATTTTTGAAAAGAGTAAGGGTAGTATGCGATCATCTGATATCTTGCAGTCATTCCTTTGAGAGGAGCAAGTTTCACCTTCTAAAACAATGGCTGAAAGAAAGGCTCTTTATAATTTGCATATTTAAATAAATATGTAGTTATTAAATGCATTCACATGTTTTAGTGTGTACAAACATACACCCATAGTAAAAAAAATAAAATATAGTTGACTGTCTGCTTTCATGAATACTGATAGTTAAAAACAACAGGTAACCATCTGTAGAATGCAAGTCTTATATTTTGTGGCGCTTCATTGATTATCCAAACTGTCCATCATAATGTCTAACAGTAAGTGCTTTCAAAGGAAAAAAAAAAAGACTGAATAAGGCCTTCAAGACATCAGTTCCATGCTGATGGATTTGTCAATAGTTCAGTTCCTCCTGCCTTTGCCTTTCGAGCTATGTTTATTTAAGCAGTCTTGAGAGTTCTTGCATATTGACTAAAGGAACTGAAATTGATGGAAACAAGGTTATTCTTTAGTAAGTGGACAGTTTGGGTCCTTGATGTTCAACAATGGAAAAACTAGAAATGATGCCCTGCCAAAAGAAAGCATATTAAGGCAGTAAAGGGAGAAAGAAAGCTAGCTGCAGCAAACATCATTTACATTTCAGTGTCAGGAATTTACAATTGTGCAGCAGCTTTGAAAGCTAGTTTTGTGCGTGAAGCAAGCAAAGTCAATTTTTGCTGCAAAAAGATTGGCGGAGACCAGACATATTGTTACTTTGGACAGCTATCCCATGACTTATATGGAAAAAGTTCCAGGCCAGGTTTCTTAAGGGACAAATGTCCGCTTCAGCAATGGCTATCTCCCCAAACAAGGCAACGACTGAATAAATAATGGAATGAATTTCAAGGTGACATCTTAGGAACCAGTCTTTGCTAATGCCACGTCCTCTATTTGCTAATGAATATATGTACTTTTAAAGAACTTTTGATTTTCAACTCAGAGTTTTATCCTTACATATTAGCCTAGGGTACTTAACCAATTTGGGGACTTAATAATAGTTTTGTTCTCCTCTGTCCCTCATAGAAAGATAATTATCTGGCTTAACTTATTTATAGGTTATTGGAAAGACTCCTTTTACCTTGACTTTTGTAAAACACGATAGGTTTTATTTAAAGAAAGAAAACACTTTTATGATTTTTGACTTTTTATGTGGAATCATGCAGAACCCAGGTTAAAAATGTACCTCATGGTGTGGAAACATCTCAAGTGTTTTTTAGGTTTTGTTTATTCAATGGTATTGGAACATCAGGGTGGGAGCAATATATTTGTTAATTTTGAGCTCCATCAAAATGAGACTATGGCTCGTCCTAACACTGAGTGATGTTCTAAGGAGAATAGGTGTTACTAGTTACATAGCACCATATGACACTTGAGGTATAGTTTCAAAATAAGACTAGCATTTCTAGACTCTAGGCTCTGCTGGGGTTTTACTGTGGCTCTGCTATTAACTGACTTGATGTTATCTATATTTGCAGTGCTTAGCATAATTCTGAGCTCAATAAATATTTTTTTGGCTGAATGAATAAATATTTGCCACAGTGATATCTTTTGAAAATAACAGTAGGAGTCCCAGCTACCCGGGAGGCTGAGGCAGGAGGATCACTTGAGCCCAGGAGTTTGAGGTTGCTGTGGGCGAGGCTGACGCCACAGCACTCACTCTAGCCCGGGCAACAGAGTGAGACTCTGTCTCAAAAAAAAAAAAAAAAAAAAAAAGACACATTGAAAATAACAGTAGGTTTGAATCTGAACTCAAAGATCCTTAATTCATGTTTCTAGTGTTTCTACTCCACTCTTTGCAAAGGTTTGTCTCTAAGACTGTGCTTCTCGAAGAAACTTTTCTAATGAATTTGGTTTTGCTTTTGTCTGCTCTCAAAGGGTGACACTGTGGAATGGGGAGGGTAGTGATACGTTAGGAAAATCACAGTTTTTGACCAAGACAAATTTGAATTCCATTTTCAGGTCTGCTGTTCACTACCTATGTGCTCAGGGCAACTGACTCATCCTCCCTGACGTTGAGTTTTGCCCTGTGTAAAAATGAGAATAAAAACTCAGATCCTGGCCGGGCACGGTGGCTCACGCCTGTAATCGTAGCACTCTCGGAGGCTGAGGCAGGTGGATCGCTCGAGGTCAGGAGTTTGAGACCAGCCTGAGCAAGAGTGAGACCCAGTCTCTACTAAGAATAGAAAGAAATTATCTGGCCAACTAAAAATCTATAGAAAAAATTAGCCGGACATGGTGGCGCACGCCTGTAGTCCCAGCTACTTGGGAGGCTGAGGCAGGAGGATCGCTTAAGCCCAGGAGTTTGAGGTTGCTGTGAGCTAGGCTGATGCCACGGCACTCTAGCCTGGGCAACAGAGTGAGACTCTGTCTCAAAAAAAAAAAAAAAAGAACTCAGATCCTTCATTGAGCAGCTGGTCAATGGATCTAACATATTGCCTGGCACGTGGCAAAAAGCAGGCATGGATATCCCTTAATTTTAATATTAAATAATAATTGTTTAATTTTTAATATTAATTATTTAATATTAATTGTTCATTTACAAGTCATCATTTTTACATGACGAGCAAGTAAAATTCAAGTTGTTACAATATTTTGACCATTTTTCACTTTATTCTTGTTCCGTAGACGATGACTTTTTTCACGAACTCCCAGAAACTTTTCCATCTGACCCCCCTGAGCCTCTCCCGCATTTCCTCATCGAGCCCGAAGAAGCTTATATCGTGAAGAATAAGCCCGTGAACCTGTATTGCAAAGCCAGCCCTGCCACTCAGATCTACTTCAAGTGCAACAGCGAGTGGGTTCATCAGAAGGACCACATAGTAGACGAGCGAGTAGACGAAACCTCCGGTAAGTTTCCCTTTGCCATCTGGATTGCAGTTCAAGACTCACTTACTGACTCCTTTGGCCCGTGTCGTACTATTATTTCAATCAGTGAAATTGCAAATGGAGTTATGATCCTTTGGCAAAGAGTTTGCAGTTTGGTTAAGATCTGGTGATCTTGTTCCATGCATTGCAAAGTGAAATGCGATGAATAACTCTTGACTTGGTTCTTGTTGCGCTATGTGAAATTAAAACTTGGTTCATGGTTAAGAGGACAAATAATGTGAATGAACAGATGGAAATAATGGTAAATGCCCCAGTAAAAGATGTCCTTGAACTCTACCTGTGTAACAGTCAGATCGTAAATACCCTTAGATCTGGGGAGCATGTTCAACTAGGATAAATTGAACTTGAGTACCTCACTGTCTAATGTTAATTCAGGTACGTAGTTTTCCCTTATATATTTTTAAAGGAATTTATAAATGTTGTAGATTCCAATTATCCTGTATCCCTAACTTACATCCAGAAAGGAATCCTAACTTTCTCTTATCTAAAGGTAAATTCAGGTGATTGAGAACAGTGATAGTGTAGGATCCAGGAACAGGAGAAATGGTTAATGTAGCTACTTTCTGGGTGGGTCTTGGTCAGAAGGTCTTTGCCCCTGGCATTTAAATTCCTGACTTTATTGCTCTGTAAATATCACCCTCAAAGATAAAACCCTAGAGGTGAATAAAAGATAAAGCAGATTCCAATAACCTCTGTGGGCTTTGGATTAGCTATAAAGAAAACTTCCTTGACAGCAATTTTTTAATCGTCAATGGATAACTTAGGATAGTTGTGGAATCTTCTAGAATCCTTCCGAATTGGAAGGATAGATGCTTTTCTATGGTGGTTTAAGTGTTGTTGCTCTCCAGCAGGGAGAATAACTCTGAACTTTCAGATCTCCTCCAGATCTATGATTTTATAATATTGACATATATCTTAAGTATTAAGGGTTCATTGTTAAACATGTCCAAGCTAAAGTGTGACCAATATGACAAAAATCGAAGCATTTAGATACTTTCATTATTCTTCGTAGATATTAAAATGGATGCACATTTTCAAAACTGAAATGGTAAGTAATTGATATTTATGCCCAAGTGTTGGATTAACCGGGGGCGCGTAGAGACTGGCACGTGGGAGCAATGTACTTTCGATGTCCCTAAAATATCAAGAGCACATTGAGGTGATGGGACATAAAGAAAAAGAGTAGGCTGTGAAAGGACTAAGAAAAGGCACCTTTTATAAAAGCACGTTGGAAATATGCTTTATAACATAAATGGTCTTAGAAAATCAGGTGGTGACTCGCACATAATTGCTTGTCATTTTGCAAATCAATATGCTCACTGAATTCAAGCTGATAACTGCAGAAATAACTGGGTCTCCAATTGTGGGGTAGCTTACTTGAGGGAATTGTCCCACCTCTTGCTCTAATTACTCAGAAAATAACTCCACCAGATGTCTTCGAAATCTCAAGTGAATTGAGTTTTATTTGTTTCAGCTCATTTATTTGTACAGATTTCAAGCCCATAAGCTTTTAATGATAAGAGGGAAAAGAAAGAAATCACAAAAGCTTAAAGTGAAAGTTACAACATATGCCTTTCCCAAGCTAATGAAAATGCCCATGTGGGAAGATGATGAATAAAAACAAAACTGCTCTCTGAGATTGAGTCCTTCTACCAACTTTATGCTATGCTTTGTCGGTAACACACACACACAGATTCCTTTCTATAAAACATTTGCTTTCTATATTTCTACACAAAATTAATATCATTATACATACACTGATGAATGAAACTACCTTTTAATGTAACTGTAAAATAAAATACATGGCATGTTTTCATTCAGATTCAAGAGGGATGAATGAGAGTTAGGGAAGATTTGGGAGAGCCAATACTAGCACAGTACTCCTAAGATTCAGGAATGGAGCGAAATGCAATAGAGCTTTTTGTTGGCCTTCATTTTCATCTAGAACTTTACAAGAAAGGCAGCATCCAGCCAAATTTGACATACTAGAAGCAGGTAAATATTACCTTTAAATATAGGAAAAAGACAAAGATGCCCAGGGATACCAGTATTAATTACTATAGCTCTAACGTACTAGTCAGTGCTATTAGACAAGACAAATAATGAAGAGGTATAAAAATTATAAAGAAAGTGGAAAAAATCATTTATGACCAATGGCATGATTTTGCATATCTAGAAAACTTATGCAGCTTTAAAGAAAAAAATTTTAAAAAAAGGATACAGAAAATAGCTGATAAAAAATCTGTGTAATGCATTATCTTTCCTATGTGTAGACAGCCAATTCAAATTATAGTGCAGTAAAAGACATCCCTTAGATAGCAATGTAAAAGAAAGTATATAGGTAATAAGTTAGTAAGAAATTTGCAGAATATTAGAAAGGAAAATTTTAAATTTTACTCAGACCAAAAAAGATGACTTGAACAAATGGAAAGACATTTTATTACTGAATAGAAAAGCTGAGTATTTTTATATGTCTGATACTTATAAATGAACCTGCAATGTCACGAACATTTTATGAAAAATAATTTGTGAAAATAGCTGGGAGAATTCTGAAATAGTAGTAGAGTGAAGAAGGAACCCCAACTCTTTATAAATATATTATAAAGCTAAAGAAGTTAAAAGGGTTTGATCTCAGTAAAGGACAAGACACACAGATTAATGGGTTACAATGGAGACCAGGAAATACTCAAAGACCTAAGACTTTTTAGAATGTGATAGAGATTAGTTTTTCAACCAATGAAGAAAAGAGTTTATTCAGTACATGGGTTGAGATGACAAGGTGTAGGCAGTTGGAAAAGAGAAAAATAAATAAAACAAGCTTGAATTCTGTCTCATTCTGTAGAATAAAATAAATTCTAGCTGCTAGGTCTTAAAGTCATCATCATAACTATCACCATCATAACTAGGAGAAAATTTTGGCAGTTGATTGGTCATTTGGTTGGTTAGTTTCGGTGGTGTGCAAAGCCTTTTTAAATAAGACACCAAATCTGTAAGCCTTAAAGGAAAGCATTATTAAATTAAATATCTGAAGCAAGTAAACCACAAACAAAACCAAGGAACAGATTTAAAAAACTAGCTATATTATCCGTAGATATATATTAGCCAAAGGACTAATTTAATAAATAAATAGCTCCTAAACTAAATTTAAGAAAAGGACCAGCCGTCCAATGGAAAATTGGGCAGAGTTCGAACATGAAGATGCAGAAAAATAAATGGAAATGGTAAATAAGCATCTAGGGAGATGTCAGGATCAAAACATTTGTTCGTATACAGTGTTGATGAAAGGCATACTTTGTTGATAGGGGTATAAATTGGTACAAACTTTTTGAAGGCCAGTTTGAAAATACCATCAATGTTGAAAGGTGTACACCTTTCACTGAGTAATTACAAGTCTAGGAACTATCTGAAAATAAAATTCCAAATGTGCACAAAGATTTGCATACCAGGTTGTCCACTACACCCTTCTTGCAGTTGCAGTTGCAGTTGCAGGACTGTTCATCCCTAGGATGGAATACTGTGATAATTTTGAAAACGATGAAGTTGTTCCACATGGGAAGCTGTGGAAAAATCTCTCAGATAAAATTTTTCATGAAAACCAAAGTACAGAAGAATGCGTGTGATAGGTTCCCATTGAATAAAGAAAGAGAATGCACATATATTTGAATATGCGTTGAATCTTTCTGGAGAAATATACAACAAGCAGTTGACAGCTTAGAATCTGGGGTGATAAAGAGACTTTTATTGTTTGATTTCTTTTCAATCCCACCAATGTATTATTTCCATAATAAATAATGAAACCTGAAAAAAAGCCCACACTACTTTATTGCATTTCTTTGCTTGCTATCATAAATCTCCAATATGGACAAATATTGGGTGGAAAGTTGTAGACCTTTTATATTAGAGCTTTTTGTTTTCCTGTGAGATCAGAAATATTGTGAATTGAATTGAAATAGAGGCATTTGTGGGGTTTTTATTCCCTGAAGCTGGAATCAGTCTGCAACTTCGGTCCTCAATACTCCACTAACTAGAGTCTGACTGTAGAATTGGTAAGGCCTTAATGGTTCTTAATAGCAAGAAATGGTAGAATTCATTAAGTCTTGAAATATATTGCAAATTAGAGGGATTTTCTTGGCCCTTAAAAAAATCAAGCTGGTTATCAGATGAGAAAACAGAGAAAAGTCATTGCAAACAAGTTTGTTTTTACAGATACCTCTGCCTAACAATAATATTTGTAAGCATATTTAGTGGCAATCAGCTACATTCCTTTGCAACTAAGAAAGATGAACTGCATTTAATAAAATCTGTCAAAGATAACTTTACATTGAAAAACTACAAAACAATAAAACTGAAAAAAGAAAAAGGTCTCCTACTCACAATTTTTCCTTTTAAATTATGAAACCATTAAATAGGAAACAATTATTTGTATTTACTGGGCATGGCTATACCACTGATGGTTACAAAATGTACCCGTTCAAGATCATTCATTACCATTACTCTTTGCCTTTCCATAATTGCATTTTGCATTTCCATTTCTTGCATATATGTGATATAAGAAACAGAAAAATGGAAGGCAGGTTATGTTAGATGATTCAGAAATTTTCAGTATTCAGAAGCTCTTGATTGGGTAAGGTAATCCATACCTATGTTACCTTCAAAATTCCATAGAAATCTTGATCTGCTCAAAATTTTATGGTTCCATTTTTAAGAAAAACTCAGGCTCGGCTGCTTGATTTCTATTTACTCGAAGTCTTTTCAACTCTTGTTTCCATGGTACCTAAGATCCACCATCTAAAAGCAATTATTTCTCTTCCATGAAGAAACAGGGGAGTTGAGAAAATCATGACTGTTTGGGAATTTTAATAATCCCTGAGATTTTCCTTTTTCATCTTTAATTATTCTCAGATTAGCAGAAAATGTCAATAAGATCAACACAACAATTAAAAAAAGAAAAAGAAAAAAAACCTCCAAGCCTTATACTGCACACCTTATATGTATTATGTCTTTAAGCATAACAGTCTTATAAGATAATTGCTGAGGTTCCCCTTTTGCAAATGGGGAAACTGAGGCTGAGCAGGATAAAGAAACTATAACTGGCTTCAAATCACATAATGAGAAGCCCAGATATGAACCTAGAACTCTGTGCTTCCAAAACCTTCGCTCTTGGCCCTGTGCCCAGGGTCTCCCTAAATTTTCCAATAATTACTAGACACAGAACAGTTAGTCTGAAAAAGAGCTCTGCAATACAGTTATTCCTTTTCTCAGGAATAGAAAATCCACTTCAGAGTGTCAGCTAAATGTGTATTTATCATGCTTTCGTTTGCTTTTCTTGCCCTGTAGGGTTTGTACCCATAGGCCTTTGCGATTCTTTAATGTAATAGCCTAAATGAGTGCTTAGAATTTTATTTTACTGTTTTAATTCTTGAAGGGCTTTAGTATTTGGCCAATCAGCAAAAGGTGGGCCTTACAATGGAGGTGGGGGGGAAGAAGATGAAGGCAAGCTTTTGGGCATGAATTTCAGTGAATTGCTTCTAGTCAAAACCTCAGCTCAGAGCTTTAATAGGTATATACTGTGCTCACCCCAGTTTTTTGCAGAAGTGGCACAGTTGAAAATCTTTCTCCTCTTGTATTCCTCTTGCGGTTACCTCTCCTCTCCATCCCGGCAGAAGAATCGAGATTTCAGCCTCCTCTCTCACTCGAACAACCAAAGTGCAAAGTGATCATCAGTTCTGGTAATTCCTTCTTAAATCAGCCTTCTGTTTTTAATTCTGGCCTCTCTTCCCCTAGTACTGGCCTTTATTATATACATCTTACATTACCTAGGTAGCTCTCCCTGCACCTTCTTGGTTAGAGCCTTTCTGCCAACAGTCCTTTCTCCAGGTAGTTATAGGCCTAAAACACAAGTGTTCAAGGGGTTGTTTAAGTGGTTGTCATTCCACTTCTTAAAATATATATGATGACATCCTGTCGTCGCTGGAATAAAGCACTTCCTCCTTAATCTTACCTGCAAAGTCTTCAGTATCACTGATGCCTAATCAGACTTTCTAGCCTTATTCTAACAGTTTCACCTCCGCCATATGCCCTATGTAATAGACCAATTTGGTTTTTCTTCTTCGACTGTATTCAGCAAACCACCAGTGTCTTATAAGTTTTTAATAGGTGTTATTTTGTAAAACAAACAAACAAACAAATACAAAAACTAGGCAGGCATGGTAGTACCACCTGTAGTCCCCAGCTACTTGGGAGGCTGAGGCAGGAGGATCACTTCAGCTCAGGAGTTGGAGGTTGCAGTGATTTGGGATGATGCCACTGTATTCTAGCCCAGGCAACAGAACCAGATTCTGTCTCCAAATAAATAAATATTGAATGAATTAATCATTCTCTTTACTATACTTTTCTTCATCTCACCTCTGTCAAAATCCTACTCATTCTTAAAGAAATATCTCAAATGCAATGTTGGGAATGAATCTTTCTATAAAATCCCAAGTTGCAAGTAAACATGGCTTCATTTCTCTTACTTATACTTCTATTTTCATCATACTCATGTTCTAGTTAGATATATGTATTAAGTTAATCCATATGATATAATATCAACCTTCTTTGAGATGCAAAAGTCATAATTTCTTATTTAATATGTTTATTAAATTTATATCTATATTAATAGATGCACAGGAAATGATCAGTGAAAATTTGCATTGTGAGATTATAGCTACTCATCCTACTAAATTTGAGTAACTGAAATTTAGTGACACAAACTGATAGTGTGTTTATCTGGAACTTTTCATGAATAAGTAATTTAAAGACTACATAAAGATAGCTTAATTTTCTGTAAGAAGAGTTATTTTACACATTAAGTATACACATCACACCAATTGTTATTCCCCATGTATTAACAAAATAATCATTTTAAACTCAGTTCTCATTAACAGAGTGAACACTTTCAAAAGAAAGTTCGGTGGATTTTGTTCAAATTTTAGTAAATGATGCATAAAAGTTGGAAACTCTATTTGAGTGTCATTCTATAATTTTTTATTTAAGTCAGTAGAAGTATTGTCTTTGTGAGAATGGAGCTTTAGATCTGCAATATAGTCATCTGCCAATGAAGATAAATGATTCTGGAATATAAATCAATTATTTATTTGATTTCCTTCTCAGAGGAACTTATTCCGATACTAGACACTAACAATTTTTCTTTTCAGTATGAGGCTGGCTCCAAGGCTGAGTAAATAAAAATAGAAAATTCATAAGGATCCATGTAGTAAATGAACATTCTTTCACTGAACTAATCTGATCACTTTACAAGATGGTAGTTGCCAGTTAGTCATAAAAGAATATCAATTATCCTGAGTTATATACTCTTGCGTATTCTTCATTTGTTAGTGTTTGCAGCTAATTTATCCTTATTTCACATTGACTTTAAGTCTTTAAACACGTGGGTTAACGTGGCCAACATAAGCTCAGCTGTAATTACAAAAACATGATTGGGTCAGCATTCTAGAATTTGCATTTAGTTGCTGTTTTTACTAAAAAAAATTCTGTCATTGTATCACTGGTAGCTTAGTGATTTGGGCTCACCTACTCTGTATAACCCTGGTTTTTGTTTCCATTCTTTTCCTGACTTACAAACACTGGTGAGAACTTAAAAATTTTTAGATTACACATTGGTTCTTTTTTTTTTTGGAGACAGGATCTCGCTCTTTTGCCCTGGCTAGAGTGCCGTGGCATCATCCTAGCTCACAGCAACCTCAAACTCCTGGGCTCAAGCAATCCTTCTGCCTCAGCCTCCTGAGTAGCTGGGACTACAGGCATGTGCCACCGTGCCCGGCTAATTTTTTCTATATAAATTTTTAGCTGTCCAAATCATTTCTTTCTATTTTTAGTAGAGACGGGGTGTTGCTCTTGCTCAGGCTGGTCTCGAACTCCTGACCTTGAGCGATCCTCTCGCCTTAGCCTCCCAGAGTGCTAGGATTACAGGCGTGATCCACCACACCTGGCCTACACATTGGATTCTTGTTGTTTCTAATCGATTGTTGCCATGAAGTTTTTATTGTTTGTTCATTTTTGGTAATTTCAATATTTGCAAATGTCATTATTATACACTCTGTTCATACTTCCCAACACACCGACTATCCTGTATTTGCAGAACTATGTAATTTTAATTTAATTATATCCCACGGGGAAACATTTTTAATGGTTGAATTATATACTGTATGGAAAATTTTAATAGCATGTGTTTATTGAACAGATAGGGGCCAAGAACACAATTGCAAAGGCAAGGTGTGAAAACATTACACCTTTCAGTGCAATTTTAGCAAGTTGTATTTCATTAGAGAGAAACTAGAAATCTTTTAAAATTAAATACAGTGAGAGTTTTTTAATGTAATGAACACAAAGGAATTCTCCCCTGCCAATTACCACTCAGGGCAAGGTTACTTGTAATATATCACTCCTCTTTTTATCCCCATCGCTAAGATAAAAGCACTGATTAATACAATTTAATCAAGAATATACATATAAGTAGATAGGTAAGTACATACATATGTATTTGTGTGTGGTGTTTTTTGCAAATTCAGAAAAGGGAAACTCAAATCCTACCTACCCTCAGGCCCTACACAGGCTACAATAAAAAGCAGGACTCCAAGCAGCCGCCCAAACAGGGCATTTCAGGAGCAAAAGTAGTGCTTGTGTTGCTATAGCAATTTTGCCACGTTCCCAGCAAACCATGCTTCTGCGGTGACTTAAGAGTTTTGATATCTCTACTTCAAAGGGAGAATAGAATAGCGGAATTGTTAAAAGCTGTAGTGTATTTTTTAATCCTAACGTTTGGCTGAAATCTATGAAGGGTTTTAAGAAGAGTCTCTTGTACTTTATCTTCATAGGAAGAAACATATTGAACAGAGTTTGGGATTGTACAAATGAAACAAATAAGACATCATGTTTAAAGGAAGTTTAAGAAACAATTTCAGCTTAAAAGAGAGAGTCACCTTCCTTAAAGACCATAGTTTTTCTCCCAAACTTTATTCTTTTTTGGTATCTGAACCTATTGTGCTAAACGTAAATAAACTTCGTTGATGACTATGAGGCTGTTGTCCCTTCTATCCTGTGATGTCATCAGTTGTTATCCATTCTGTTTGATTTCTGTGTTACTAAATCTTAGTACCCATTATTCTTTCAACAATTTGCTCAGAATGCCAATGCTATTTCTCTTTTCCCAACATTTTTGTCACCTTTAAAGAAACAACAGAGAATTTTTTAGTTAAAAAATTGCACAACTGGTGAATGATCTAATGCTAGCTAAAGTCTGATGGGAGAGAGGACTGTACCAGCTCTGGATTCTTCTGTCTTCCTCCTCACACACCATCAGTGCTGAGTTGAGCCCTTGGCTGGTGATTCTTAGACCCCTCGTGCAGATGCCTGATGAAGTCTCCGCTGTTGCCAGATCATCTGAAAAGCACATCTGGAGTTATAAAACCAGCGTGTATAATATGACAGCCACAATTAACCAAATTTCAGGATCTGGCAAAAAAAAAAGTAAGCACAGCATGTAGGAAGTATCATACCCAGCCATGAAGAACAGCAATTCAGATTGGGGAAGCCTTGGACTCGTTCCTAATTTCATCGAAGGTCTAACCTGATTATAAAAATGTGTTCTGGAAGAAATTTCCCAGAACACGAAGGCAAGAGCAACAAGGAACTATTGGGGGCTGGAGCTGCCAGGTCCAGTCACCCTTGACAGTCACCAGTGGGGAGATTTGAAAATACCTACGTCCTGGCCGCAGCCCCGGAGGTAATGATTTTAATTGCGGACATAGTTTTTCCTTTTCTTTGTTTTCAGCTCTCCAGTAATGATCATGCACAGCCAGGCTTGAAAACCAGGCCATAAGAGAAACACTATTTATTGTAAAAGCAGTCCGTAGATGGAATATGTACATGTTCTATTCAAAAACCATCTGCACGCGAATGTTTATAGCAGCACCATTCACAATTGCAAAGATGTGGAAACAACCCAAGTGCCCATCAATCCATGAGTGGATTAATAAAATGTGGTATGTGTATACCATGGAGTACTACTCAACTATAAGAAACAATGGTGACATGGCACCTCTTGTATTTTCCTGGATAGACCTGGAACCCATTCTACTGAGTGAAATATCCCAAGAATGGAAAAATAAACACCACATGTACTCACCATCAAATTGGTTTCACTGATCAACACCTAAGAGCACATTTAGGAATAACATTAATTGGGTGTTGATCAGATGTGGGGGAGGGGATGGGTGTATACATAATGAGTGCGATGTGGACCATCTAGGGGATGGACACGCTTGAAGCTCTGATTGGGGGGGGAGGCGGGGCAAGGGCAATATACATAACCTAAATTTTTGTACTCCCATAATATGCTGAAATAAAAAAAAATAATAATAAAAAAAACAACCATGACCCAGATACTTTACTTGGTCCTGTAAGTAGAGAATAAAACCAAGACCCGATGACTGTGCTTTCAGAGATCCCAGTCTTGAGAAAGCAAAAGAAAGGAGGGAGAGAGGAAAACCCAGTATACTTTATCACTTGCTCAGGTTTTCCTCTCATTCTGAGAACAAATTCTTGAAAGCTCCAGGTAGTTCTGTGGTATAGCCTTACAGGGTGTAGACAGAGCTCCTGTTCTCTTGAACACGCTTGGCCCCTGTCTCTGCCTGTTACATTGCCAAGGCTGAGGGACAGCAGCCTCCTGGGGGAGGTGGGGGGACTTCTCAGGCTTGAGTGAATTAAAGTTTAGCTGGAAACACCCAAGGGAGTGTTCGGTACCAGGCGAGTCCGGCAATGGCAGGGAATGAAGGACGTGCCTCTTTTTATAGCCACAGCCTGGATGGGCCTGGACAATGACGCCCTCTGTGTGAAGTGACCCCAGTGACCCAAAGGCTACCTCCACACGCCCATTCTGGGGGCATTTGTGAAACC
The DNA here is from genome assembly GCF_020740605.2 of Lemur catta. Classification (NCBI taxonomy): domain Eukaryota; kingdom Metazoa; phylum Chordata; class Mammalia; order Primates; family Lemuridae; genus Lemur; species Lemur catta. The sequence goes on along the minus strand of NC_059151.1, from coordinate 9,258,099 downwards.
AGAAAAACACCGCATGGCAGACAGCTTTTTCTCACCTTTCTGCTCTGTCAGATTCTTGAGTGTAGAGGCAGCCACTGAATACCTTTGGTCCCCATGCTTGTTTCCTAGGCCTGTCACAATAAGTTATGACACATTGAGGGGGCTTAAAAAAACAACAGAAATTTATCTTCTCACAATTCTGGAGGCTAGAGATCTGCAATCCAGCTATACTCCCTCAGGGGACTCTAGAGGAAAATCATTTCTTGTCTCTCTCAGCTTCTGGTGGCTGCCCCGGCACTCCTGGCCTTGTGGCTCCATCGTTCCAGTCTCTGCCACCATCTTTTCATCCTCTCCTCCTCTGTGCCCATCTTCTGTGGGTCTCTTACTAGCTCAGCTGATTAATCCATGCTGTTCTCCTCATGTGAAGAGCCTTAATGATATCTGCAAGGACTTTTTTTTGCCAAATAAAACATATGAAAAAATGCTCAACATCTCTAATCATCAGGGAAATGCAAATCAAAACCACTCTGAGATATCACTTATCTCCAGTGAGAATGGCCTTTATCAAAAAGTCCCAAAACAATAAATGTTGGCATGGATGTGGAGAGACAGGAACACTCATACACTGCTGGTGGGACTGCAAACTAGTGCAACCTCTGTGGAAAGCTATATGGAGATACCTCAAAGGGATACAAGTAGAACTACCATTTGATCCAGCAATCCCATTACTGGGCATCTACCCAAAAGAACAAAAGATGTTCTATAAAAAAGACATCTGCATTAGAATGTTCATAGCGGCACAATTCACAATTGCAAAGATGTGGAAACGACCCAAGTGCCCATCAATACATGAGTGGATTAATAAAATGTGGTATGTGTACACCATGGAGTTCTACTCAGGCACAAACAACAATGGTGATCTAGCACCTCTTGTATTTTCCTGGATAGAGCTGGAGCCTATTCTACTAAGTGAAATATCCCAAGAATGGAAAAACAAGCACCATATGTATTCACCATCAAATTGGTATTAACTGATCAACACTTATGTGCACACATAGGAATAACAAGTCATCGGGTGTCGGGCAGGTAGGACGGGCCGGAGGGGCTGCGTGTATACTTAATGAGTGTGGTGCACACTTTTTGGGGGATGGACATGCTTGAAGCTCTTGACTCGGATGGGGCAAAGGCAATATACGCAACCTAAACATTTGTACCCCTGTAATATGGTGAAATAAAAAAGAAAAAAATACAAGAAAAAAAGTAGTATTTAGAGGTCCCAGGGGTTCAGACACGGACGTATCTTTTGGGGGATCCTCATTTAACCCACTGCATTCACCGAGCATCTGTCAAGAAAAAGTTGCTTTATAGGATGGTGCAAAAGGGACGCGATGGTGGGGACAGGGCGGAAAGGAAAGGCCATTACCCGGCTGCTATCCTCACTCAGTATTTCTGAGTTAGCAGCAAGTGTCACAGGCAATGGAAACGATCCTTAGAGTTCTTTACCGGGTTCCTGAGGCTTCCCCCAATCTGCCACCTTGTCCTCTGGGCCAGAGATGGAAGAGAAGAGCTCAGCCAGCTCTGCACGTGGCCCATGTTCCTCGTGCCCCCAGCATCCCGGCCAGGCCTGCACTGTCACCAACATCCCATCTCACGGACGCCCGAACATCCTCCTGGCCACGTTTCCCATACAAATCATGCACATTCCTCCCCCACGCAGCTGCAGAGCCAAACCCAAATAACCAATGAAAAGAGCCTCACTTTATAATTTCCTCTACACACGCATGCACACATGCACACACGCATGCTTATATTTGCTTGGTCTGGCGACACAATGGGAATGTAAACACGTTGCTAATGTAGCCGCTCGCATTGGGCTTCCCAGATGTCTTAAGTTCAATAGATTTTTTTCCCCCTGATTTGCTCAGCTTCTCCTGGCAAGTGCTAAACAGCCATTATGCCTTTTCCTGCACATCGAGATTCATCTGCAGCGACTAAACCGCCTCCAAAGTGCTTCAATTTTGCATGAGTGCTAAGCCGGGCGCTGGGAGACATTACCCAGGGCTGAAGGCCCAGATCATTAGAAAGAGCATGTAAATCCTCTGAACCAGAAATAAAAAGTGCAGAGATTCCCTTTGTGAAGTCCCAACTGAGGCTTTATGTAAAACACGAACCTTTGCAAGATTTTATGTGGTCCCTTTTACCTTCTAAATTTTGCTTTTGCTTTCTTGCTTTTTTTTTTTTCCCTTTGGCACATGTGTTCTATTTTCTTTCTTTCTTTTTTTTTTTTTTAAAGCATTGAGATTTCTGTCGGGAACATATGAAATGATAGCCATTCTCCGTCATTATATTTCTTCTTAGGACCCCAGATCCTTCTTTAATATAATAGAGAGGATATTTTAAAGTATTGCTGAGCGATCCCCCGCATGATAGATTTGTAAAACCCGAAAACCTGCTGAATTGCAAGAAACTTTGAGGGAGGATGGGGTGACAGTGATAAGATCGTGCAGAGGACGTTAAGTGACGTAAATCTACATCATTCAGTAAGTCTAGAGGTGGGAAGTGTACAGATATTTGCTTATGGACAGAAGTTGGAGTAGAACCTCAAGGGAATTGTGAAAATTACGAATGAGAAAGAAGTGATTGTTCTGCTCATTTTTTAAATAGCCACATCCCTGTACATTATTACCTAAAAATCTTGCTTGTAATTTTCAAAGTGAACATTATTTTTTCTGCACTTGATCTGTATTGTTTTTCTTTTCTATTTTTTTTTTTTTTGGAGACAGAATCTCACTCTGTTGCTTGGGCTAGAGTGCTGTAACGTCAGCCTAGCTCACAGCAACCTCAAACTCCTGGGCTCAAGTGATCCTCCTGCCTCAGCCTCTCAAGTAGCTGGGCTAATTTTTTCTATATATATTTTTAGTTGTCCAGCTAATTTCTTTCTATTTTTAGTAGAGACAGGGTCTTGCTCTTGCTCAGGCTGGTCTCGAACTCCTGACCTCACGCGATCCTCCCACCTCGGCCTCCCAGAGTGCTAGGATTATAGGCATGAGCCACCGCGCCTGGCCTTGATCTGTATTTTTATCTCGGCTGTCTCCCCCAGGCCACTCACCAGACCCTCTTGCTGCAAATGAAAAGCGTGCCTGTGGTCAGTTCTCAGCAGCACCTGAGAGAGGACAGACCCAGCAGGCTTGGGATCCTGAGAGTCCTGCAGTTTCATCTGCCGTGTGGCTGTGCCCACAACCCAAGTCCCCAGAGTTGTGACAAAAAGCACTTAGGATGGAAAGGTTCACTCTCCATCCTCATTTGGTATTTCCTTTGCGGTAGAATTCTTTGAACAGTTACGATCGCCTTTATTTTGGTCTATCTTGTATCCATTCAAGAGTAATAAACCAGCCTCCTTTTATAGGATTGCTCTACAACTATTTCTCTTTTTTTCCATGTGTGTATATAAATGGGTCAAGCTATCATTCCTTTCGTATTCTGAGAGAGAAAATGTATGCTTGATGTACATTTATGATCAGCTATAGCAGTTCATTATCTCTAAATACATTTCCAAGGACATTTATTAACCACTGATTTATTCAACAGTACATATGCAAGTAGGATCTGACAAAAATGTAACCAAATGGGCTTATAATAAGATATGAAGTAAATGCACTCCAACTCATAGGTAAAGAGAAAATACTAGATGAGTAATATGCATTTAAATGTATGCAGAGATGTTAGGTGCATATGTATACTCTCTAAGTAATAGATCCAGTTTATGCTGAAACCTAGTTTTGTTTGTCAGCATCTTGTACGTATCCTTCAAGCCAAATTATTCCTATCCATTAATTTCCCTTTACTAAAAACATAGCTAATCATGAAAATGTCACCATCTCTATTAGTGTTAGTTGTTATTGCAAAATGTTATTGACTATGATTCCGCACCTCATGAATCTAACTGCACGTATTAGATAGCTAGCTTTCATGGTATTTTTTTCTTTTTTTTTTCCCTCGAAATGGTTTATCCACTAGAGTATATATCCTTTGAAGCAATACGTTTGTAAAAGAAAGACAAGGAGAACAAAATTTTGCCTGGAGACACGAAGAGACATAGGATTGAAGCTGTTTGTTCGGTTGTCAATATTATACAGTCACATAAATATCTCAGGGAATTGGAGCTCATAGTGGGAAACAATCATTTTTCTTCCTTTCTTGTTCTTTGTGATGCTAGTGTAGAATGGGCATGAAGACAGGACAAGTTATAAACAGTATTTAGAATTAGGGTGAACGCCTGAGTAAGGGAAGAGGAGATGCACTAAGCAGGGCCACCTTCCTGGAACTGTCACATAAACAGTTGTACCATTCTATCATGTTTGAGCCATTCTAGCTTCGGGGTGGGGCTGTCTAAATTTTACAACACTTTAACATAACACGAACTTAAATGATATGAAATATTAAATGCTTGGAAAACAGTAGGTTTCCAATAAATGCCTGTGGGTAAATGCGTAAAGAAAATACTCATAAATTATTCTATACTTCGGTTCTTTTTTGATCATGCTTCAATGGTTAGCTCCAAATTATTTTTTCAAAGTTTTTAATTTGACTCCTTGTTAGAGAAACAGAGGACAATTTCAAACTCTGAGGGTTTTCAAATAGCTGAATGTTTGCTGTTAATATGATGCCTCAGTGCTATAAAAGACAGAAGAATTTACTTGTGGGGTAACGAAATGTTAATTATAAAATTTTGTTTCAAATATTTTTCAAGATGTAATTTCCAACATAAATGTTGACCAAATTGATGCCATTATCATTTTCTTTGCAATCAATCATATAGTGATATTTTTGCAAGAGACAGAAGAACTTAACCTAGCACTCTGTGAGGCCGAGGCGGGAGGATCTCTCGAGGTCAGGAGTTCGAGACCAGCCTGAGCAATAGCGACACCCCATTTCTACTAAAAAATAGAAAGAAATTAACCGGATAACTAAAAATATATAGAAAAAGTTAGCCAGGCATGGTGGCACATGCCTGTAGTCCCAGCTACCTGGGAGGCTGAGGCAGGAGGATCGCTTGAACCCAGGAGTTTGAGGTTGCTGTGAGCTAGGCTGATGCCATGGCACTCTAGCCCGGGCAACTGAGCAAGACTCTGTCTCAAAAAAAAAAAAAAAAAAAAAAAACCTTAAACCTGAAACGACAGAAGAGTGACATCTGATTCAGGGAGAGCCTTAAATAGCAGCTAGAGAGCTCCCGGGTGGAGCTTACATTCTAGCTGGAAAGTGAGGAAAGACTAGAAAAGACATGATTATACTCAACCGTTTTGCATCTTCATTTAAATATGGACATTGACATATTCTATCCAAAATTAGTCAGAACTAACCTACTTAGTAATTTCTATTCAGTGTGCCTAATGCCCCTGCCTCACCTGTATTATCAAATAGGGACACAAGGAATGTCTAATAGAGGAGCTGAGCGAGCATTTTCTTGCTCAAATAAGCAGAACTTAACGCACTTCCACTTAGCATATCAAGGTAGCTCTGCTATATCAACACTTCAGTGCAGGGTAGATAAGGGGCTTAGTAAAATCCCAGGTGGCTTAACTGAAGGACAAGAAACTTAGAGGCAAATCCCTTGAACTCGTTTCTAGTGTCCAAATTGCACTGCTGAATGTCCTGGCCTCATCTGCCTTGCCCTGAACAGCTGAAGTCCCCGCTCCAGACCTGCCCTGCCCAACTCCACTGAAAATTTCCAAAACCAGCCAGCACTTTCCCATCTGAGTATGTGCCTGTCATTTTCAGTTAATGGTGCGCTCCTCTCCTCAGCTTTGTTTATTCAATACCCCAAGTGATGATTTTGTGCATAAGCTATAACTTTATTCTCAAAAGAGTAACAATGATACAGTATATTTCAAAAGCATTGTACAGATTTCAAGTAATTTTGTCTGTTATTCCATTCCTTTTCTCACAATCCAGCAAGACAGACAAATTTTTAGCCTCCTTTTATTAATACAAGTTGGGAAACAAAGGCTTGGTAAATTTAAGACTTGCCAAAAGTCAAATACTAAATGCAGAGCAGGAATTTATTTTATTATCTAAATAAATCACCAGATTGCTGTGTGTTAGATGAATCTTTTTTTTTTTTTTTCAGTTCCCCAGTTGTATAATAATTGTCCTGGGTGAGTTGAATTTTTAAAAATTCAAACATTTATAGTTCGATTTCAAACGTTTCCTTAAGAATATAAAAAACATTGCTTTTAAGATAAAGAAATAGTTGTCCCCAATAAAATGTACTGTGTGTAAACTATTGTAAGTGGTAGTCACTCAGGGGTGAATGCAATTTTTTTTTTTTTTTTTTTTTGGACAATGTCTCACGCTGTCACCCAGGCTGGAAATCAGTGGCATCATCATAGCTCACTGCAGACTAGAGTCCCTGGGCTCAAGCGATCCTCCTGCCTCAGCCTCCTGAGTAGCTGGGAGTAAAAGCAGGTCCCACTATACTCACCTAATTTTTTTTAACTTTTTGGAAAGATGGGCTTTACTATGTTGCCCAAGCTGGTCTCAAACTCCTGGCCTCAAGTGATCCTCCAGCCTCAGCCTCCCGAAGTGCTTGATTTCAACTTATTTGGGGTAAATGCAAAATGAAAGCCCAAGAGTATGAGTAATTATTATTCTGGGTACGATGTTCCTGGTTTCCCTCATCAGACAGTGTTTTCAGAGGGTCATCAAGAGTACTGCCTTTAACACTTATGATTAATGACTTGATGTAAGATCACAGATAAGGGAAAAAATGTAATAATTAGAACTACAATTATTAAAAATTTTTAAAAGTAAGCCTGGTTAATCTTGTTTATAATAGAGACAGATTAATCTTCCTGAAGCATATGTGATCTTAAGACATGTCATTTTACCAATTTTATAATTTTCACAATCTCCCTGCTCCAAAGAACAAACTTCTCTGGCTGCCATTCAAGTCTCTCCTCGAATCTCTCCTCTGTGTCATCAACACGTATTTCTTTACTGGATTTATGTAAACTACTCTCCCCTGTGTTGCTCCATGCTTTTTCTTTTCTGCTCTTTGCCTCTGTACTGTTCTGTGCTACTGAAGTGTCTCTGATTCCTCCCTAAATCTCTAAACCCAACCATGCTGTCGATTTCAAATATTCCACTTCCCCATGTTTCCTTTGGTCTCTCCATCTGAAGCTACATGGCATTTTCAGAATTTCCCCAACTGTGGATTGCTTTCATTCAATAAATCAACATGGAGGATGCTGAACAGAAACCACATGGAAAGCCATGGTGAGATGGGTTTCTGGCTATGTGGACTGTGGGGTTCTATGGTTAAGGAAATTTAGTAAAAATGCTGCTAATCCACATTAAACAGGCTTGTTTATGGCAGACCTTCTGACCAGCACATTCAATATACTAATGGGCATGCTGAGTTACTTAGAGAAGGGTGTATTAAACAAAAATCTCCAAGCTTATTTGACCACGGAATCCTTTTTTGAGATACAGTTTTAGGAATGTTGGTGTAGTGAAAGGAACACTTAAATCCTTATATCAGCACCTATGGACTGGGTGAACAATTGTTTAAATTCTGAAATCTGTTCCTTATATAATAGATATAACAATACTAATCCACGAAGACTGGTATCAGATTAACTGAGACACCTGGTAGAAGTTCAGTAAATACTAGTTACATGTATTCTTCTGAGTTACAATTACATTGATTTACAACTAGGATGTAACACTTTATAACTATATATTTATAAGCTAGACATTCATTTAACATACATTAACTGGACAAATATTTGTGACAATTACTGTACTGAGGAATATAGGATGCTTAGGACATAGTCCTTCTACTTATATCTAGTCTTAGACAGTAAACTTCTGAAGGAAGGATCCAAAGCAGTTCATCTCTGTGGCTACCTAGGATATTGTCGCTCTGCATGAAATAGGTGTTCAGAAATTAGCTCTAGAATGTAACCCACAGGACAGAGACCTTATCTTGCTTCTTTACCACTGTATACTCGACACATGGATGCATGCTTGGCACATAGTAGAGTTTCAATAATTACCTATTGAATGAATAACTAGACATGAGTAATAGTAAGATGTATAACTCACAAGTATACTGTTAACTAGATTTCAAAGAACATCTTACTATACCCTACCCTTAATGATAGAAATCTTTTTGTTAAATTTTATTAAAATTCTGTTAAAGTTACTAATGAGATGCATGAAACAAGGAAGCAGTGACATGCATATCGTCAGATTTAGATAAGTAAGAATTATACTTTCAAAGAAAAGCGTTGGAGTATACATTCAAATGCATGTTTGATGTTTTAAGAAAAATATTTAGAAGAATGTTGCATTTGCTATCTCAATGGAATGTGTTTTGTGCCTTTCCAAATTAAACAAATTGCTGTCATTTTTTTTATGCCAAATTACTTCTTTATGTTCTAAAGAACGTTAACATAAAAGGCAGAGGTTAATTACACAAAGCATTTTAATCCCCATTTTGGTCTCAGAAAGGCTTCTTGGCTCAGATTCAACAGATTTTTCATCACCCAAGTTTTGAATAGGAATTAAATGATAGCCAATGCTGGTAAGATTTATTTCTGTCAACTCATTACAATTCTAAATGTAAGAGAAAAACATTTTACCAACCCAACATTCCAGGTGTTCTTCAGACTTGCAGCTCTAAGTTTGATGGTATTTGGAAATTAAGATCAAAAACAAAATGACTGGTTCTCCTATAAACCCAAAACCTGACACTCCCACAATGGAGAGGGCAAAACAGTGTTATAACTGCCAGAGTAAATATCATTTGTCAGTATATAATATTGTCTTATAGTTAAAATTTCAAGTTGCAAGAAGGAAAACTGTGCAAACTATGCATTGATCTATAGTTGTCATGGATCTTTCTAGAAGCACTGGAAATCACCACCACCTAAACACACAGAGCAATATCCCTTATGAATATAGATGCAAAAATTCTCAATAAAATCCTAGCAAATCGAATTCAGCTGCGCGTGAAAAAAAAAAATCCATCACGACCAAGTGGGCTTCATCCCAGAGATGCAGGGATGGTTCAACATATGCAAAATCTATAAATGTAATTCACCACATAAACAGAAGTAAAAACAAAGACCATATGATCCTCTCAACAGATGCAGAAAAAGCATTCAACAAAATTCAGCACCCTTTTATGATAAGACCGCTTAATAAAATAGGCATAGACAGGACTTACATCAAAATGATAAAAATCCATATATGACAAACCCACAACCAATATCATACTGAACAGAGAAAAATTGAAAGCATTCCCACTTAGAACTGGAACCAGACAAAGTTGCCCTCTATGACCACTTCTATTCAACATAGTGCCGGAAGTCCTAGCCAGAGCAATCAGACAAGAAGAAATCAAGGGCATCCAAATGGGGGCAGAAGAGGTCAAATTATTGCTCTTTGCTGATGATATGATCTTATATCTAGAAAACCCCAAAGATTCTCCCAAGAGACTACTGGAATTTATAAGCAAGTTCAGCAAAGTCTCAGGTTACAAAATCAATGTATGCAAATCAGTAGCATTCATATATACCAACGACAGTCAAACTGAGAACCAGATCAAAGACTCAATACCTTTCAGAAGAGCAACAAAGAAAATAAAATACCTAGGAATATATTTAACTAAGGAGGTAAAAGACCTTTACAGGGAGAACTATGAAACAATGAGGAAGGAAATAGCAGAAGATATAAACAGATGGAAAACGATACCATGCTCATGGGTCAGCAGAATCAACATTGTTAAAATGTCTGTACTACCCAAAGTGATCTACAGATTCAGTTCATTCCCTATTAAAATACCAACATCATTTTTCACAGAACTAGAAAAACTAATTCTGCACTTCATAGGGAACCATAAAAGACCCTGTATAGCTAAAGCAACCTTAAGCAAAAAGAACAAATTGGGAGGCATCAATTTACCAGACTTCAAGCTATACTACAAGGCTACAGTAACCAAAACAACATGGTACTGGCACAAGAACAGAGACATAGTCCAGTGGAACAGAACTGAGAACCCAGATATAAAACCATCCTCATATAGCCATCTAATCTTTGACAAAGCAGACAAAAGCATACACTTGGGGAAAAGAATCCCTATTCAATAAATGGTGCTGGGGAGATTGGATAGCCACATGTAGAAGACTGAAACAGGGTCCACACCTCTTACCTCTCACAAAAATCAACTCACCATGGATAACAGACTTAAACCTAAGGCATGAAACCATAAGAATTCTAGAAGCGAATGTTGGAAAAACTCTTACAGACATCAGGCTAGGCAAAGAATTTATGAAGAAGACCCCAGAAGCAATCACAGCGTCAATAAAAACAAATAAATGGGACCTGATCAAATTAAAAAGCTTCTGCATAGCCAAAGAAACTGTCACTAGAGCTAATAGACAACCTGCGGAATGGGAGAAAATATTTGCATGCTATACATCTGATAAAAGGCTGATAACAAGAGTCTATACAGAATTCAGGGAAATTAGCAAGAAAAAATCAAATAACCCCTTTAAGAAGTGGTGAAAGGACATAAACAGATACTTCTCTAAAGAAGATAGACTAATGGCCAACAAGCATTGGAAAAAATGCTCAACATCTTTAATCATCAGGGAAATGCAAATCAAAACCACAATGAGATATCCAGTTAACTCCAGTGAGAATGGCTTTTATCAAAAAGTCCTAAAACAACAAATGTTGGTGTGAATGCAAGAGATAGGAACACTCATACACTGCTGGTGGGGCTGCAAATTAGTACAAACTCTATGGAAAGTAATATGGAGATACCTAAAAGAACTAAAAGTAGAACTACCATTGGATCCAGCAATCCCACTACTGGGCATCTACCCAAAGGAAAAAAAGACATTCTATAAAAAAGACATCTGTACTTGAATGTTTATAGCAGCACAATTCACAATTGCAAAGATATGGAAACACAAGTGCCCATCAGTACATGAGTGGATTAACAAAATGCGGTATATGTGTACCATGGGATACTACTCAGCCATAAAAAAATGATGAACAACCTATTGTATTATCCTGGAAGGAGCTGGAGCCCATTCTTCTAAGTGAAGTATCACAAGAATGGAAAAACAGATACCATATGCACTCACCATTTAATCGGTACTAATTGATCAACACTAATGTGCACATATGGGAAGTAACATTCATAGGGTGTTGGGCAGGTAGGAGGACGGAGGAGGGGATGGGTAAATCCACACCTAACAGATGTGGTGCGTGCTGTTTGGGGCACTCTTTTTGGGCGGTGCAAAGGTAATTTATGTAACCACAGAGTTTGTACCCCCATAGTACGCTGAAATAAAAAATAAAAAAATAAAAAGGAATTAAGTCAATGATCTAGGTGTGAAATGCTTCCAAACAAATCCCTTCAACCATTCACTTCCAGCCATGTTAATTCTTTAAACTTTGAGTAAATTCATCTTTTTAAAAAATTTTTAATTTAAGGAATTCTATTTATGGTGTATGACATGTATTGAAATATGTATACATTGTGAAATTACTAAATCAAGCTAATTAACATATACATTACCTCACTTACTGATTTTTTTAAAAAATCTACTCTCTTAGCAACGTTCAAGTATGCAATATATTGTTTATTAACTGTGGTGAACATGTTGTACCATAGGTCTCTTGGAATTATTCTTTCTAACTGAAATTCTTTATCCTTTGACCAAAATTTCCCCAGTCACCCAGCCTCTCACCCACCAGCCTTTGGTAACCATGGTTCTACTCTTTGCTTCTATGAGTTTGGCTATTTGAGATCCCACCTATGTGTGATTGTGTAGTATTTGTTTTTCTGTACCTGGTTCATTTCACTTAGCATAATGTCCTCCGGGCTCGTCCATGTTGTGGTAAATCACAAGATTTCCCTTGTTTTTAGGGCCAAATAGTATTCCATTGTGTATCTATACCACATATTCTTTTATCTACTCATCTATTAATGAACATTTAGGATGATTCTGTATCTTGGCTACTGTGAATAATGCTACAGTGAATGTGGGAGTGCACATATTTCTTTGACATACTGATTCATTTCCTTTGGATACGTACCCAGTGGTGGGATTGCTGGATCAGATAGTAGTTCTATTTTTAATTTTTTGAGAAATCTTCATACAGTTTTCCATTGTGGCTGTACTAATTTACATTCCAACCAACAGCGTCCAGCATTCCCTTTTTCCAATATCCTTGCCAACACTTCTTATCTTTTGTCTTTTTGATAACAGCCATTCTAAGAAGTGTTAAATATCTCATTGTTGGCCAGGTATGATGGCTCACACCTGTAGCCCCAGCTACTTGGGAGGCTGAGGCAAGAGGATCCCTTGAGCCCAGGAGTTTTAGGTTACAGTGAGCTATGATGACACCACAGCACTCTAGCCTAGGCAACGGAATGAGGTCCTGTCTCAAAAAAAAAAAAAAAAACCTTATTTTTTCTTTTCTTATGTATACATAATATATTTATATAAATGGGATCTTACTCAATGTACCAACTGCTTTGTCATTTAAAAAAACATATATCTTAATCACCATTCCAAGTCAAAAGTTATATACTTCATCTTTTAGAACATAATAGTCCAATAGCAGAATAGTCCAATGGGTGGATACACCATATTTTATTTAACTAAATAAACAAAGGAAACAGTTTTTACTGTTTTCAGTAATTCCACAGGGAACGTCTATGATTTGAATCCCCATAAATGCTTTGAAACTTAAAAAAAAAAAAAGAAAAAAGAAAAAGAATCAGACAAGAACACAAGAATTCGGGTACATAAATCTCATTGTTTTAACTGAGCTGTAAGTTAGATACATCTAACAGGTGCATGGTGATATCTCATTGTTTTAATTTGCATTTCGCTGATAATTAGTGATGTTGAACATTTTTTAATGTACCTGTTGGCCATTTGTATGTCTTCTCTTGAAAAACATCTATTCAGTTTCTTTGCCCATTTTTAAAATCTGGCTATTTGTATTCCTGTTCTGTTGAGTTGTTTGAGTTCCTTATATATTTTGGATATTAACTCCTTATCAAATGTGTGGTTTACAAATGTTTTCTCCCATTCTGTAGGTTGTCTCTTCACTCTGTTGATTATCTCTTTGCTGTACAGAAGCTTTACAGTTTGATATATTCCCATTTGTCTATTTTTGCTTTTGTTGCCTGTGCTTTTTTGGGATTGTAAAAAAAAAAATCATTGCCACACTAATGTCACAGAGCTTTTCTCCTATGTTTTCTTCTAGAAATTTTATAATTTTAGGTCTTACATTCAAATCTTTAATCCATTTTGAGTTGATTTCTGTATATGGTGTGAGTTAAGGCTCCAACTTCATCATTCTGCATGGGAATATCCAGTTATTCCAACACTATTTATGGAAGAGACTATCCTTTACCCATTGTGTGTTCTTGACATCTTTTTCAAAAATCAATTGGACATAAATGAATGAATTTATTTCTGGGTTCTCTATTCTGTTCCATTGGTTTATGTGTGTATGTTTTTGTGCCACAGTATTTTGATTACTGTAGCCTTATAGTAGATTTTGAGATCAGGTAGTGTAAAGCTTCCAGCTTTGTTCTTTTTTCTCAGTATTTCTTTGCACATTTAGGGTCTTTTGTGATTCCATACAAATTTTAGGGATTTTTTTTTCTAATTCTGTGAAAATTGTCATTTGAATTTTTATATGGATTACATTAAATCTGTGGATCACTTTGAGTAATATGGACATTTTAACAATATTAATGCTTCCAATACATGAACATAGGATATCTTTCCATTTATTTTTTTTCTTCTTCAATTTCTTTCATCAGTGTTTTATAGTTTTCAGCGTTCAGATCTTTTACCTCCTTGGTTAAATGTATACCAAAATACTTCTATTATTTTTTGTAGCTCTTATAAAGGAGGTTGTTTTCTTGATTTTTTTTAGATAGTTAATTATTCATGATAGAACCATTACTGTTTTCTACATGTTGATTTTGTGTCCTGTAACTTTACTGAATTCATTTATGAGTTCTAACAGCTTTTGGTTTATTCTTTAAGGTTCTCTATATGTTAGATCATGTCATCTGCAAACAGAGACAATTTAACTTGTTCCTTTGTGACTGGGATACCTTTTATTTGTATTTTTCTTTTGCCTAATTGTTCTGGCTAAGACATTTTAACAATATTAATACTATGTATTACGTACCACATACTACAAACAGCTGCTTCCAGTAGTCTATTGAATAGAATTGGCAAGAGTGGGCATCCTTGTCTTGTTGCTGATCTTAGAGGAAGAGTTTTCAACTTTTCACTGTTAAGTATGTTAGTTGTGAGCTTGTCATATATGGCTTTTATTGTGTTGAGGAACATTCATTCTATACCTAATTTATTGAGAGTTTTTATCATGAAAGGATGTTGCATTTTATGAAATGCTTTTTCTGCATCTGTTGATTGTTTGATTTTTCCTCTTCATTCTGTTGTGTTAATTGGTTTGCATATATTGTACATCCCCAGGATAAATCCCACTTGATAATGATGAATGATCCTTTTAATATGCTGTTGAATTCAGTTTGCTAGCATTTTGTTGAGGATTTTGCGTCCATGTTTATCAGAGTTATTAGGCTATACTTTTCTTTTTTTTGTAGTGTCTTTGTCTGGTTTTGGTATAAGGGTAATACTGGCCTTATAAAATTAATTTGGAAATAGTCTCGGTTCTTTAATTTTTTGAAAATATTTGAGAAGGATTATTACTAGGTTTTTTGGTTTTTTCTTAAAAATAAAATCACAGATGCTAGGCTTTATTTAATGGAAGACTTTTTCTTATTGATTCAATCGTCTTGTTCAGATTTTATATTTCTTCAGGATTCAGGATTTGTAGGTTTTATGTTTCTTACATTCATCTTGATTGCAGAAATAGTATAACTTTAACAAAATTATAGTCATAACAAAGCTAATACACCAGTAAATTGCAATTCTCAATTGTACACAATAATCTTAGTTAAATTATATAGCCTGTTTACATGTTAACATTATATTAAAAATTCAAAGTAAACATTTCAGAGAAGAGTTGAAAAATTATGTTTTTACAGTCTCTTCTTTTCCTTTTTTACCAATCACATTAAAAAAAAAAAAGATTGTTAAATGACTTCATGTAACATAACATAGTATCTTGATTCTGAAATTCTGCCTTGCAGGTTATCTTATTTTGAGTATTTTCGTGAGAGTTGTAAGTTGCTAAAATAATTATCAGGTTTTTATGATACGACATCCTACATAATGACAGGGTATTTTCTCTGACTTAATTTATATTAGGGCATCTAGAACTGGTATGTTTCATATGTTAGATCATATTAGTTACAACTAATAGGATTAGGCTCTGGAAGAAAGCATGAGAAAGAGACCACACTAATTCAATAAAACATTGTGATATATTCCAGAACATCCCTACCTGTAGCTTTGTACATTTCCCACCAACCCATGTCTTAACTGTGAATGTACCATAATGAGATTTGGTGGAGTGAGCTCTGCACTCTTCTCCCATTAGAGAGATTATTAGAGGAACTCGAATTGTCAGCCTGCACAACACGGTAAGATCGGGAGGACTAAGGAATACAACTCAGGCATATATAACCCCTAAGTCTAATGTGTTACGATGCCTTTCAGTGAAACGTATATGGAATATCAGAAGGTACAGATTAATGACCACATTATAAAAAGTGTTTTAAGATGATGGGTGATTTTTATGAGTATCACCTAATAAGATACTCTCATACCATAAAGGAACAGCTTAAGGCTGCGTAATAATATTTGATCCATCTTTACATTTCTATAACTTAACAGCTGACATTAGTGAATTTTAAAGAAGTGTTTGTTTGATAGCACTATAGATTACTTTTCTGGGAGAACATATATAGTATTTTAAATAATTATACAACAGGATTAATCATGTGCTTACGAGCACTTTGTAGTAAGATCCTAGAAAAACAGTTTGTGGTGCCCAACCACTATGATGAAATTAAACTTAAGCTAAAAATAAGGCATAAATGTCATTTTTCAGGGGTTACTGCCGTAATCACGTATGATCTCACAAGGATCCAATCAGAGGGCTGCATTTGAATCTGGATTTCTATATTCCTTTGAAACTCCTCCTTATTGACAAGAGCATGCTTGTACTCATTATAAGGCTTCTTGGTATAACATGTTAATTACTTTCCTGCACCCTGGCTCCCAAACCACAATGAATCCTATTATAAAAGCAAATCACTGCAAACTTCAAACAGCATGCATCTTTGAGATGCCACTATTAGAGGAAGCCCGTGATGGAAAATCTTTGATGTTATCAGATATGATGGAAACTACACATTTGTATTTGAGTAAATCCTGTCGAGCGAAGCCTTTCCCCCAAGCCTTAAATAACCTGAAACCAATTTCAAGTTCCCAAATGCTTTTCAAAGCAGCCTGCATTAGAAGTAATGCTGGTGGCATTTCAAATTTCAAGGCAGCTTGCTTTTTTGCATCTCAAGACTTCAAGCAGATTTGAAATTTTACTTTCAAAGAGAAAAGATCTTAACCTACTTTTACCCAAACCACGAGGCTCTGGTTTGATGAACAAAATGTCACTGGTAATGAAGTTACCTATGGTAATGAAAAGACGGTATGTGTAACCAAGTAGCTCAGAGTCTAAATATTGCAGCTGATTCTAGGGAATTCTGAGCCATAAGCGTTTAGATATTTTATGCTTCGGTTCATTCTTATTCTTGTGTTGTTGAGCAAGAGTTGGAATGTAAACTTTGGACCATGTGGCAGAACAACTGCACACAACTGTACACGACTGTAATTAACTCACTTCCTCCTGAATGTCGGACATCTGTGAAGCTGAAGCCAAAAATCAGTGTGTGTTTGACGCCAGTGCCCATGGGGAGACAGGGCCACCAAATTGAAAACATTCATTCTATGAATAACTCCCGTAGAGCAGGAGGGTTGGTCTGTCTGTGGCTTCTTTCTTAAAAGGCTTCAGATTTGTGGTCAGTAGAAAACATCCATGAGTTTCTTTGGGCTAAAAGATAACAGTGGACCTAGTGTAATTCTCCTAGCATTTAATTAGGTTTCCTGTAATTGCTTTAAGTAAAAGGAGGGACATGAAACCTGAAGTTATCATCTTGGGACACCAAATATTTGTATGTGGTTTTAATATCCTGAGCCCATTTTTCGCTGCTCTGCGTTTTAGAAAGAGCCATTATAGTTGGAAGGAAATACACACTGTGGGTTTATCAGCCCTTTGGTGACTGTAAGTTTGCTGCAAGAGCCTTAGAGGAGAGGTTTGTTTCTAGTAACTGAATTTCTGCATGAAAAAGGAACGTATAAACAAGTAAAACAGGCAAAAACATTAAACACCAGAGAGTAGGCTCAAAAAGGAAACAGAAAGAAGATAGGGGTTGGGGGAAGGAGGCTTTGCTCCAACTTTCCACAGATTTCTAGATATCTAATGATATCTAGTTAGAATAATGAGAAAAATTACAATAAGGTGGGAAAATTAGAGGCCTAAGCAGGGACCAGGAAAGAGGGAGGAAAATAGTGTTACTTGTTAATAGCTTGAGATTTTTGCTGTTGTTAAGATTGTTGTGTTATTAACAGTTGGACATTGGCTAAAATAATATACTAATTTACCTTTCATAGAGGGTGAGGGCTATGCCAGTTACTGGAAAATTCTTTTTAAACTGGTCACTATGTAAGCATAAAAGGATAACTAATTTTTAAAACTTTAAAATAGTTTTAAATATATTTAATAGACTTTTGACACTATCATTGCCCCTGGAGGATCTTGCCATGCGTTGGGATTATAAAATCCACTTTTCTGGACTTCATTTCAGTTCAGAGAATTTTTAATGGGCTTCACGAGCTTCGTAGTTCGTATGACTCAAGCCCCCTCAGCTCTTGATAGGAAATATTGTTTATTTGTGCAGTGGGACAGTACCTACTATTATTGGGTGGTTGTTAATTTTCATGAGTGATCTTAGCCATTTGAATATTTTCTAGGTGTTGGGAAAAGTTCTGGAATACCCTTTGTTAGGGTTTCCAGAACATACACCCCTTCCTACGAACTATAA
Source organism: Lemur catta (assembly GCF_020740605.2). NCBI lineage: Eukaryota > Metazoa > Chordata > Mammalia > Primates > Lemuridae > Lemur > Lemur catta. The sequence continues at coordinate 9,239,978 of NC_059151.1, read as the reverse complement.
TCAAAAATTTTAAGAAATTGTAACTCTTGGGAACTTATTAAACTCTAAAGAATTGAATATATGTCGACACACATACACACATATACATATACTCACACATACATATGTGTATACATGCACAAATATATACATGCACACATATATTTCTATATCTTGTTTGGTTTGATGGGTTTTTTTGTTATTTTTAGTATAGACAGGGTCTCCCTGTGTTGCCCGGGGTGGTCTCAAACTCCTGCCCTCAAGTGATACTCCCACCTCGGCCTTCCTAAGTACTGTGATTACAGGCATGAGCCACCAAGCTCGGCTTCTATATCTTCTTTATATATAAAGCAAATATGTGTATATTTAATTGCCTTCTGATTATGTCATCTGCTTGTTTAAAACACTTTAATGACACCCATGGCTCTCAGGAACAAATTGAAAATCTTAAACATTACATCTAAGAGTGGTTCTCAAACTTAGCATGCATCAGAATTACTGGGCTTGTTAAAATGCAAATTACTGGGCCCCCCTCCCGAAGTTTCCTATTCACTAAGCCTGGAGAGGGGCCTGGGAATTCACATTTGCAGCAGGTCCCAGGTGCTACTGATGAAGGTGTTCTGGGGACCACACTTTGAGAACCACTAGACTGTATAAACTTATTCCCTTTATCTCATGCCGCTATTCTCTGGTACACAGTTGTCTTCTCCCGGGTTCTCAGTCTGCTAATTCTCTTTCCTGTTTCTTTCCGTATGTCCTGCCCTTCTGACCATATAGCTTGGCCAAGTGGGTACATACTGGATCCTTCATGCCAGATTGTGTTCCCTTGTTATTCCCTGCCGTTCCTATACATGTCCTTGCAGCACTGAGCACACTTGTACCTAAATAATAAGTTGCATGACCCATTAACACGAGCCCTCTTCACACTAATACAAGTTTATTGGGGACAATGACTGTCTTACCCATTGGCATTTCACAAGTACCTAGTATAGTATCTTTTACGTAACTGATTCTTAATAAATATTTTTTTCAGAGAACAAATGAATGAATAAAACAGTGCAAAGCAATACATTTCATCATTCTTACATCGCCCGTACTTGACCCAAAGCAAATTCTCCTGCTCCCTCTGGGTGTTGTGCTGGTTCTGTCGATGGTCAGCCCATTCTGAGGGCTGTGCACTCAAGCTCCAGGAGAGCTGGCAGTTGCCCGCATATGCTGTCCAGATAATCCCTCTTGCTCGGTGCAAGAGGCACATTGCAGAATATGAATCTCTGAAACAACCTTGATACTTCAAGATAAATCTTCCTAAAATGATAATCTCAGATTCTTAGCTCAACTTTGTTTTCATTTCAGCATATTATGAGGGTACAAAAGTTGAGGTTATGTATATTGCCCTTGCCCCCTGTCCGAATCAGAGCTTCAAGCGTGTCCATCCCCCAGATGGTGCACATCGCACTCATTATGTGTGTATACACCCATCCCCTCCCCCCCATCTACCCGACACCCGGTTGATGTTATTCCTAAATGTGCTCTTAGGTGATGATCAGTGAAACCAACTTTTTGTTACTCAGGGTTATGTAATGCTGTGAAATAAATCCTAATTATTTGAGTGTGTTAGCTGGATTTATCAGAATTTTAGTTACATTACAATTACAAAGAAACCTTTGGGCTTTGAAAATACTATGCATAGAAACTGTAAAGTCATATATTCTTTGGGTAGGATCCCAGAGGTTTGTTCACCGAGGGTAGTATTTCTTTCAAGAAAAACGAGGCACCATTATTATTGAAAGACAACCGTTAATTTACCACAATGATTTTAGTTTTAGGTTATTCTCTCTCATCTCATGTGAAGAGTTAAGAAGATTTAGCTATTCCAAAGCTGTGTAGAGCACATGATTATCTTACCCACAACCTATATAATTGAGGTAGAATCCTTTGAAGATATGAAATTCAAGTTCACACTGGAATATACAGAGGGAGGTACGTTGGTAGAAAGTGAGTATTTGCAAGCAATATGGAGAAAGACACTCCACTTTAATCTTCAGATGAATCCAGAAGATTTGAAATACGCAAATAAGGAAATGAAAACGTTGTCGGGTGAAGTAACTGGAGCCAGAAGAAAAATCACAGGAGATGAGAGACAATCTCTGGGATGTTGATCTATTGCATCAAAAAGGATCATCGGGGGAAGAATGTGATGTGATGGTTTATATTTCTGTAGCACGAGTCTTGTCTTCACTTGAATCTTTCTTTCTCTTAACCAGGTCTCATTGTCCGGGAAGTGAGCATTGAGATTTCGCGCCAGCAGGTGGAAGAACTCTTTGGCCCTGAAGATTACTGGTGCCAGTGTGTGGCTTGGAGCTCAGCGGGCACCACGAAGAGCCGGAAGGCGTATGTGCGCATTGCATGTGAGTTGCTACATGTGGGCACCTGGGGTGTCAGGAGCTGATGGAAATACAGGAAAGTTTAGGTTTGCGACTGCTCTGGCATCAGAGTCAAAAGTCCTGCTCAAAAGTCCTGGTCAAAAATCAGCCGGGCGCGGTGGCTCACGCCTGTAATCCTAGCACTCTGGGAGGCCGAGGCTGGAGGATCGCTTGAGGTCAGGAGTTCGAGACCAGCCTGAGCAAGAGCGAGACCCCCATCTCTACTAAAAATAGAAAGAAAATATCTGGCCAACTAAAAATATATATAGAAAAAATTAGCTGGGCATGGTGGCACATGCCTGTAGTCCCAGCTACTCGGGAGGCTGAGGCAGGAGGATCGCTTGAGCCCAGGAGTTCGAGGTTGCTGTGAGCCAGGCTGATGCCACGCGGTACTCCAGCTCGGGTGACAGAGTGAGACTCTGTCTCCAAAAAAAAAAAAAAAAAAAAAAATTGCTCTCAGGTTTCTGCATTTGAGCCACACATTCCTCTATTTTTTGTTTCAAAGCACTGAGTAGTTCTTTTTTAGGGACATGAAAGAATTAGTGCTACTTTGAAAAGGTGATGCCTTTTTTCTAATCTGGTGGGAATTATGCTGTAGGAAGACCAGCTGTATTCCTTTAGTGAGTTCTTTCTGGCCATTTGTCAAAACAGGGTTGAGTCGTCTTCCTATTAGAAATAGAGATTACCAAGATAAAGCGTCTCTGTTTATTCTGGAACCGTTCTAGTGCATCAGAACATAGCATTATTTTCCAAATTGTGTTAATTTCTGGAGTATTCGTCTTCGGGAATAAGTCAAAGGTCAAGGTCACTTACACATAAGTCCCATCAATCCTGGCTCTGACACCGCCCCCAATTCTCTACTGTCTCTTCCTTTCCTCCTTCTTGACCTAGATCTGACCCATTGCAGATGCTTCCCGGTTATTCTCCAGGGCTCCGGTCTTCTTTTCTGTTCCAGTCGTTCCTCCGTGTGACCACAGTTGCGATCTCCCTAAAACTCAGGTCTCGTCCCATCTCACCTCCGCTTCTGCTTCAAAATGACTTTTGAGATAAAGTCAAGATTCCTTATGGTGGCGTATGCCATTGCATTAGCTTGCTGGGGCTGCCATACCAAAATGCCCTAGTCTGGGTGCCTTAAACCACAGAAATGACTTTGTCACAGTTCTGAGGGCGAGGAGTCTGACATCAAGGTGTCACCAGGTTTGGTTTCTTCTGGGGCTTGTCTCCTTGGCTTGCAGATGGCGGCATTCTTTGTCCTCATACAGTCTTTCCTCTGGAGTCTCTCTGTGTGTCTAAATGTGTGTCCTCTTCTCATAGGGACATCAGACGGATTTGTCCAGGCCTTACCCTGTCAGCCTCATTTTACCTTAGTCACCTCTTTAAGGCTTTCTTTCCCAATATAGTCACCTTCTGAGGTGCTGAGGGTTCGGGCCCAACATAAGAATTTTGGAAGGGGACACAGTTCAGCCAATAGTGACCACATTTTATAGTTCACATATCCAAACTATATTTCTAGCTCTGACCACTAAGAATTTTCACATTTAGTCACACTGGATTAGAAATATTTTGATTTCCATGCCTTTCAGCTATTTTTGTTCATGCTGAAGGGTTTCACCCTTGCCTGACTTCTGCTGATAATTTTTTCTTTTTTTTTTTTTTTTTTTGAGACTGGGTCTTGCTCTGTTGCCCAGGCTGGAGTGCAGTGGCAGGATCACAGCTCATTACAACCCCAAAACTCCTGGACTCAAGCAATCCCCTCATCTCAGCATCCCGGGTAGCTAGGACTAAAGGTGCATGCATGCCACTGCACCCAGCTATTAATAATTTTTCTATTTTTTTCTGGAGATGGGATCTCACTATGTTGTCCAGGCTGGTCTCAAACTCCTGGCCTCAAACTTTGTCATTTCCTACCTGTTTACTCTCTTTGGCATAAAACAAACTTAATTATACAATTTAACCAAACAATACATTTCTCTCCCTAGGCATCCTGAAGGATGTAGGTCATGCCACAAACAGTTCTAGTAGCGTCATATCAAATGTCTTGGTAGAACTCGGCAGGCTTCCCCCATGCACAAGAACAGACGGCCTGTTTACTAAAGTGCATTTCTGACTTGTGGTCTGAGCTCTTGTGCAATCCAGTTATAACTAAAAAAAAAAAAAAAAGCGCCATATTTTCAATTAGATTAAGTCCTTTAGACTATTTCTAGACGAGAGAATTTTTTAACAATCAATTTCTCCTTGTTTCTTATAAATCTCAAGAGTCCTATTAGTAATAAATAGTTCATCATGGCATTCCATTTTCAAGATTAAAAGTTATAACACATACTGATTGTACCAGTCTATATTTTTCTGAACATATTTCCTTTTGCACATGGGCAGAAGTTCCCAAGTTTCACGGCAGCCCCACAAATTCATAGGTATTTATAGCTTGTATTTATTCTAAGAAGTAGACAACCAATTTATAGAACATTGTTTCATAAGTCATATTTTTGGGGAAATCATTTATACATATGTTGTAAGCAGAGCTGGTAACCCACTGGATGAAAATGTGTCATTAAAGTATGTTTTATGCCCCACGGAAAGTGAACTTTATGGCTAAAATACTTATTTGCAAACAACAACAACAAAAAGTTTGTCTGCAATCATTGCATTCTTTTCTTTGTGCTCTGAGAAAAGAGCCTTAACTTTTTGATATGTCAGCTTCCTCATCCATAAAGTTGCCATGTTTCTTATTACTTATCCCTAATACATACCTCAAAAAATATTGTGATGACATAAAATCATTTTTTTCCTGAAACTAAAAATGCAGGGTGAATATCAAAGAGTGGCTCCAATGGATATTTTTCTCTGTAATGGATGTCATTTGGAATTCTAGCTCTAAAATATTTATTTTGTAAAATACTCTTAGCAAGACTATCTGAATACAAATGTATGTATCCTATAAATGCCCCCAAAGTCAAGAAATAAAGAAGAATGGCTGATTTGTATGCCATTCTAAAGGGACTTTGTTTGCTTGGGATTTCTCTATTGAAATGATCTTGGTGTAGTAAGGCAGCAGCCCCCAACGTAATGCAGGTAATGGGGAGCGGCTGTAAATATAGATGAAGCTTCTCTCACTCACCCACCGCTCACCTTCTGCTGTGCAGCCCAATTCTTAAGTTTCGTGGAAGACAATTTTTTCACAGACAGCAGTGAGGGTAGGGGGGTTGGTCTGTGCAGGGTGGAGGAGGCAGACCTCAGGGGGTGCTGTACGCCCAATTCCTAACAGGCCAGGGACTGGTACCAGGGTCCAGGAGTTGGGGACCACAGCAAGGGACAGCTAGGCCTTGGAACAACTGAAGACATTACCAAGATAATCCCAGTGCTGATTTGCTTAAAGATCATTCTGACCTCTGTCCCTTGTATATGTGTTATGATACCATGAAAGTTTTCACGGTAAATTCCTAAGAGTGGACAGAACTGTAGCCCTTAACAAAGCAAAATGAGATTATGAAATAATGGAGAAAAGAACAAAATCTGTCGTCTTTATTTCTTCTTTAAAGAAGTCTGTGTCCTGGTAGCCATCATTTATGATGTGCTTACTGTGTACCTGTTGGAAGCCCCTTTGTGCATGTTAACCATGACATTCCCCATATAACATCCTATTGGGAGGTTCTGTTATTCATATTTTCCTCATTTTGTGAATAACAAAATGGAAGCATGGAAATGTTAGGTAACTTGCCCAAGTCACCCGTTTAGGAAATGGTGAATCTGAGTTTTAGCAAACTTTTGTTCCCAGTTTAGTTCATTGCACAGAGTTGTAGCATGTTAATAATTCTTGACTTTTCACTCTAACCTCACAGTGGACTGCATGTAGTCCATTTTTGTTGGTTGGTTGATCAGTTTTTGTTTGTTTTATAGTTTATGATAGTTGAGAAGAAAAGTCAAGTAAAAGAAGGAAAAATCCTCCAACTTTTTAAAATATAGTATATCCCTTACTTTTGAAAATCACAATGAATTGCTTAATATAATAATATTTTCATGATTTTTAAATGTTCCAGCAAAGATAAGATTCTCTATTTGTGGAAAAGAAAACCATGGCCAACATTTTAGGGTTCTATGACATTAAGTCAGACATTTGTCACTGTTAATAAGTGCCCGAAGCTCTGAAGACTAATCTAGTTCTCCCCAAACGTGCTACACTGGTAGGTTCACAGCAGTCATTTCCCATTAACCACCAGATTTAGTGATTTAAGCATAAATTCTATTCCACAATGACGACATAGTTAGTTCCTTTCATCATTATTGAAAGAAAGGCATATTTTTTTCCCTTTGAGAATACAGGTATTACTATTTTAAGTGACCATGGAATTATTTGGTAGAGGAGCACTTTGAAAACACATTAAAACAGCTTTTTTAAAAAAATTAAAAATACATTCATCGCCTGTGTTCATTAGACTGCAGTAAGCAAAACAACATGGTATTGGTGCAAAAATAGAGACATAGACCAATGGAACAAAATAGAGAACCCAGATATAAAACCACCTGCCTACAGCCAGACTGATCTTTGACAAAGCAAACAACAATGTACACTGGAGAAAAGAAGTCCTATTCAAGAAATGGTGCTGGAAATTGGATAGCCATATCAATAAGAATGAAACAGGACCCCTATCTCTTACCACTCATAAAAATTAATTCAAGATGGATAAAAGACTTAAATGTAAGGCATAAAACCATAAGAATTCTAGAGGAAAATGTAGGAAAAACTCTTCTAAATATCAGCCTAGGCAAAGAATTTATGAAGAAGACCCCAATGGCAATTGCAGCAATCACAAAAATAAATAAATGGGACTTGATTAAACTAAAAGCCTTCTGCACAGCTAAGGAAACAATCAACAGAGCAAAGAGACAACCTACAGAACGGGAGAAAATATTTGCAAGCTATACCTCCAATAAAGGGCTGACAACCAGAATCTACAAAGAACTCAAGCAAATCAGCAAGAAGAAAAATAAACAACCCCATTAAAAAGTGGGCAAAAGACATGAACAGAAGCTTTCCAAAAAAAGAGAGACAATTGGGCAAATAAACATATGAAAAAATGCTCAATGTCACTAATCATCAGGGAAATGGAAATTAAAACTAAAACTAAATTAAACTAAATGTAAATTAAAACTTACCCTTTCAGAATGGCCATTACTAAAAAAAACAACAACAACAAAAAAAAAACAGATGTCGGCATGATTGCAGAGAGAAAGGAATCCTTATACACTGTTGGTGGGACTGCAAATTAGTACAACCTCTATTGAAAACAGTATGGAGATTCTTCGTGGAACTAAAAGTAGGCCTGCTATTCATTCGATCCAGCAATCCCACTACTGGGTATCTACCCAGAGGAAAAGATGTCTTTCTCTCAAAAAGACACCTGCACTCGAATGTTTCTTGCAGCACAAAATTCACACTTGCAAAGATGTGACACCAACCCAAGTGCCCATCAGTTCCTGAAAGGATTAATAACATGTGGTATCTGTATACCATGGTGTGCTGCTCAGCCATAAAAGAGGATGAATGAATGCCTTTTGCAACAATTTGGATGGAACTGGAGACCATTCTCCTAAGTGAAATATCCCAGGAATGGAAAAAACAAACACAGGTATTCATTACTGATTTGGAACTAACCAATGAGCACACATGTGCACAGAGGGAAGTAAAACTCAGTGGAAATCAAGCAGGAGAGAGGGGCCAGAGGAGAGGGGCAAAAACCTACCTAATGGGTACAATGAACACTATTTGGGTGATGGGTACACCTATCACCCGCGACTCAAGCATTACAAAAGCGATCCGTGTAACCAAAAACATTTGTACCTCCTTAATATTTTTAAATAAAAAATAGATTTATGTAATGATCTACTAGACATATGCCCACTTCCTCACACCCACAAACACACACAAATATATGTATGTGTACATATATACATACACATGCACACAGATAATGCTGTGTGTGATACATGTTGACATTTTCTGTTTACTCAATTTTGTACTTTTTAACATTGGCTTTTACTATTGTTTATGGAGGGCCAAGGTATGTAAGAGAATGGCATGTTGAATATTTATACATGTGAATAACCATCTTTCATTCTAAAATTCTCTGAGCAAATAATAGGTACAGTTGTAATAATTTATTACATGCCTTTTGTGCTTTATAATCTTCCAAACCTTTTTCAAGTTCAGTATATATTTTAATATTTGCAAAACTCTGAGGTCTCAAAACAAAAAAAAAATGGTCAGCATTAGTAATGTGATATTCCATTTATATCTTATCCTTCTGTGGAATTTAAGGATTTAGATTTCCACTAGAATAGTCTATTGAAGGGTAGCCATTGAAGAATTCTTGACTTCATGGTATCAGTCTAATAAAAAAATATTGTATTCTAATAAATCTTTCTGTATCATGAGGGTAGGTAGCATTGGTGAGGGAATAAACATTTTTAATAAATGTAAATCATTTTGTAAAACTTAGAATGCTTCTCTTTTTCAAAGACAATAGTATCAGCAACCTGCCTGCTTAAATAGCATAGGGTGATCTTTTTGCTGAGATAGTAATAGTCTGCTTCCAAAATCAGCAGGGCTCCCTGGTGCATGGATGTAGTGTGACCCATTACACTCAAAGCCCAAAGCCATGGTCTCTTCAGGCTTCACTTTGCTATTATAGGGCCACACTCACCCTTTTCAGAGTTGCTCAGCAGAGAAGGCATGATTTTCTGCCCCTTTTGTAAATGTGCACGTTGGCATGACAGGCTTCCTTGCATGCTATCTTGGGTAGGCATTTCCCTCCATCCTCTCTGTCCCACGGAGACAGAAAATTAGTGTTTTTATCAAAGTAGCTCTCAGTGCATTTGCAATTATCAGAGCTTTAATTTTCATCTGCTCTTCTGGAGTATATCACTCTCCAGGATTTATACAAAGAATTTACTAACATTTTTAATATTAAATCTTTTGGAATCCACCCCCATGCCCAATTTCTAACTCTTTCCTATACCTATAGATTGAAGTGTTCCAAAGTTCCATGGAAATTGTTCCGAGTGGAGTATTACAAGTTATTCTTTTCAAAGATACACCAACTCCTAGACTTCAGAAAAATAATTGCTTGTGTTATTTCTCTTAGATGCTAATGATTGCAACCAAGAAACACCTTATTACAAAAAAGATAAACTTTTTCCCCTAAAATGCATATTTAAAATATTAGTCTAGTCAATAATAGGTCCTTATAGCAAAAGAGTTCTGCAGAAGCATCCAGTAATTCATTTTTGTTTTACAAATGCAGAAAGCGAGGGCCAGAAAGTCTCTCTGTCTCCCAGTTAGTTTGCTTTTCTGTTAACCACATTGTGAAAAAGCAGAGTGCATGTTTGCAGAACGCCATGAATCACTGTTTTCCACATCATAGATAATTTATAACCACAATATTACTGTGCAAAAAATAATCATTGAAAGCATCAACATTTTACAATAAAAAAAATGAGACACTGTGTGCACGTGTGTGTGTTCAGAAAGACTTTCTTTGATTATATATAAATGGTAAATAGAAATCCATGTTGTTTCAGGTCTGATTCTACGTCTGCTAATTGGATTTCGATGTATGGCTTTAGTAAGCCAATATTCGTGTTCTTTAAGTAAACATCCCTCTGAATGCATGCATACGACAAAAGCTGGATTTTCTTTTGATTGGTAGAATCAGTGACTCAATCAGAGGTAGGCCACGTTGACTTTGCAAAAGTAATAATCTAGGTTATAATGAAAGGACTTTGTACTTATTTTAGTAGCAGCCTGAAAACTAATGGAAAGAAAACAGAAATATAGAATCCTAAATGTCTTCCAAGGGCAGAAATTCATCTTTTTTTTTTTTTTTTTTTTTCCTGATAGGAATATCCACATTACTCTGAGCCATTCTGTTTTTTGTCTGATGCCTAGCTGACAAGTGTCCGTTTTTTATGCTTATTCATTCGTCACCCTTGTGTTCCTTCTGCCTGCGAGGCATCCAGCCTGCCCATCACATCTCCCCAAATGATAAAGGGTTTGCTTAAAACCTTCCCCACCCACCGTGTGCAAGCTGCGGAGGATGCTCAAATGAGCAGCTGTCTTGCTGCATAGCTGCGATATATCCTGTGCTCATTACACAACCTGAGAGCGAGGAAAGAGGTTTTATGGCAGGAATTAAAAGGGTTTTTCAGGAAGAAGTATTGCCTTGTGGGGAGCTAAGTGTGAGATCATTTTAGAAGTTAGATACAATTTATATAGAGTTTAAAGCCAAACCATTCAAATAATTCTATGGTATTCCGTGAGGGTTTAGTTAAACCTATCTCTTGAAGTATACGCCTCTTGGTCATGACCATTCTCAATTAGGAAACAAAGGTCTACATAAAATGTGCCTTCATTTGAAAACTATGCCAAAGACTACACCATATTCTAAGCAGAATTATAGCATGCTGCACTCAAACCTATTGCCCTTTAATGGTGCCGGTGACTTTTGTCACTATACAATTTTGGCAAAGAGAAGTAGGTACTCATACTGACCATTTCCCCAATTCCTGTTCCATCCTCAACACAACTTGGCTTCTACTCCCCCTTCATTCCTAAATTTCCCAGACCAATGACTCCTTCTCCCCTTTCTGAGTCCCTGGCTGTCATTGTCCTGTCGACCTCCCCACTTCTTCAAACCTCATTTTCCCCTTGGCTCCTCTGACACTTCTCTCGTTGGGTTTTCTCCTACTTCTTTTGTTCAATCTGTGTCGTTGTGGCTGGCAGCTTTTCCTCTTAAATGTTCCTGCCCTCTTTTCTCTACGTGGCCGTCTCTCCCTGGTGATGTCATCTACTTCCAGTGCTTCAGCTCTTGCCTAGACAGTGAAACACAAGAAGTCTGACCAGGATGTCTTTTCCAAGCTCTAGACAAGTGGTTCTCAACTGGGGGTGATTTTTCCCCTCAAGGGACGTGTGACATTGTCTAGAATCATTTACTTTGTCATGGCTGGGAGGAGGTTCTCCTACTATGCAAAGGACAACCCCTCCACAAGGAATTATTCAGTCCCTGAAGTGAACAGTGTTGAGCTGTAGACACCATGATCTAGACTGTTCCATATGAGTGTCCTACAGATTTCACTAAACTGAACATGTCCCCAAAGAAATGCTTTCTTTCTGCCCACCATTGAGCCATTTCAATGATACCATTTCGCTGAGCTTTGATACCAACTTAACAATGCGGTAGCTAAGAATATAGCATCATCTTTGCCTCCTGGAACTCTCCAAATGACTAAGTGTTCCTGAAGGTATAATCTATTTATTTCTGGAATTGCCTCCTCCTCTTCCTGTCCACGATCACTAGCTGAGTTCAGGATCTTGTCCTCCCTCCTGGTCTATTCAAATGGGTCCCTCACTGACGTCTGATTCCTCACGTCAATCCACCTACCACTCCAAGGGCAATAGGACATCTGATCTCCCTCCTTTGGTCAGGAGCGTTTAGAGTTTGCCATTCCTTAGCTCAAGGGAGAGAGGTTTTCATCAGCAGACCTCAGCCTACTTTCTAGTCTTGGTTGTGCATCTTACACATCTCTATCCTAAGTACCTAATACAATGTCTGCCATAAGAAGGTAATTCATAAATACTAAATGACATTGCTTTGTTTGGAACCATATACTATGCCTCACTTTTTCTTGTTCTTAGCCCTCACTTTGTGATATCCTGATTAATTTCAGTAAGAGTGTGTCAATATGTCATTTAATTTGAGAACTCGTTGCAGTCATTCTGTCTCTGCCCTACGCCACATCAGATGGGAGTTCTTTAGAACCATTTTGCACAAACAAGATACACCTTGTCGGGAACGTTTTGTCCCATAAAAGTCATTCACTGCTGTTCTTTTTATTGGTATTGGGTGTCTTGCCAAAAATTTTATCTGAATGCAGATCAAAAAACCAAGGGAAACTATCATATCAGAAGAGGAAGTTTTTAATGTTTGTGCTGGAAGGGAGAAGATTAACCAAAAGTGATATCAGAGGGACATGTGGGATGGAAAAATCTGGAAAATCCAGGGTTAGCGGGTTTTATCGTAGCATCAGTTATTAATATTTTGCTGTGAGTCTTTGGATAATTTGGCAAATGTGTTGTTCATATGTCAAATAAGAACATGGCTTAGATTACTTTCAAGATACGATAACTGTGGATTCTAAATGTTCATTTCTTTAATATACTCAATTTATTGATAACAAATTAAAAGTACCCTTCTGATGGAAATTGTCACATTAGGAGAGCCTCTTGTCTTACCTCCTACCTTCCTAGATCCATAAATTTCTCACAAGCCCTATAATCTTGAAGGTTTTCTTCTGCCAAGAAATTCAACAAAATGGCAAGTGTGTCAGGATAGATTTTTTTCTCAGTGCATTTTTCCAGGTGGTTCTTTCTGGTTGAGCTCTATGAGGGATATACTTCTAGTGCTTCGTGTTTCCACCCATTAGTTCAACAGGCTGAAATGGTGCTTTCAGATTCTCGTGTCTTTATCAGGGATGTGGGATGGTAAAGCAGAAGCATTGATTTTTTTACTAAAATTCACTGGATAAAATTCTAATAACTTTTTATTGGAAGGAACTGAACTGTACATGCATGAAATAAAATTTTTGTGGGCTTTTTAAAAAGCTGCTTCAAAGCTCTAGGACTGAATTAATTTTTTAACTTTAGAAATTATATAAAATTTATATGAAGTTTAAAGCCAAACCATTCAAATAAAATAAGTATATGGTATTCAATGACGGTTTAGTTAAAACCTATCTTGCGAAGTATGTGCTTCTGGTGTGTTTAAAATGACACACTGGTTTCTAACATGGTTATGTCCACCTATAATCGTTTTTAAAACTCAGCTACATATTTCTGTAACAACCATAACTATATAAATATATAATTTGGTACTTGGTATATTTGAGTAGAAATGACCAATCTTCTACTTGAAGATTGGCCACATGATTAGATTTAGAGATATTTCTGGAATCTTGTCAGTAGTTACTCTTTCCCATTCCTTATATTGGAAACATCTCAAGAAGTTATATGCTTGCTTTAAGAACTCCATTCTGTTTTCCACTCTGAAACAGAATGTGGCTTTTGAGTATTGATCAAAAGATTCCAGAGCTCTGATTCCAAAAGATTCCAAAATGGCACCAGAGAAGCAAGATGGCTTCACTCCTCACCTCTCCCCACAGAAAACCAAAAGCAAATATGCAGCACTGAGATTATCACCAGAAATATCCCAGAACAAACCAGACTTCCATATGCATGATGCCTGTCCCCGCCATTTTGCCCAGCACCAAGTGTGTGGAAAATTTCTCCCCAACTTACTGTTTCTACATGGGGAATAGAGTGATTTAGGTTGACAACCAGCTTCTCCATCATCTTGGGTTCCCAGACAGGAGACTTGTCCCTGCCTTAACCCACAGGAAGCATCTCCAGTGTCTCAAGGGAGAAACATCCCTGAGGACAGGAAGAGGAAAAGGGGGGAAGGCTCTGGAAACTCTGCTCTGTAACTTGACCAAAAGAGATACCAAACCAGAGTGGGTGTTCAGCGGTACCACACTGTAGGAGGTTCCTCTCATAGGTCCCCTGGGTATGAACCCCCAGCCAGCCTTCCCACATCCTCTTTGGGACCTCCCCCATTTGGGAAGGATAATGCTGTGGTCATTTTCTAGAGTTGAGGCAAGCCTGGGCTCAAGGCACAACCTAGAGCCAAAATGAAGGCAGTGACCCAGCATTAAATAACCTTTACGCTATTGGGCGCAGTGGCTCACGCCCGTGTAATCCTAACACTTTGGGAGGCAGGAGGATCGCTTGAGTCCAGGAGTTTAAGACCAACCTGAGCAACATAGCAAGACCCTGTCACTACAAAAAATATAAAAATTAGCTGAGCATGGTGGCACATACCTGTAGTCCCAGCTACTCAAGAGGCTGAGGCAGGAGAATGGTTTGAGCCCAGGAGTTTGAGGTTGCTGTCAACTATGACAATAGCTCTGTTGCACTCTGGGAGACAGAGCAAGACTTTTGTCTCAAAAAAATAAAAATATAAAAGAACCTCTAAGCTTAGAAGCAAAAAGGCTGACTAGACACGCCTGGCATTTGCTCTCCACACAGGGGACAAAGACAAAGAATAAACAGCTAAGATGTGACTAGAGTGTCAACAGGAGAGCACTGGAGTGTAGCAGGGAGGAGTACAGAAGTCCAGGGGGGCAGTGTGGAGCCGACTGTCCAAACCAAACAATTGGATTTAAAAATGGGCAAATTATCTGACCAGACATTTCTCAAAAGAAGACATCCAAATGGCCAACAAATGTCTGAAAAAATGCTCAACATCACTAATCAAAGAAATATAAGTGAAAGCACAATTGCGTGTCATCTCACCCCAGTTAAGATGGCTGTTATCAAAAAGACAAAAACTAAATGCTGGCGAGGATGCAGAGAAAAGAGAGCTCTTGCACGCTGTGGGTGGGAATGCAAACTATTACAGCCACTATGGAGAACAGTATGGAGGTCCCTCAAAAATCTACAAATAGAGCTGCCACATGATCCAGTCATCCCACTACTGGGCATTTATCCAAAGGGGAAAGGAAATTATATCTGCACCCCCATGTTGATTGCAGCACTATTCATAACAGCCAAGATACAGAATCAACCTAGGTGTAAACAACCAATGGATGGATAAAGAAAACGTGATATATATACACCATGGAATACTATTCAACCATAAAAGGGAATTAAATCCTGTCATTTGTAGAAACATGGATGGATCTGGAGGACATTATGTTACGTGAAATAAGCCAGGAACAGGAAATTAAATACCACATGTTGTTACTCATCTGTGGAAGCTAAAAATCATTGCCCTCATGGAAGTATAAAGCAGAACAGGGGATCCTAGAGGATACTAGAAGGGCAGGGGGAAGAGAGGGATGGGGATAGATTTGTTAAAGGATACAAAATTACAACTACATGGGAGAAATAAATTCTATTGTTCTATACCACTGTAGGATGACTATATGTAACAGTAATACATTGTGTAGTTTAAAATAGCTAGAAGGAGAATATTGAATGTTCTCAACACAAAGAAATGATAAATGTTTGAGATGATGGGTATACTGATTACCCTGATCTGATCCCCATACATTATATATATTAATATATAGAAACATCCATATGTACTCCATGAATATACACAATTATTATTTGCCAATTAAAAAATAAATTTTAAGAAGATTCCAGAGTTATGACAGCTTTAATAATATTGATTGTGAGAAAATAGAAAAATATTTATGTACATAAGGGACTCTGTATGTAGTAAGAATGATGAGAATGGGGTTTTTTTGATTAAATATGGGATCATCATAGTTGATTATTAAGAAATGCTAAGGAAATGCAGTTAAAGGACTTCACTAATTGCTAAAATGAGCATCTCCAAGAGCTTCCATTGAAGTTTAAAGTAGTAACAGTGCATAGCCTCTGAATTTCATAATTTCCACCATATAGAAAACAGTCAGCCAGACTATGGTGTAGTATTAACAATGTGTGGTTAAAAAAAAGTCCAATGACATATAAAACACTAAGCCAGAAAAATTATTTTTGCAATTGATATAAATGAATAAATGGTATTTAGATTTGACATGTATTTTATCACCTGTATTTGCAGATCTACGGAAGACATTTGAACAGGAGCCCCTAGGGAAGGAAGTATCCTTGGAACAGGAAGTCTTACTCCAGTGTCGACCGCCCGAAGGGATCCCAGTGGCAGAGGTGAGTAGCAAAACTTCTTTGCATGTCGCATGTGGCACTTGGGATTCTAACAGAGGCCTAGCCCTATGGCTAATGGCGCAGCGAATTGGGGTTTGGAGTGATGAATGGTCGCTAATGGGGACTAACTGCTGGCTGCTGGCAAAATAGATTGATTGGGAACTGATTAATGACACGGGAGTCAATTAGAATGCCCCACCGGACAAAGCCACAGGCAGCTTGGTTTAATTTTGTCCTTCTCTTTCAAGAAATCAAAATCACTGCTTTATTTTATCTGGCGTTTATCGTAGAGAAGGTAGGACTTAATAATGTGCCCTTAATTTTCTTATTCTTGGTAATATGCCAAAAAATGGGAATGTTAAGAAGAGTGTGTGTGTGTGGGGGTGGGTGTGTGGGTGTGTGGGTGTGTGTGAGTGTGAGCTTGTGCATTGCACATGTCTGTTTCCTCTTTCATGATGTAATTGTGGACATACCTAAAAGCCATATCCACACAGCATGAATGAAAACGTTTGAGGAATAAAGCGTGTCCATTAGTTTCATTGATAAGCTTTCCATCCAGTTCTTCATTTTCATTTTTTTTGTTTCGGGTATAACAAAGCATATTCATGGCTCATGAAGTATTACGAATCAGATTCACACCATGACTTTTCCTTAGCACCAAACAATACAGGGCCCTTTGCAAATGCCTGTATCTAGGGGATTGGCCTCCACGGCCCTGCAGAGCTTGCATGCTCTCCTGGACACGGTCACCATCATCTTAGGGCACACTTTTGAGGAAAACTAATACTGTGTCTTTCATTTGTTAGCAAATAATCCCAAACTTTAAAAACTGTTACCCTATGATTATTAGGAGACATCGTTATATGCGTACAACAGTATTGCCTTAGCCAGTGTCCTACAAACCCAGGCACTCTTTAATGTGACAAATGGCGTAGCTGCCAATTTGCTGGTGGTGCTTTTTAGCCTCCAAACTACATTGAGTCGTTTGAAAGTTTTACTCTTGATTGATTGTGTATGTGGAAAGAGACAGATTTCAGTTGTTGCAATTCGGACCTGCATGTGGGTCAGCTGATTTTTACAAAATCAGACACTGAAATTTTGTCTGTCCGCGAAATTGAAAAATAGTATCGACACTTTCAGCAGCGTCCAAAAAGCGATTCATAACTCGTAATGCACTTATTTTTTGACATCTCGTAGTTTTTCAATCTTTTGGAGATTGAAGCAGAACTTGGAGTCAGCTCAGTTAGCTGGTCCCATGACAACAAGCTCTAATATCTGATTGCTCTTTCCAAATTAATAATGGTAATTAATAAATTGAAAATTTAGGCAGGGGCTTTATGAAACAAATCCGTTTTTCTCTTTCCGCCATTCATCTCTCTATGAGTCAATGCAAAGACTCAACGGAAATTTTAATGAAATTTCCTTTTTTTACTTTGAAAAGAAGAGAGCTATTTTTGCCCTGTAATTGGCATCTCATGCCAATTGTATGAGAGACTGTTCGTGATTGTAGCTATTTTATTCAACAACACCAAACCTTATCTTCCAGCACTGAGACAGTGTTATTTAGTTCAAATATTTCATTTGGATGATTACAATAGTGCATATGTCTCCTTAATGGTATTTCTAAAATTTTAATGCCAACTTCCTCCATTAAACCACCTTAAAGACCAAAACATACGAGCAGCAGCGTGAGTAACCATAGCCTTGTTTTTACTCAAGGTTTCTTAAGAGTAACTGATCCTTGCAAAGACTTTCCTGGAGGAGATCCTAATAATTTCTTCCTTTTTTTCAGTCTTCTCAACAAAGTAGTTCACTTTGTCATGGAGTAAAGATTCATGACTGCAAACTAATTGGCTGTGAATTCTATTTGTATCATCACTGGGGAAGAGACCAATTAACACTTGGCAAGCTCCAAAATCATCTACCCATTTGACATTCAAAGAACTATATTTAATGTGTATTTCTTTTTCACTTTCCTTGAAGTCAGAAGAGAGATCAAACACATGCTCAAGAGCAGGCTAATAAATTTCTGTGTGGATTTCTTTTCAGCACTATTAAAATCGCCAAGATCAGAAAGCTAATGAATACCTTAACATGACACATTACAGCTGCCATTTGCTCAAAAGGGGCAGATAAATTAAAAAGGAAGGGATTGAAAGGTACCTTGGTGAGTTAAAGGATTATGTGATCATTTAAATTTAAATATAAATGCCTTCATTATTTAATATTTCATTTGTTTATTTAAAGAATCTTAAAGCATAAAATAGGATAAAATGGAATCTTGCTCTTAAAGGAAACTCAGCAGGTAAAACTCGTGTGCTTTGTAAGAGTTAGCATCAGTCCTTAGGCTACCAGGCCAGACTTGGTATGTGCTCCTGTAGTATCCGAGGCAAATGATTCTGAGAAAGAGTCAGATAATAAATGTTAATGAACACAGAGCTGATTATAAGCATACGTCTAACAATCCAATGAAGGAAGTTCATACTTTGCAGAATACCAAGGAAGCAGTAATTATCTCCCCTACTGTCCAAAGCAGTAAGTTTTTCAAGAACTTTTGTCTTAGTTATGATAGCACCGCTTTTGGTGCAAATAATAGCATAGGCATTTCTAAGGTAATAATATTTCATTTCTCCCCTAGTTTAGCATTCTATAGTCTCCACTATAGATAAGGGAATGCTAGCTAATCTCCTTCCAGAACTCCAGGTTTAAACCCAAGCATTTAAACCATTTGACTTTGGGCAAGGTATTTTAAAAGTTTTTTTGAGCTAAAGTTTCTTCAATTATAAAAAGAAGATGATAATATCTATGCATTGTGGTTATGAGATTTAAATGAGATGATATATACAACAATCACAACATGTCAAAAGAGCTCAAGAAATATCAGCCATTATTAATGCTGTTATTATATAATTTATCAATCCACAGAAGACTGAATTCAATTTCTTGAATTCAAAATTGTCACCAAACACCTTGCCCCTCCACTGGGCACCGTGGGGTATATCTAGGGGGAGCTTCAGTTCTATGAAGAATCACCAAGACACCCTCCTGTGTTCTCTAGTCATTTGCTTTGGTGGGAGTCCATAAACACTACAAATTAAGATCATAACGTGAGCTTTAGAAAACAGGGAAATGCCCTTTCAACACTTTCAAAGGACTTGTTCATGTAACTGTCGATAGCAAGTCACAATGTACTGCTGTCCTTGCTCTGATCTTTAAAGTCGCTGTTATTCATTTCGTCCTCATGGTCTCAAGGCACTGGACCAACTCTCATATTTTCTCCCAAAGAGGAAATTTGGCCTGAGGCTACTGTTGGTAGATCTTTTCAAACCCCAAAGAAAGAGAGTGAGAAGGAGGAAGAAGCCAAGCCAGGATTCCTTATGTTCCCTCTCTCCAGATAGCGACAGTATCGATGAAGAATTCCTTCCAATACTCATTGGTTAAGGAAAACTGTGCTGGGGGACCCCAGGCATGAAGCACGCAGAGCTCTAGGCTCGTCTGCTCCCTCCTCTGGTCTCCCTAAGCTCTCTCTTTATACCTAGGGATGTTTTTCAAAATATTTAGTAACTGCATGGCTTCCTTAGCACAAGAGCAGAGTATTGAGTGACACTACCACTTATGTCGAAATTGATCCATTTACCCTTCTGCCTGTCTGACTAGAGTGTGATGAAATAGGACAAAAATATTTCTGTTCATATTTTCTCTCCAATGCCAGCAGGTTCTAGGTCACTTAGTAGATTCTCTAAGCGTATTTAACCAAATGAAAGAAAGAGGCCTTGTTGGAGGGGACACGGAGATTTCACCTCAGGAAATAGAACTTTCTAGAAAAAGGCTATTTTTCAGCTCTGACAATGCAGCCCTACTGAGAGAACTCAGTGTGGGGTGAGAAACTCCATTCATCTGAACTTTGAGAGCAGGGACTTGACTAGGACCAGAAAGAAAACAGGTCAATGAGAGATACTTTAGTTGAATGACGATAAGGGTGGTGTTAATAATATTATTAAAATTTTAAAGTAAACTAGATGAAAGAAAAACTAATCCTGGGAATACTCTAAAATGATATTGCTTAGTTGGTTTTTTTTTTTATAACACTTTTGCTAGCATCAAACCAAAAATATAATTGTTTTCTTCCAATTTCTGGTGAGGCATCTGCCTCCCTTCCAACAGATAAACTTTTTCCCCATCTCCCTGAAGAAGCAAGAAAATTAATAAGCCCGTAGAACGGGTGCTGGGTTGCTCCAATGGCATAATAGCAGCTCTCTGTGAAATGAATCCCTCTTTGCTCATTTCATTTTATGCCTAGAAAATGCTTAGTGTCACATGGTGAGCTACAAATATACTCAGAGATGCTTTATTCCATCAGATCATCTCTTTTGGAGAGTCCTGGGATCCAAACACCAATGGATGCAAGAATTGTTGGCATGGCAGAAGGAGCGAGACTGAATTTTTCACTAAAACCTGTGATTTGTTTCACCTCTAACAAGGGGATAATTGCTCCTCTAATTATAATCGAGCTATTTCTCATAGGAGTTTAATTGGAGGAACAGGGCACAATGTTCAACGTATTGACCCAGTTGTGCTGGAAAAAAAAAAAAAAAAAACGCGGTCTTATTTATCAACATTTGCATCTCTCATTAGCAAGTGGGAAAATAGGGAGTGAAGTGCAGAAGAATATGGATTATTTTGCTGACTTTAGTCCTGATAAAAAGGGAACAGATTTTTTTTTTTTCAGCTGATACTGCCAGGGCAAAAAGCTGCTGGCAGCTGGAAGTGCCACCAAATGTGCAGCATCAGGTGGCTCTCCTCTAATTGATTATTAATACGGCTGCTGAACACTTTGTTTCCTAAGAGCCGTCCACGCCTCCCTGCCATCCCCTCCTAATTGGAGCCTCGTGTCGATGAATTTCCACGCAGGTGCATTGTCTCCAAGCTGTGCTTTGCATTCTTTGCAGGTGAAAGAAGTTTAGAGAGAAGAGAAGAGTCTGAATGGGGAGGGAGACATTGCTTTTACTGCCCAGTTAATACACCTTGGAATTTTCTCCTAGCGTGAGTGTAGCACCAAGAAGGGGGTTTAATTATGATATGATTATCAGCGTTGAAAGCAAATTTTCACAAGTATTAGGTTACCTGACTCGTAGGCAGCTTCGAGTTTTGCATTGGTACAATCAACATTTGCCTTTATTATGGTCATGGCATCCATTTTTCTTCCAATACTGCCTCTAATAGTTATACACGGAGATCACCCCAAGCCCAGATAAGCATGTAAGCCAAATTAAAGATAATGATAAAATTAAATAGCACAAACATCCATTTTAAAGCAAAAGTAAGAGATAACAGACCATATCTGACTTCTTAAAGATTCATGGCTTGACTTCTGCACTTACATAGTGTTTCCTTCAAGCCTGTTGTACAAAACGCAGAATTTATTTTTTGATCATCAATTCACTCATTCAAGAAATGTTTATGGAAGGCCCCATTGTGTGCCAGAAACTCTTCTGGTTGCAGTAAATACAAGTCCATCAAGTTCCTAGAGGCGGAAAACAACCATCAGCAAGACTATTAAAAAATGAATAAGGTATTTCCAGATAATTCCAAGTTAAAGGAAATAAGACAAGGTGAGAGAAGATGATGGTTGTTGAGGATTGGGAGTCACTTTAGAGTTCAAAGAAAGTTTTATCGGAAGGGACAGTATTTGAGCTGAGATTTGAATGAAAAGAAAGAGCCCGTCTTGACAAGATCTGGGTCAGAAAGCTCCGGGCGGTGGGAACAGCAAGTACAAATACCCTCAGAAGGAGTTGATGGGTTACAGGACCCAGAAAAAGAGGCCAGTGTATCTGAGAATCATTGAGCAGCGAGGGGGGGCAGGAAGATATTGAGTCAGGAGGGAAGGATGAGGGTAAGAACATGTAGACATCATTAAGAGAGTTGGAGTTGTCTCTGAACGCGTGAATAGCCATTGGAGATTTTCAGTAAGGAATTGTCATTACCTGACTTATATCTTTAAAATATCATCCTGGCTGATGCATGGAAATATATATTTTAGGGGAGTGCAAGCATTGAAGCAGGGACACCAGTTAAGGGCTCTTGCCGTCCCCCAAGCAAGAGTAGATGGTCACCTACCCTAGGGTGGAATAGAAGAGATGAAGAAAAGCAGAGAAATAAAGGATGTGTATTTTAATTCCTGTGGGCATTAAAAACTCTGACCTGGCATTTAAATTGGGTTTTATTAAATGAAGAAAATCTAGAATATATTCGGTCTTTCAGGAGAAAATGAAATCTTTCTCAAGTTCAGCTGACCCATTGGAATAAGCTTTTCTAAATTAGACGACCTAAAAGCAGTGGTCAGTGGACGTGGTCTGTTCTCAAATACAGTCTATCTCGGTGGCAGTTCGGCGACAGGAAAGAAGTAGCCCATGCTCATGATCAGAGCAGGAGACTTTTATTTTATTTATTTTTTTTATTTTAAGGGCCCTTGTTGTTCAAAAAAGTTTTTATTTCTTTGACAAGTTCTCTTGCTTTGGAATTTCTCCTAATGATTCTCCATATGCCTACAGACACTTTTTGTCATAAAGTCGTTGTAAAGGAAAAGTAGCAGACAGAGAGAGCAAAAAAGCCTGCATTTTCTAAGGATCAGATTTAGCAACAATCCTAAACACTTTTAATTGGTAAAGAAGAAAAAACTCTGAGAGTTACTTATCCTGAAAGGCAAGTTTGCAGTAAAAACCGGTTAGGAACTAGCCATGGACTAGTTAATTTATCATCCTTTTGCCCTGTCAAAGTTAATCTTTTAAGGATACTTCAGTACCATTTTGCTCCTGTGGAAGGTGCTATTATATAAAGTTATTCTACTTTGTCTTTTCTGTGTTTTTATTTTAGTTCATTTTTTTTTTTTTTGGTGGTTCTTGCTATTAGTTCATTTGTTAGCATGCTTTTATCTCTTCACAAACTTAGGTTTTAGAAGTTTCCAGATTTCAAGACAAGTTCGCTTGCACAATATGGTCTCTGTACCTTCAACTCTGAAAAGCAACGAGCCAGACATATGTGCAACGAAGGGAGTGTTTCCCCAGCAGGAGAACAAATTCCCTTTCTTGGCAAATGCCTTCGCTTTGCAGAAGTCACAACAACTGAGCAAAATGTCACTACAGTTCCCGCTTGCTTTTTTTTTTTTTTTTTCCCCTCTTCTTTGGCTATTTTTTTTTTAAACCATTCTCTAAAGATACAATTTCAGCTTGTTTAAAGACCAACATTCTTTTAAAGCATAAAAAATAACCATGTTTTCACAAAGCTACTGAAAGGTGCAAAGTGTATTACACAGTGGTCAATGCAGAAGTGAATGAATACTTCTTTTATTCCAAATCTGAGAAGGAATAAAAACTACACAGTAGCCTTTGTTTCTTGGCAAGAGGGAACGGCTAGCACAGGTAACCACAGCAAAGGACTTTCTTGGTTATTTGAAGCACCTATAAAAGATGGTGAGACATCTATCACCAGTATGAGAAACCAGAAGAAAATACTGAGACTTCAAACTCTAGAGCAATTGGATCCAAATCTTACCTATCAAAAGTCTGCAGAAGGCTTATTAGCCGTAGATTTCTTTTAGCATTCTCAGAGCCTTGCTATTCAAATTTCAGTATATAGATGATCTACAGATCTACGTGGACATGACCTAGGAGCTTCTTAGAATCTCAGGCCTCCCCCTAGACCACTTAATCAGAATCTTAGCACGATCATCAAAACTAGTCTGAAGTGCTGGTTCTCAAACTTGGGAGGCACATGGCAATCACCTGTGAATCAGTAGAAACTACCAATGCTTAAGTCCCACCCTAGGGATGCTGATTTCATAGGTCAAGCCTGCTTATCAGGATTTTTTAAAAGCTCTCCAGATGATTCTAAAATGCAGTCGAGTTTGAGAAACACTACTCTAAAGGGCAAGGTTAAAGCAAACAAATACACAAAAACTTAAAATTTGTGACTTCTAAGCCCATCAGTGAAACTTGGCAGACTCCCAGCTTCTAGCGAATGCTCTTTCGAGAATCTTGGCGTGGCTGTGTGTGCATTTGATAATGGCTCTATAATTGCTTTTCCCATTTGTTTGATTAATGGACCTGTAACACAAGGATTCTGGAATGAGCCTCCATTCTCTTAGGTGTGTAGACACTTCTCAACTCTGCCGTGTCTCCCAGTGTTTTGACTTGATGGGCCCGGGTTTGAGTCTAACAAAGTAACCTTTCTCATAGACCTGGATGTTTCCAGCTCGTGGTCACTGGACTCACTTTTCATGTTGGGCGGCATGTGGCAGTTTCCCTCTGTTAATTAGAACAAATGCACCAATTATGTTAATGTTTCTCCGGATACCAATCAGTGAATAATTAGACACAACACATCTGTCTTTCACAGGGGAGTAGAATAGGAGAGAAAACTACAAGGTGCTTTGCTCTTTATTATTGACATGTATGATTAGATGATTCCTTAACCAATCACAGGGTTAACAAGCTAATGTACGAGAAGGGTAAAGGTGCCAAACAGTGACTTGAGGAGCTGAGCTCCTCTCATTGTTAGCTGGTCCTGACCAAAGTCCAACCATCTCTGAAGGATCTCTGCAAAGAATTTAAGTGGTCTTTCCTTCCTTTTTAACAACAATTGAAAAAAATACTATTGCTCTATTGGTAAAATGCAGGATGTCATTTATTTACCCTGAACCATAGAAATAAACAAAGTTCTTAAGCAGAAGTATTCAAAACTCTCAAAAACAATTCAGCTTTGTCGATAGAAAATATCACACTGAAAGGAAGCACAAAATTCAACCTGTAGGGTTTTACTGATGGTATTATAAGCGTATGTGAATCAGGATCCGATTATAATTTGTTCTCATTTCTACTCAACTGTTTCTATGTATCTGAACTTTGGAGCCTTCTGATTGATGGAAAATTGATTGTGTTTCTGTTGTTGTTTTATCGGCATTTTTGGTTCCATTACTTGGCAGGGTTATAGAGAGAGTTTAGCCAAATTATTTCATCATGCATACAAAGCTTGTACCCCTGTGTTCATTCAGAAAATATGAAGAAGAGGCTTATGAAATCAATTCATTAGTCTTCTTAAAGGTAGTCAAGGCAAGTTCTAAGATAAAGCTTTTTGTTTAGTTTAGAACCTAATTTATATCCTTTCTGGCCAATACAGCTCACATTCCTAACATTTAATTATATTCACCTGTGTACTTTTAGCATCTAAAGATACAACGTCATCATTTGTTACTCTAGTGTCTTACACTATTGTGGTTGCAAATATGTCATCCCTGTTGCTTTGCCAGAAATAGTTGATCAGGAAATAACACTAGAATGTCTGATTATGAAGTATTTTTTCTTACCACAATGCTAATTTGCTTTAAAAAAAATAAGGAACAACACACAGCAGACATTTAATGTAGTTGAAAATAGTTATGGTCATTAATACTAGTGCCAGACATTTCTAGAAAGCCCCTAATACATGATTCATCCTGGAATATATTCCTTTGCCCAGGGAATTAGAAGGGGTGAAGCTTCAAGGAAGAGACCATAATTGTTTCTTTTTTTTTTTTTAATCACCCTCCTCAAAATATTTGTCTTTTGTTTTTTAATAGTAAAATGTGAACAAGGTTATATTTAATAAAAGGCAGCTTTTACTAGCAAACTATGAAAATAATTACTGGAAATAATGCTTGGAAAATAACTCTCTTATCTAAATGGGACCCCACTTTATATACTCTAAATATAAAAGAACAACTGGAAGTGGAAGTTTTAGAATCCGTCTTAGGTAGCCAAGCTTTTATGATCTTTAATTAGATATAGGAGGGGAGTGAATGAAGGTGAGAAAATGAGTATGGGAAGTCAAGATTAAATTGAGGATTATAGTTTATGCCATATTAATTAAGAACTATAAATGGATAATCCGTTGGGAATATTGATCTGTTTGTCTTTGTCTTTGCTGATGATACAAATCAAAAATCAGTTTAAACTGAAGAATAAAGTATGTAGGGAAGAAGTAATAGGGAATTTTTGAAATATGAGTAGCTGCTCAAAAGAAATGATGGAAGCCTGAGCCATGGAAAAACGATCTCTATGTTTTGCTGCAAAACTTCTGTTCCTGACAGTACTTATACAGCCAATAGTTCTGACTTTTATACAATAGCAGGAACAGTGAAACTATAAAACCATGCATCTTGGTGCCATAAAAAAGTTGCCCCTTAAATCACGCCACACACGAGTAGGGATGACAGTTTCATACACCTTTTCTGGGAACACACAATATAGGATCAATATGCTCCAGTCCTAAAACCTGCAATCAAATTAGGCATCACTCATCTTCATTAATAAAATCATGTTAGTGTTTTGAGAACTCCGTGCCACGCTGAAGGTACCAGGAGAACTGAACGAACGTACTTGTTGGAGGGAAGCTAAACATTTTATGCTTCTGCAAGAGCCGGGAACCGGTCCCCCCTAGGAAGGCTAGAAATATGACATCTCTTCTGGTGCATACACGGGAAGGGATCGAGGCTGTAAATAAGGGGAAACTTTTCTCCCCGGGAAAGACTCATAAACCACCCCCTATAGGCCTGTGCAGTGGTAAATTGAAAGTCGGATTTCTCCCAGGAGTTTTTTGGAAGATACTATGAATTTGATAATATGAATCTGAACATGTGTACTTTTTAATAGAGACACTAAGGGGGCACTGAATCATCGGGGTTTAAAATACATTTATGTTGATTCCGCTCTATTTGGGGTAAAGTTAGTACTGGGGAAGAGGCAATTAAATGAAATTTATTAACTATCTCCTAATTCCAGGTGCTTTTCCTTGCATATCTCATTAGATCCTCCTACAACCCTGGGAGGGTGAGTTCCTTTCATTGCACAGGTGAAGATTATGATTCTGGGAGCTTGTAGCCTATATGAGTTTGCAAACTCAATTAGTGGCAGGGCTGGGATACAGAGCCCAGTCTGACTCCAAAGCATGTTTTTCCCCTTATAGCAAAAAAGTTTTATTGACTGTATGTTTCTGAAATTCGATTCATTAAAATGATACAAATTGCGTATCTGACCTTATTGGATGGGTTTTCCTAGGCTAATCAGATAACATCCAGGCAAAAATGTCTTTGGGGAAAAGTCATTTACTTAAAAAGTGTTACATCGATCGCATCAATTTTCTAAAAGTAAGTAAGCACAATTTTATTGTGTCGTGTGGTGGTATTTACACACACTTCATGAAATAATGAAAATTTTAGAATTTTAGAATGTAAAAGAAGAATTAAGCTCAACTTAATTGAGCTTAATTGAACCATTGAAACTCCATTATTTAAGAAGAGTAAGACCAGAAGAACCACATTTATAGAGAGAGGACCAATAGGAGGAGATACTGGGATCGACTGAGCACCTATTAGGCTTTTCGTATTTATTGAGCATCCAAATAGAATTATCTAGAAAGTTGGAAATATGAGTGGAGCTTAAAAATTGGGACTGAAGTCAGTGATTATTGAGACCATGAGTCTTTGAGGGTGGGCAAATCACCCAGCCAATACATACAAGCTTGTTCTCAAACGTGGCTACACTTTGGTGTCATCTGAGGAGCATTTAAGAACACTAATGCCAAGGCCTTGTGTCAGCCCAATTAAATCAGAAGCTCTGCAGGTGGGATCCAGGCCTGAGGATGGCGTCAAATCTCCCCAGGTGATTCCAGTGGAATGCAAACACCCTAGTGATTAACAGGGTGCATCAATTAACAAAATATGAGAGCAAACTCTCCTTAATGGCAGAAAAATTTACAGTGTTCGTTTTTCTGTTTTAACTTGTATTTCTACACCATTTTCCTCATAGAATTTCACCCTACTAGAATACAGTTTAGGCATAAAAATTTGTATAGATCATCATGCCATAGTTTTCTGTGATGACAATTCACATGTGAATGTTATTTTCTATGATCATAGGGATCAAAGTGTTAAATTTCTTCTGGATTATGATTAGTACACAATTTGGCTAAAGAACCCAAATGTACTTTAAATTTTAAGAAGTAATCAGTTAGCATAAAGGCTGAGTTTTTGTTGGAAATACATCTTGTAATAGGAGAACCGGAATCATCTCTTCCCTCCAGTTAGCTCGTTAAGCCAAATGAGACCGAATACAATGAATTATGTTTCTGCCATTTATAATAAGTTAAAATACTGAGGATCTTCTTACACAGAAGTAAACAGGAGTATGTGGAGTTAGGTTATGTCATAACGATATCCCTCAACTTTTTGCACATCTTCCGAGTTATATGCCAAAAATCACATAGTGATCTACCATCTAAATGTTTAGTGACCTATCATCTGGCGTATTGGTCCTCCTTTAATTTTGATGAAAGCAAAGAATTGTAAGCCACGTGACTTGCGAAAGGATTTGTTTCCCAGTTATTACAGTCCCTTATTTGCTTAACTACCCCACTCCAATACTCCCAGTTATTCCCTGTCTGGCACCCTGGAGGTTTGTACAGTCTCAAGCAATGCACGATGGTAAGATTTCAATGCAAGAGATGCGTTTCTTTGGATAAGCAGAGGGCAAGTTCTTAGGGAAATTAGTTTGAGGAAAGAGTACATGTCCAAGTTAAAGAAATAAACACTGATTCCCTTAAACATGTTTTTGTCTTGTGTATCCCTTAGAAATGTTGGCATGCTTCTGGATACTGGAATCCTAGCTTCAAAATCCTAGCTTGAAATCCTGCTTGAATCCAGTTGGAAATCCTAGCACCTTCTAGCTCCTCTATCTAAACCAAGGAGAGTCTTCCCTTAGTCGTTTATATGCCATGATTTGAAATACTTCATGTGTTTCAGTTTGTTATTTCTCCAGCTCATTTGCATGTGAAGAGATCCTTTGAATGGTGGGATTTATTTTTTAATTATTATTTCAGAATATTACAGGGCTACAAATGTTTTGGTTGCTTGAGTCAAAGTTACAAGTGTGCCCATCGCCCAGATAGTGTGCGTTGTAGCCGTTAGGTGGGATTTCACCCATTCCCTCCTTCCCTCTGCCACCTGCTTGATTTCCGTTGAGTTTTACTTCCGTTTGTGCACATGAATGCTGTTTGGTTAGTTTCAATTAAATAGTGAGTACAAGTGGTGTTTATTTTTCCATTCTTGCAATACTTCGCTTAGGAGATTGGTGGAATTTAAAACTGATCGCTCTTAAAGACGTTTCAAGTTACTGCCGAAAATTGGGGGAGCAATTTTGGAGAGCAAGGAGGCTTTCTTGATGCCTCTAATATCAAACTGCACGCAGTTCTAGTGCTAGCCCTGAAAGCAAACCTGTTGTTAGTCATACGAGTGCTACGTGCTCTGATAATAACAAAGGGTGCATTCACTGCTTCTTTCCCAAGGATCTCACCATTTCCCTGGGGACACTAGCCTGAGCCCCAGCCCAAGTCCTGGAGTGGATGAGAGGTATCTTGGTGTCCCTGCTTTTGCTAGCCACTGTCGCACGATCTGTAGCCCATTCTGTCAACGCTCAAGTTGTAGCTCCATCGTTGTCTCCTCCCAATTCTTTGCTTTGTAGACAGAGGACAATGCAGAGGTCAGGCAGTCCTGAATTCACATCTCTGCTCCTTCATGAGCTTAGTAAACCTGTGCAAGCTCTTCTTTATGAGCCTCAGTCTTCTCATCTGAAAAATGGGCATATAGGTACCTCCTTCAGGGAGCTGTTGGAAGGAATAAAGATTAAGCACATTAGGGACCCAGCGGGGTACCTGGATTGCTCACTATAAGCTCCTGGATTTCCTCCTTTTTCCCCTTGACCAACCTCTCTCCATTCCTCGTACCCGCTTCTGTGCCCTCCCAGTTTCGACACAAGGACATTTTCTACTTTTGAACTCTCTCTCTCTGTTCCCTAAAACCAGGTCAGCCAAATCGGAACTCATCCTTTCAGCTTTCAGTTCTCTTCTTTTCTTTCCTTTTTAATTTGAGAGACAGAGTCTCCCCATATTGCTGAGGCTGGCCTCACACTTTGGGGCTCACACCATCCTCCCACCGCAATCTCCCGAGTAGCTGGGACTACGGGCACGCGCCACCATGCCTGGATAATTTTTTCTGTATACTTTTAGTTGTCCAGCTAATTTCTTTCTATTTTTAGTAGAGATGGGGTCTCGCTCTTGCTCAGGCTGGTCTCGAACTCCTGACCTCAAGCGATCCTCCCGCCTTGGCCTCCCAGAGTGCTGGGATTACAGGCGTGAGCCATCGTGCCCGGCCCCCCTTGCTACTTTCTTAATTCACTCTTCACAGTCTTTCTCCTGGACTGTGGTCATAGCCCTTTAACTGGTCTCCACCCTACACTGGGCTACCTCCTAATGTGCCCTGAAACAGTCGTTCTTAAGTCAAAGTGTCATTATGCCTCTTCACCTTACACCTTTCCTTGGACTGCAGTAACTCTAGGTAAAGGCTGGGTGTGCTGGCGTGGCATCGGAGTGCCTTGGTGATTTCCTGAAAGTCAACTTCTCCATCCTCGCTTCACTCCCCCTGACTGTGCAGTCGACCCCTGATCATCCACCATGAGTCCTCCCCAAGGAGTTTCCGAGCCTGGGCCAAAGCACGTGCTCCCTCCTCTTCCAGAGATGTCTTCCGCATCCCCTGCTTCCCTTCTTGCTCTTCCCAATAAGCTGAACTTCATCCTTAGAGACTAGGTTATACATAAATCTCCTCCCCCAACTTGAGCCTCAGTTTACCTCCATCCTAGCACATGTCTGTTGTTTTTCTATCACACTGTAATTGTGTGTGTGTGTGTGTGTGTGTGTTTGTCTTATCCTGAGAGCTCTCCAAGTAGGCACTTACCTTGTCTCTCCTTCCCCCACCACTCGGCTCAGTGATTGGCACATAGTAGGCACTCAGTGCTTGCGGAACTGAATTGAAGTCCTAAGATGTCTAATTCTGTTTATTGAAAATTAAAATTCTCTGGAAGCTGCATTGCAGGCTCGGGCCGGTTGCTGTAAGGACTTTGACTTTGACCCTGAGTGAGCCGAGGAGGCTGAGATGAGGGGTAGCAGGGTCTGACTTGAGGTTCACGGATCGCTCTAACTACAGTGTTGAGAATGCAGTTGAGGGCCTGGGGAACAGCAGAGGCAGAAAGTAAGACAGAAAGTTACTGGAATAATCTGGGAGAGAAACAACAGTGATTTGCACCAGGAAGGAGGTGGTCGTGAGGGGCTGAGTGGGCAAAGAGAGAGGAAAAGAGCAGTTGGCGCTGCTCAGGTGGAGGTTTGCGTCCAGGTGACTAGAAGGCTGGAGTTGGCATTAGCTGAGCGGGGTAGGGCGTGTTTGGAAAGGCAGTTTGGGAGGTCGTGATCCCACGAGCGGGTGAAGCTGCAAGAAGGCAGCTGGATGTATGAGTCTGGAGTTCAGGGTCGGGTTCCGGGCTGGAGATAAATTTAGGATTCATCTGTGCAAGGCTGGATGAACTCACCAAGGAAGTGAATATGCATGGAAAATAGGAAAAAAAGCATAAGTCAAAGGACTGAGCCACAGGGACACAAATGCAAGCCCAAGGAAGCTGGGAGGGATGACGGAGGGAGGACAAAACTCAGGAAAGCATCGTGTCCAGAGAAAGCAAGGGAGGAGGAGAGAGGGACCGACTAGGGCCCGTGCTGCAGAGGAGGAGTGAGGTGAGAGAGCTCTAGGGCTGTCACCAGTACACTTGACAAAGGAAGACAGCAGTTCCCATGAAGCAGTGGCAGTGAGCACAGATCGGGATGGTTCAGTAGGGACGAAGGGGATGGGAATGGAGGACAGTGAGTCCAAGCAACTATTGGAAGGAGTTTTGTAAGACGAGCAGAGAAAGGGTGGAGGGGAAGGGCTAGAAGCAGAAATGAGTGGGGAGGGTTTTTGTTTTAAGTTGTGAAAAAACACATCTGTAGGCTGAGGGAAATGACTCAGTATCGAGGGAAGTTGAGTAATGTAGGAGAGAGAGAGAGAGAGAGTGGCTGGGACTTGTCCTTGAGTAGGAGAAGGGGGAACAGGACACGGAGGACAAATCAGAGGTGACAGATGGGAGCACAGAGAGCTCCCCAGTGACCAGAGAGAGACGGTGCAGATGGGGCTGGGTGGGCGGATGGCAGGAGCTCTGGAAGATCTCTTGCGATCCGTTGGCAATTTTCTCAGTGACACAGAAATCTTGGCCATCGGCTGAAAGTGAGGATGGACGGGGAGGTGGTGTTTAAGGAGAGAGGAGAAAGTGTGAAATAGTTGTCTGGGAGAGTGGGAGGGAATCATAGAGTATGTCTTCGCGGCAGAATTAAAAGCCTACTCGTGTTCTGTCATCGTGAATTCAACACGAGCCCACTCTGGGACACAGAGGTGCCGCAGGGGAAGAGTGGTCAAGCGAGTCTCTTGCAGTAAGAGAGCGATGAGAGAGTTGAGGGTGTAATGCAAGGATTATTTATAACGTTAGACGTTGGGATTTACAGTTGGTAAAGAGGGAAGAGGTTACACGAGACGGTGAGAAATAAAGTTGGTAAGTTGAGTGTAGCTCCTGGTAATGGATTGTTGAACTAGGATCCCGGAGACAGTGAGCAAGAAAGAAAATGGTAAAAGGAAAAGGTAATTGAAAGTGAATTCATGGGAGGAGTTGCAATGAATAGTAAGGACAAGAACTAAACTTTGCTTCTCAAACTTTAATGTGCATGCAAATCCGCTGAAGTTCTTTTTAGGATGCACGTTTTGAATGAGTTAAGTTTATGCAGGCAGAGCATGGAATTCTGCATCACTGTTACACTCCAAATTGACACTGAGGCTATTGGTCGAGGGCTCTCATTTTAAACTACAATCGAGGGTGACATTTCTCAACCGTAGCAGTAAGTTACAACCCTTGGGGAGTTTAAAAAAGAGTGACTCTAGACCAGTGAATAAAAGTTTCTGTGAGTTGGATTTAGATTCTCTGGGTTGAATGTAGAATTGGTGGATTATAAATGTTCTCCAAGTTATTGTGTTGGGAAGCCGAGATTTGGCAACCTCTGGCCTAGAACGTGCGACCTTAAAGGTCAAGATCATTGTGGGAGGGAGGGTCACGGAACTGAGGGGCCAAAATGTTGGAAGGGTCATCTTCATGGTTACTAAAATCATCAGAAATTATGCTTTAGGTAAAATGACTGTAAGTTGAGAGGTCTGTAAATGGCTTCCAAAGAACGTAGAAATTGGGTGATACAGTCCAATGCCATGAGACTCAGAGCAAAGGCGTTTAGAGAGAATGGTCTGGAATGGACCATGCTGAGCAAGAAGACACTTATCCAACCCCAAGGCCCAGTCATACGTTGGATTTGGGAAATCAAGCATCCATCGCTTGAGAGGATGCCAGAAGAAACAGTGGCATCAAAAATACCTAGGTTTTTTGGCAGGCTCAAGTCAGAACCACTGCTCCAACACTGGCCAGAGATACCTGAGGAAGGTATCTCCGGAGTTATATATCAAAAAGTAAGTAAAGATCATATACCCAACGGTCATGTAAGTCTCTTTAAATTTGTCGACCAAGCAGATTGAACTCTTTCTTCCAATGTATGAACCTCTTTATATTAACAAGTGGTTTGTAATATCCCTAGGGTCTCATTGTGTCATGTATGATTAGGATAACATCAATGTTGTTAAGCTGATACTATTTACATAGAAGAGACCATGGTTTTGAACAGCGATGACTTAGGTTCTCCAGAAGCAAACCATGAGCCAATGGTATGAATGCCAGTAGTTTTTTAAGAAAGTGCTTCCAAGGAGCATCCTGTAAAGTAGGCAGAGCAAGTGGAAGAAAAAAGTAGAAGCCAAGAACAAGTTGAGTATCCTTTATCCAAAATACTTGGGGCCAGAAGTGTTTTAGATTGCAGAGTTTGGAAGATTGGCATGTACATAATGAGATGTCTGGGAGGTGGGACCCAAGTTTAAACACAAAATTCATTTATGCTTCATATGTACCTTATACATATGGCCTGAAGGTCATTTTACACAATATTTTTACTTATTTTTAGAAGAGGGTCTCATTCTGTCACCCAGGCTGGACTGCAGTGGCATGATCATAGCTCACTGCAACCTCTGACTCCTGGGCTCGAATGATCCTACCGAGTAGCTGAGACTACGCCTGGCTAAATTTTTTCCAATTTTTTTTTTTTTTTTTGGTAGAGATGGGGTCTCACTATGTTGCCCTGGCTGGTCTTGAACTCCTGTTGTCAAGCCATCCTCCCACCTTGGCCTCCCAAAGTGCCGAAATCACAGGCGTGAGCCATCCTGCCTGGCCTTACACAATATTGTTAATAACTTTGTACATGCAACAGAGTTTGTGTACATGGAACCATCAGAAAGCAAAGATGTCACCATCTCCACCCCCCGTGTGGACAGCCTGTGGTTATTTGGCGGCACCATCACTCCCTTGAGGATGCTGAATAAACTGTGTGTCCCTGCATTTTGACTGCACCCGGTCACGTGAGGTCAGATGTGGCATTTTTCGTTTGTGGTGTCATGCCAGTGCTTTAAAATTTTGCATTTTGGAGCATTTCAGATTTTGGATCTTGTTAGGGATGCTCCACCTGTAATAGTGGAAATTCAGGAGGAGTCTCAGGGATACAGCTTCAGCCTGATCCCCACAGGGGACCCCTGGAGAGTTACAGCTCAGATTCTGGCCCAGTGGTGCTGAAGGCGTATTTCCACAGCAGTTAGTCAATAATAGCTCACGGGGAAGTTGTGAACTCAAAAGCACTTCCAGGCAAAGAGAATCCATGAGTACGAGAGCTGTCCTTCAAAGAATAGGGGCGGTATGCGTTCTTAAAAGCACACTGAGCATGCAAAAATTTAGAAGGGATCCAAGACCAACTTAGGAGAGCCCTACAGTGACTTCTATTACTAGAAAGCTTTTTTCTAGAATGGCATTGGTAACCTAGGTAAAGATCAGCTTCAAAAACTATTCAATTTCAATTATTGTCAAGATTTCTAAGAGCATCAATTTTGCTACTTTCTCCCTGTGCACTTCCAGCAATATCGTATTACCCCACATAGAGCCAAACTTCTAGAAAATCCAGGTCAAGTGAGTAGGAGTGTATATATCAGATGCATCCAGCCATGATCCAGACTAAATGCGGTCTGTCTTTGAAAACAACATGCATATTTTAAAAACCCACTGTTTTAGATGGCGTCCATTCTCTTTCTCGCTACCATGAGTGCAAATGTCAAGAATGTTTAGCTATTTTGAAATTTACATCACTATAAACAGTTGATTTACTCTACAGTCTCATCTGTTTCCGTATTTTCAGAATTGTTGTTGATTTTTGTTTTTCTTTTTCAATGTTTGCCTCTCTTCCAAGGATTAGAGGAGCATTATTTGAGAGTTCCTGTGTTAAATGTAATTTAGCGCTGTGCAATGTCAAACCCACTGACAGATTTAGAGATTAATTTTTAGACCTCTTGTGGTGCTGGAGAAGCTCCTTAAGGTTTTTGGAAATGGCAACAATATTGACTCCCAACCACTAAAGGTTACTTGTATCTACGTTCACCCTAATGCAAAAGGAAAGTTTAAGTGTGGTAAATATCAATGTTGTTTTGCTTTATGGAATAAACCTGTGCATAGGGAAAAAAAAAGTAAGAAATACTTTATCTTCCAGAAGGGCAGGTTATATGGGTATATTTTCCTTTTTTTATTCAGCAAGGAGAACATCACTGTGATTTGCATAGAAATAAATTCAATAGTTGTGAACAGTTCTGCCTTAGGTCAGGGTCCCCAAAAGCAAGCCATGAGCCAAAGATTTGAGTGCTAGAGAAATACAAATGGAGACATTTGATTACGACTTATAAACTATTCAGATTGTATTAAGGGTGAGCAGAAAAACTTTTTTTTTTTTCCAAATATTTTGGCTTAGGTGCATCTCCAAATATGTGTTTTGCTACATTTTAAAGTTAGTACATTTGGGGGATATTTAATCCGTATATTTCAGGGAGGCTACACGGAAATCATCCGAATGTTATTTTATTCCAGCTACATGATGTCTAAAATGCCTTCTGAGCTTTTCCAAATAGTCTTTATGTTCTTTTCTGCAAAGCAGCACGTAAGTTGCCAAGAGTAAACAAATCAAATGGCGAAAGGTTTGAGTTCAGTTTGAAATGCTTATCCTATTATTTTTGATTGGGTTCTGAACTTGGCGGTGCACGTTCTGCGTTCCTGCCCACAGGGCAAAGTGAAAACAATTTGAACACTGTATATCCCAACTGGTTCATTGACGTTTGAGAATAATGTCGTACAGACAGAGTCAGCAGCTTTGGCAGGTGAGTGACACTTAACATGACCTCGGAAAGTCACTTCCCGCTAGTCACTTGCAGAAGTTCATAGCATGGAACATTGTATAGATTACAAGACACACATTAAGACAGAAAGCTATCAAGGGATCCCTACTGGGGGATTTATCTGTTTTTCTTGTGCATCTTTAGGTGGAATGGTTGAAAAATGAAGACATCATCGATCCCGTTGAAGATCGGAATTTTTATATTACTATTGATCACAACCTCATCATAAAGCAGGCCCGGCTCTCAGACACTGCAAATTATACCTGTGTCGCCAAGAACATTGTTGCCAAGAGGAAAAGCACAACGGCCACTGTCATAGTCTATGGTGAGTGAGCTTTCAGGGTGACAGTCTAGCTCGTGTCTGACTGCAATTTCTCATTGGCACTGGTATTTTAATTTTAAAATAGCAAGCTCAAGGCCCATTTTTTGATCTCCATTGCCCCTCACGGGGACAGTGAGATTTTGTTGTTGGTTTAAGAAGGACAGTAACTATTTTTTATAGTATCTGAGTTATGTCTGAATTTATTTATTTTATATATATTTTACTTGCTTGATAACTTATAAGAAAGACTAGGTTTGGACGTTCCTTGACCTTTATGAGTCAACTTCTGGGAAAGTAAAGAAGCCTATTTGAGCGCCTGCTGTTTGCCAAAGCCCTCCCCTGGCCAGGGACCTGCACCACCAAGATCTAGACTGAGTTTTGGAGGTGCAGATGCATAAAAGAAGCCCACTGCTACCTCTGTGGACAAGGCTCAGTTCAGTGACTGCAAACTGTCAGGAAACCTGGAGCTGGCCTGTCCCCCAACACATCAGAGGAATTTTAACTTCCCAGAGCTTGTTCTCATGGCATCAGAGGCATGCAGAGTGAAG
This sequence comes from Lemur catta, assembly GCF_020740605.2. Classification (NCBI taxonomy): domain Eukaryota; kingdom Metazoa; phylum Chordata; class Mammalia; order Primates; family Lemuridae; genus Lemur; species Lemur catta. Next base: position 9,202,633 of record NC_059151.1, on the reverse strand, counting down.
ATAAGGGCTGCCTTAGCCAAGTGGCCCTAATCCTAACAACATGGCGTCATCGCACAAAATGCCTTCTCCGGAAGCTTCTACCTACTCCCCGTCCTTTCGAATCCACCTCATCTCTAAGCTTATCATTCTCTGGAAGTACCAATTTCATACCCCATTTTGATGGGGCATGGATGCTTTTATCTCTCCGCGAAATTTAGCACTCAGTTGTTTTCTAGCGATTTCACGAGTAATTCCATCTCCCCAGCTCAGCTCCTTTGTAGAGCTGAGAGTCTGTCTATATATATTTTTATGTTGTTAGACATATAATAGGTCTTCATCTTATTGGTGATTCATTGGCTCAGAGGAAACCAAACAACCCTGGGACGTATTTTGAGGTTGTGCTCCTTCCAGAATGATGTGCCCATGTCTACCGTCTCTTGGGTCATAAGCTTTTCGTCACTGTTTTAGTGTTACACGATAGTCCAGGAACCTTGATGTCTGATGGACTATGAAGGAGGGACAGTCACTGCCAAACATATGGTTCATCGTACGGTCACCCGTCCCTTAATGATGGGGATACATTCTGAGAAGTGTGTCATTAGGTAAAACCTAGATGGTGTAGCCCTCTACTCATTGAGGCTGTATGGTCTAGCCCATTGTTTCTAGGCTACAAACCTGTACAGCCCATTGCTGTACTGAATGCTGTAGGCAATTATAACACGATAGTATTTGTGTCTCTAAACATATCTAAACATAGAAAAGGTACTATAAAAATAGACATAAAATATTAAAAAAATCATACACTTCTATAGGGCATAGGCCCTCCTCGGCCTCCCAGAGTGCTAGAATTATAGGCCTGAGCCACCGCGCCAAGCCGAACAAGAGAATTCTTTATGGATCTTATTAAAATAACTCACAGTCTTTTCTTAGCCTTACCACATATTATAGTTACCTTTTCACAACTAACTACTCTTTGTCCAATTCAGTATATGGGTGTTCAACTCTAACTTCATCTTTGGGACTTCATTTCCTTATGAAATCTCCTGTGCTACATAAAACTCGCATTAAATAAATTTGTATGCTTTTCTCCTGTTGATATGTCTCATGCCAATTTAATTCTCAGGCCCATTTGAAAAAATCCTAAGAGGCGAGAGGTAAAATTCTGCCTCCCCTGCTATACCATTCAGATGGATGTGTGCTTATGAGAAGAGAAAAACCACCAGAATATTCCAAAGGATGAATGTAGTGATGCTATAAAACTGTCATTTTAATTACAGGACAGATGCATACAATTTTGTTTTTAATCCTCTAATTACTCTGAGGTTTAATTTCCCAGTCCAGATAATGGCTATGTTGAATTGTAAGCAATTGCCTTTCTTAAGTCACAATAAAATGTTTCCTACTTTTTCTCTCTTTTGAAATGGCCTGCAATTGATTAACAGCATTTGAAATGGAAAGAAGAAATGGGGCGTGATCACAGCATGTACCAGTCATAAATAACTGATGAAGGCAGACTATATATAGATGTATTATATAGATGTTTAATACACATGCAAATCCCTTCCTATCTATAGTATGCATTCAATATCCATAAATGCAAGCAGTACATTTTCTTTAGGAAAGATAAAATACAACTAAGTATTTAGAGTAATGAAAACAGCATTGGACTAAGTTAAGGGTCAGGAATCTTGGGTTCTAGGACTAGTTCTGCCACTAACCAATCTCAGATGAACTTTTAAACAGGACTCTCTGAGCCCTTATCTCTTTCTCTGTAAAATGAAGGGTGAATAAGTCTCAGATCTTCAAAGGCCTTCCTGTTTCTGGAAGTTTCTGATTATTCGTTTCTCATTAAAATGCTAGAAGTACATATATCCTAAATGCCAAACATCAGCTTACTGGTGTGCTAATAAGCAATTTCTACTGACATTTCCGTTGACATGTGGAGTTTTGGAAAGTTGAGCAGGTTAAGTTGCTTTTTGGAAACTAACTGAAAACTTACCTGTCAACTGCTTCTCCTTCACACATAACCTCATAAAATACGTTGTCCAGGCTCATGGGTTGGGCTCACCAGAAATGCGTGGAAACCATAGATTTAACCGGTATTTCATGTTTACAGTCTGTCCTATATATCTTTGTGAATAATCATTTTTAGATTGCAATTATAATATACCCATTAGAGAATTTGGAAAAGACAGAAAAGATCAAAGAAGAAAATACCTACAATCCTATCATTGAGAGACAGCATCTTAAAAAATTGATATGTACACTACCATTATTTTCTGGGTATCGATAGGATTTAAAAATAAAGGATATACATAATCATAATAATTATAATATATGTGTATTTATAAATTTAAAATAATGTATACATATATATTACTATATTATATATAATGTATACAGATACATTACTCTGAATTAAAATATACAATTAAATATTCATGTATTATTAAGTAGCCTTCTACAGCATAATTTTTAGTAACTGTCTAGGAGTCAATCATATGAACATATTCGGTTTACTTTACCATTTTCTTGTTTTGAACATTACAGTTGTTTCTAATTATTAATATTTATGTAAAACAAAACTGTTTTGAAGCATACCCTTTCTGTGTCTATAAATTTAACAGATTCATGATTATTCCCTATTGGATAGATTTCTAGAAAACACGATGTCGAGCAAATGATGTGCACATACAGTATTTCTGTTAGCTGAATGGCTAACACCCTTCTTTAGTATCAGGAGCAGATGCATATATTGGCTGTTACATGTTTTCACGACTAGCAAATCATTTTTGTTAGAAATTTCTTAATTGTAATTGCACAGACTCACATTATTGAAGTTCTGAAAAATATCTGTATTTTCTAGAGAGCAATCTCCAGAGGTGAATAGTATGCATGGTTTTGCAATCACACATACCCTGAGAGCTCCACCAAACATCATAATTAGTCTTTAGACACAAAATAGGGGCCCATTTCGGTTATATCAACTAAGCGTCAGTTCAGTCAAATAGCCCATTTGTTTGTATTATAACTCCAGTATCATAAGATTTTATTTTTTAACCAGGTTCACTGGTGGTGAAACTGAATAAAAACCCTTAAAAGGCTGTAAAGTTTACATATGCCAAAGAAAAATAATCAATCATCTGTTTTTCTAAAAAGGCTAAATGATTCAGTTCCCATGCTGTTGGCTCCTCTTGCAACCTTGGCATAAGGATGTAAACATTTATTATTTGAGATAAGCTGTCAAAAGTAATTTTGGGTGCTTGACTAGGTAAGGAGATGTAGTTTTCCTAAAAGAACGCTGGCCAAGGAAAAGAGAACACAGTCCTATTTACTTTTCCGAGTAGGTGAGTAAATCTCAGTGAATAGCTTTTGCTCTGTGTTTAGATGGTTCAGCCATACGATACAACTTTGGATGAAATAAATGATGTCTAGGGTCTCTTCTAGCTTTGAAAGTTTAGGTTTTTTAATGGTCGCTTGGGAGATGACTTTTTGTTTGTGAGTGACATGTGGTTTGTGTGTCTCTGTGTGCGTGCACATGTGTGTAATCCACTTTTTTATTGTTTGTCTCCTTTCAGTAAATGGTGGCTGGTCCACGTGGACAGAGTGGTCCGTGTGCAACAGCCGCTGTGGACGAGGGTATCAGAAACGTACAAGGACCTGCACCAACCCAGCGCCCCTCAACGGCGGTGCTTTCTGCGAAGGGCAGAGTGTGCAGAAAATAGCCTGTACTACCTTATGCCCAGGTATGAAAACCAGTCCTCTCAATCCGAAAGTCTTCTATCATTCCAGAAATATGTCTTGGAGAATAGATACACAGGCCTTATTCTTGATTTGAACGTGTGATAAATATCATTCAAATCTATCTGGCATTCAGTGTTTACATCGCTGGGAAATCAAGTATTTTCCTCCACAAGAGTCCTTGACTTTGTTGCCCAAACATGCAAAATATTAACACAAGGTCGGTGCAGAAGTAATTGTGGTTTGGGACTGTGAATTTTAAATCATTATAACTAGGCTCAAACACGTCTTTATTCATCAAAATAGGAACCATTATAATCAACACATTTTTAGCGATGAGAAATGAGAGTGTTTATTATTGTGGCATAAAAATGTGTGCTTTGGGATTCAACAAACTCTTCGAAAGCATTTTCTGCATCCTGCTGATTGTGGAAGCGTTTTCCCTGCAAAAAGACGTCGAGATGCTTGAAGTGGTAGTTGGTTGGCGAGAGGTCAGGTGACTGTGGGGGATGAGGCCAAACTTCGTAGCCCAATTCATTCAGCTTTTGAAGCCTTGGTTGTGCGACATGGAGTCGGGCATCGTGGTGGAGAAGAATTGAGACCCTTCTGTTGACTGATGGCGGCTGCAAGCGTTGTAGTTTTCGGTGCATCTCATCAATTTGCTGAGCATGCTTCTCAGATGGAATGGTTTTGCCAGGATTCAGAAAGCAGTAGTGGATCAGACCACCAGACAGTGACCATGACCTTTTGTTGGTGCAAATTTGGCTTTGGGAAGTGCTTTGGAGCTTCCTCTTGGCCCAACCACTGAGCTGGTCATCGCCGGTTGTCATATAAAATCCACTGTTCGTCACACATCACAATCCGATGGAGAAAGGGTTCGTTGTTGTTCTTGTGTACAATAAGAGAAGGTGACACTTCAATACTACCATTTTTTTGATTTTCGGTCGGCTCATGAGGCATCCACTTACCGAGCTTTCTCACCTTTCCAATTTGCTTCAAATGCTGAAGGACTGTAGAATGGTCGACGCTGAGTTCTTCTGCAACTTCTCGTGTAGCTGTAAGGGGATCAGCTTCCATGATTGTTCTCAACTGGTCGTTGTCAACTTCCAATGGGCAGCCACTGTGCTCCTCGAGATGTGAAACTTCTTGAACCACCACTACACTGTATATTTGTTAGAAATTCCTGGGCCAAATGCGTTGTTGATGTTGTGAGTTGTCTCTGCTGCTTTACGACTCATTTTGAACTCGAATAAGAAAATTGCTCACATTTGCTTTTTGTCTAACATCATTTCCATAGTCTAACATACATATCAAATAAACAGCAAGTAGTAGGTCATTAGCAAAAAAACATAAAGCAAGAAATGTGCATTAAAATGATGTATAACATAACCACATTTACTTAAGAATGTATTCCAATATCAAATGGCAAATTTCAACAATGCTAAAACCACAATTACTTTTGCACCAACCTAATAGTTTAAAACAGGATATTAAATACTGATGAACACAATTCTTCCATATCATTCAACAAAACTGCTGAAGCCAAGCTTTTGGGTTCTATAATTCAAGGCATTTGAACAGCATGGAAAACCACACATTTTAGGAATAACAACCTTTGATCTTCAGAAAACCGTGAAAATTAATTGGAATTGAAATTTGGAAAATGTTTTCGACTGAGATATTTGATATTTGGTGTCAGTATCTGGGCAAGGGCAAATGAAACATTTGGAATGAATGAAAAGGGAGCCATAGCTTTGCTTGTGACCCATAGGATAATGGGTTTTGAAAATACAATGCAGTTAGCTCTTTATTATCTGTGTTGGTCGTCTGTTCTGTGAGTTATTTGCAATGGCACCTACAGCAAGTTTGCACGTCTCTGCCTCTTAGCAGCTTTCTCTTCTATCCCATATTGCCATAGCTCTCATCCCTAGGTAAATTGATGACATTATTTGCCAAAAACAAAACCCATTAAAATGCCTAGCCAGACAATATATTCCAAAGTTAAGCTAAAATTATTTTGAGATGATCCATAAATGTAGGGGGCTCACTGGGGTAGTTATTGTGCTGTTGGTTCCATTGTTTAGATACACGGCCTGCTTACTTCTCCTTATTTTGCCTAATTTTGTTGCATTTATTCTTTAATAGAACCTTTCTCAGAGATGGGCCGGCTAAATGAACTGGACAGAAAAAAATAACCTACGTTTTACATTCCCAAGTGTTGATTTCCAAGTATCACAACAATCTTCCACACTGAGCACTTTGGGAGCTTTTATTTATGGAACAAATTTTGACACTTAGCTAGGGTCAGAATATCAGATTTTATTTTGTGCTCTCCTATATTTTACCTAGGTGCTGAGTCTCACAATTTGAATTTGAGCTGATCAGTTTGAGTTGACCTAGAAGAGTGTGTGCGTGTGTGTGTATTTCAGTACAGTGGGGTGGCCTAAGTCAAAGCAAATGCCTTTGCTCGAAGTGGTTAGGAGTTGTTTGTATAGCCAACTCTGTGATTAAAATATTAATGTTTTCATCATTTTATCATGCGGGCATGTTTATACCCATATGCAGATTATACAGAATATATTTACACAATGATTTAAATATGAAATCTCATAGATTTCCCAAAGTATGTAGACTATTGAAATTGATACCATTTATATCAATATGTAGATATAAAAGGTTAAGATGATCAATAAATGGTGTTTGGCATTGTTTTCCATCAAATCCTAGATACTCATAATTATTTATAAGTTTCAGGGAAAATCAAACATTTTTAAACTCTTATTTCAACATTTTAATTCTATTTTTCTGAGAAACTTAAAAGGATACATTTTAAAGTACGACTGAAATTTACTATATATTTTTTCAAACTGTGATTTAAGTTGTATATTTTAAAATAGAGGTATCTGAGCCTCATTATCATTGAAATCACTGACAAGCCAGCCACCAAATTTAGGAAGAAAGCAAGTCAATTCTAAATGACTGAATCACACCAAAAATTAGGGACTTACCTAAATATTATTTTTAAAATAAAAAAAATAGAAATGGATATGTTATCAAACAATGGAATCATCAGATAATAAATGAAAACTAATATAGTCTTTTGAAGACAGCATTGCAGAAGGAAGGTTTCAGCGGAATCAAGCAGTTGGGATGACAACAGCAGTCCCCAACCTTTTTGGCACCAGGGACTGGTTTAATGGAAGACAATTTTTCCATGGGGAGGGGGAGGGAGACAGCAAGCAATGGAAAGCGGCTGTAAATACAGATGAAGGTTCACTCTCTGGCCCACCAGTCACCTCCTGCTGCTCCACCTGGTTTCTAATGGGCCACAGACCAGTACTAGTTTGCAGCCTGGGGGTTGGGGACCGCGGGTGTATAAGACATAAATGATAGAGAGATCAGTTGGATGGATGGATGGATGGATGGATGGATGGATGGATAGATCTCTTCCCTACTGTGCCAACCTTTTCTCCCAACTCCCACACAAGTTTATTTTTACTGTCTACGTGATACCATGAATGCAGGAAGCTTCAATCCAAAGAAAGTCCCCCTACTTTTCAGTGCAAAATCCAGAAGCTTCCCCGTGAATAGAAAAAGGGGGCACTACAATGACCTACTTTTACATAGCTCTTGGTGATGACTCTGGTTTCTGTGTAGCCCATGAAGCTTCCCTTAGCTTGGTGAGTGAGGATACAGTCACACCCCTGTAAGAAAAATTCACAGAACCCAAATGATTCAGAGCACGTTCCACTTCCCAGCGGTTAAATGAATGTATGTTTCTTGGTGCGCGTTTTCTTCCATTTTTTTGCTTTGTTATGTTATACTTGAGTTCTGCTTCCTTCACCCCTCAAGCAGCTGCTTCCCCCTCTGACCTTGTTGCTGCGTTTTTTTCCTGGCAGTGGATGGCAGGTGGACCTCGTGGAGCAAGTGGTCTACTTGCGGGACAGAGTGCACCCACTGGCGCAGGAGAGAATGCACGGCACCGGCCCCCAAAAACGGAGGCAAGGACTGTGATGGCCTCGTCTTGCAATCCAAGAACTGCACCGATGGGCTTTGCATGCAAAGTAAGTCAGTTCGAGCAAACTGCAGACACTGAGGTTGAACCATTTGAATTTCTTTGAAGAAAATATTAGCAATGATGAATTCTTTGAACAACCAAACATGCAATAATAGAGAAATATCCTAATAACTCTCTCTCAAAAAATGGGAAAAGCTAATCTTCCAGGAACCAGAATGAAAATAACTGTCCAGTTAACAAATGACACACAGTATTGCTTTCCCATGAGCAAGGGGGTGATTTGGTCATTTCCATGGAGGGGCTGCCATTCTTTGCAGAGCAGGGAACCATTACTCAGTTTTATCAGTCATGTTTTGACTCTTTAAGAAGTTGACGATGCCCTTTTGTGCATCCTCAACTTCTTAAAGAGTCAAAACATGACTTTCAAAAAATGAGTTATTTATTCATAATTCATGACTGATACCAAACCAATGTCCACGGAATGTGAAATGTATATAAAGATCATAAACATTTCTGCAGGTAGATATGTCAATTTGCAAGAAACATTTAGTAAGAACATCTTCAGAACCCCTTGAAAATTCTGGATTTGTATTAGAAATTATAACGTGGGTATGATTTAGTTTATTTACAGGAAATAACATTAATAAAACATAAATTTGTAAAATGAGTGCAGAAGATTGGCTCAGGAAAGTAATGAATACCGTAAGCTAAATATTCTCTATTTTTCGTGTCTTGTTCCTTAGATTTTTATAATGAGATAGTAGTTTGATTTCCATACTTGCAAACTCTTACCCCTTTATTAATGGAGCCGTGAGGTGTACACAATTTACCATCTCTTTTCATGATCATGAATTAAGGTACTAAGGAATCGTTCTGAAATCACACTATTTAGATGCACACATCAAACAAGGTACTGTCTTTGCATCTGAACTCTTGTTGGCCAAATGTTGACATTTCTCGTAACACATTACAAAGCGCTTGAAGAATACAAGCATTCCAAGGCATTTGTGCCTTTGGGAAGAGGTATTTGTATTTGCCTTTTAAGAATAAAATATTTTGTTTTCACCACACTTAGGAAATTCTGTTTACCTTTCAGAATCTATACACACAGGGACCTTTAGAAAGAAATCCTAATTAAAATACAAATAAATAATTATGTTGCTCCCACAGAATAAAAATTCAACAGGCCTCTTATTTTTATGTTCAGGGCATATTGCGTCCTTCTAGAACAGGCTGTTGCTGAGTATATAAAGCTCAGCTCTGATTATGATTTGGGGCCTGCTACAGTGAGTCTCGCTAAGTTTGTGCCATAAATGCAGGAAAGTAAAGCTGTTTCACTAACCACTTATCCAGAGATACAGGGTTTGTTCCCCTAGACATCAGTTTGAGGATTAAAGTAGCAGAATAGCACATAAAAATTATTCTTCTTAACATTTTCCTTTATGTCAAAGAAACTGATTGATGTGATTGAAAAGTAGCAATAGTTGAAGTACTTTCTTTCTGTTTTTCACTTTCTCCCTCTCTCAATATACTATTTCAACGTTGGGTGATTTAATACCTACTACTTCTATTGTGTATATTTAAAAATCCTCAAAGCAGCCTACTTAAAGAGGAACACAGTGCCATATGATAGAACACTAGACCTTTTATTATACAAAATGACACATTCTATCTGAATTGTCAAATGCAAACAGGAAATAGACTAAGACTTTTATGACATAGCAACGCCTTAGCATCTAGATAATTTTTACGGTATTAATAGAATTTCTTCCTTATGATTGGGTATTTGCCAATAATGATGTCCTGAAGTATGTGTATAAATTAGGGATGAGGAATAAGGCTACAAGAGGGTTTTTTTAAAAAATGTATTTGTTTGTATTTGTTTATGTCGTATCAAGTCTCGTTAGACTGAAATATTTTGGTGTTTAGGTTAAAATCATTCATTTAAGAAGTTATTTCTTTCTGCAGCTCTGATTTGCTATAGTAATGATCCCTACTAATAAACTCTTTCATCTGCCCTCTTGTATCTACTCTATTCTAACAGAGAATTGTAGGCTATGCTACTATTGATTTTCTCAGTGATAAAAACCACAGATATATTCTGCATTGTATAATTATAGTATTTTAGGGTGAGAACTGTAGTTTCTTTTATCAGCAAGTTTGGTGTTTCTGGCATAGTATTAATATTACTGCCAAAGTCTAGCAAAGAAATAATGAAGCTTTGGCCCTTATGTTGGAAAACAAGGCTCTCTAATAGTGCAACTTCGAAGCTTGCAGGAGGGACAACATAGTAAGAAAAAGAATGAGGGTAAAAAACAAAACAGCCAGAAAATTACAATTAACAATTAGGAAGTATCATTCAATATTTATTTTCTTTGAGATAATTAGCATCTTGAATTTATTACTAAATAGTCCTTCAGCAGTATTATAATACTATTTCAAAATAAAGCTAGCCTTCTTACCCTTGAACCTGGTAGGAGCTATAACCTCTGAACCTACTCAAATTTATATACAAATAATTATGATATGAATGCTAAGTAGGAGAAATTCAGAGTTCATAATAGATGTCTGTAGGATTCAGAGTTTACCTACATAATGTAATGTAGTATTTTTTAAAAAGCTAAGTTGGTACTTAAGAAGAATGTTAATCTGTTCAAAACAACCCAATTCAGACACATTTCTTCCTTAACCACCTACCTTAATGCAAACACCTTTTATTGAAAATATATAGAAATATTGGATAAAATATTACAGACTTAAAAGACACACACACACACACACACACACACACATGCATGTGTACACATGGAGAGCAAGAAGTTCAAAAGAAAGAAGGTAGAGAACTCCTCAAGGGCCAGAAATGAAGTTGCCACACAACTAGAAAGGGACACTATGTTAATGGCCACCAGGTTATAAGGAGAGCCAGTGGACATACATGTAGATTCTAGGACAAATTGGACTCATTATGTGATGTTGTGAAACTTCATTTATGAAACAAGATCACATTCTTTAAATAATTTCAGAAGTTCCATTGAATTTTTAGACCATTCATGCACATGAGTTCATATTTTAAGTACTGTCTAACACATAACACATGTATATAAAACAAATATATACACACACATATATATATATTAATATGTAAACACCGTTTATAGTGTCATTGCCCTGGAAAATGTAGTTTCCACACTGGAGAACAATGCCTTGGTATTTCAAACTAAGAACTTCTAGTAATTGATGTTATTTCACTAAAATGCTTTATTAAAGGGTAATTAGAAGCCATCTGAACCACTTAATGTCTCAGAAGGAAGTTGAACATTTTTGGTTTATAAGAACATTGTTTTAAAAAAAAAAAAATCAACATGTTATAAACGGGAGTCCTTTGGTATACTGAATGGTATAGATTGCAACAAGAAAGGGTAATGACTTAGAGTATCTGTCATTATTGGAAATTACTAAAAACATGTTTGATCTGTCTGATATGAAGAAGAAATTTAACATTAATATAATAACAAATTGCATTGTTTTTATTTAATACTACAGAATAATACATCTTATTCAGAAGGCAATATTTGAAGGTCCATTGTTCTGTCTGATCCAGAAATGGAGGTTTATATATATTTATGAATATACCAGATTAGATTATTAGATTATTATATTACTGCAACTATTCCTATGGACTTTAGTTTTTAGTCCAATTGTAAGTTTCGATTTTCACATAGGCTCAAATCTGAATTTAGAATTGCTCCTTGCTGAAGAAGGTTTATGCCACCGTAGACAAATTAAAAATCGCAATTTACAAACAAGAACTCTCTGGAATTGTGTCTGCCTCAGTGAACTTCCTGACTTTGGGAAATTAAAATGTTACGCATCCCGCAAATGTAGCACTTTCTGCTCATTAAAAAATTTACATGTCGCACAGCCCTTCCACTAATTTCTCAAGTGCAGAGGAAGTAGCAGACCTCTCCAAGTGTAAATTGTGGTGTGGACACGCTGCATACCAGGGCCCAGGAATCCCAGGTGCATTGGATGTGGGGAAGTAATTTATCTTACAATTAGTCATTCCTGGACTTTAGGATGATGTGTTTGTTATTTGCGTGGTAGGCATGTGAAAAGGTGCCAGTCAGTTCCCACTGAAATTCTTATCGACACAGCAGTTTGATAGGGTAGCATAATTGTGAGTGTTAGACAGTGGATGCTTTTATCTATAGTTTGGAAGAAGCTGATGTCATAGCTCTGTTTGTATAGCTCTTTCTACGCAGCTGGCAAATGAATATTCTATACATGGATTGCCTGCCCAGCACAGGGCTCCATTGTCTCTGGTATAATAAGTGTGGTTTGCTTTTGCTTTTATCCTTTCGAGTAAAACATTTTGCTCCTTTGATGTACTCATAGTTAGAAACTGTAGCCCATAGAAACCTCATGAACACCTACGGAGCCCCAAAAAGATTAGTGTGAGAAGACGAATGCACGATGGAAAGGAAACCAAGGGGATCCAGCAGGCAGGGTGGTATATTCTAGAAATCAGCCACGTTCCATCACCACTCTTCACCATTTTACTTTTACTGTCAGCTGTCTTTACTACCATGGAAGGATTCTGATCTCATTCCCTTTGGATTTCATAATTTATTATTCTTTTCTAAGGAGCATTGTTAGAGATGGAGTCCCTGCCACTTGGGCAGCTGATCTGTGCGTTTGATTTTACTGAACTGTTAGTTAAATTTGAGACATTTATGCTTCACCTGCTGTGAGTCACGAGATAAGACTTGAAGATCCTGGGATGTTAATTATCCGCTATTCCTTTTCTAAGGGTGTGGTTGGTTGCTGTTGGGAGCAGGAACAGTGAGGCCTAGCCACTGTCCTCTGAAGGCAGGGGCAGTAAATTACCGTGGCGATTTAGGTAACTGACATCGGTGGTAAGCAAATGTTAGTTTCAATTGCTGCTGTCATGTCCTAGAATTTATGTATTCATTTCTTTGGAGTTCCTTAAGCCTCATCAATAAATAAACCCTCAGAAGAGTGGTAAATCATAATAAATGACCCAGGGTGTCTTTGACAGACCTGACCTTTGACATCATTAGTGCAGCCCTGATAGGTTTGCTAGATAAGAACTGACCTGAGAGGAGAAAAGAAAATCTGGACATGTTTATTTGGAATGGCCCTTGAGGTTTTAATAAGAACATTTGCATTGGAAGAAATGTAATTGGGGTGAGAAAAATGCCATGTTTTGGCTCAGTGTAAAGTCACCTGCTGCCAGGTCAAGGAGAGGGAAGAATCCATGTGGAGCGTAGAGTCTTCTAGTGATAGGATCATAAATTGAAGAAAGACCTCATGAAGTAGTCTAATGTATATAAAGCAAAGTAATATGATTAAAAATAATCAGAAACTTTGTGATTCAAAAATATGTACTTTTATAGAATATACTTAATGCCTTTATAAACAATTGAGTTATGTCAAAATAAGTCGTATCACACTGACCCATGTATAAGACATGAGTCAATCTCCTGTTGTACTTAGTCCTCACAGTATCATAAAATCTATTTTATATGTATTGAGGTCATGGAAGCAGCTCCATATTGAAATATAATGAGTAAACCTTGAAAGGAAGCAGGTACACCTTATAAAACTGCACCCACCTCCCTTATGGCCAGGCATTTGATAGCTATTATTAAAGACAGAGAGTTCTAATTCCCAGACATCTACGTAGAGACTTTCCTTTTAGGTGTTCCTTAAATCTGGATCAGTGGTTTTCCAACTTGGGAGGGCATCAAAATTACCATATTGTATGTATTGTAATTTAAAGGACTTTCCAATTTAGCTTTAACTTTATTCAATGTCCACGTAATGCACTGATTTTAGGCTCGGGCATAAGTTGCTTCTGACTCCAGTCTACTGTGTTAGATACAGTAGACATAGCCAAACTGGAACCAAATTGAATTGAGTTCACTTGGATGAACACCCAAAAGGTAGAAAAAAAATAACCTTCCAAACAGAGCTTTTGACAATCCTTTATAAATAATTCTCTTTTGCAGAGGAAGAAACTGAGGCATAGAATTAAAATAGACCACCTAACACCCACAAACAAGTGTTAGAGCCAACATATGAAATCAAATCTGTTTCATTCGTAAGCCTGTTTCCATGAAGGCTCTTGGGTGCTAGAAGCCAAGTGGTTGTCAGCTTTTATTGCTTTAAAATGGGATTTTGTTCTGATATATGGAGTCCCTCCAATTACTGATGTTTATTTGTTTTTTTCCTGATGTTATTTTTGAGGGAAACAATGTTTCTCCTTTAAAAATTTACTTATCGTAGGGTTTTATGCCAAACACGATGTGATTATCGTGCATTAAGAACTACATAATTCGAGCAGGGCTCTCCAGTTACATTAGAGTAGAAATACCAAGGCCTAGTGCACCTCTTCCCTCGTCCCACGCTGGAAACAAAAGACACTGTTAGGAATTTGGTTCATTAAGAGAGAAAACGTCTCTAGGTTATTTTAGCTTTATACATGTCATGAATATTAATTGTAATGTTACCAATGGAGAGGTATTTTACAGTCTGAATCAGTACTGTTACCTCATTCAATCACTGAATTACAAATTAAGCCAGGTACCTGTCAAGCCCTTTTCTATTATTTCCTTGTCCCTCTTCATTTAAATCTACTAATCATTGCTCACAAGTACTTACATGGAGCCCGGGGCAATAGCCCCAGGGCTGGGATCTAATCCTAGCTGCGCTGTTTCACCGATTTTGTAACGTTAGACAAGTCCCTTTACCACTCTGTACTCAAAGGGGTTAAAATAAGAACTTCCAATCAATGATCTGTTTTAACTCCAGCATCCTGGGGGTTTGCAGGTGAGTGAGAGCATAGACTTGGCTTTGAGAAAGTTAAATCTGCCCAGTGATGTTCAAAAATTAAGACATGTCTCACATCAGCATATTTGCTTGATAATTTTTTCAATGGAAGTATTATTTATGGCCTAAAAATCATTTGTATTATGTTTGTGAAAACATTAGATCATAAACCATGGTCATTTTTGGCTTGCATCTACTGCCCATATCGTATAAAGAGAAAAAAATGTTTAAAGACTAGAAAAATAAAAGTAATGGCTGTTTATTGGGAAAATGAAGATTTACATTTAATTTCTGGCATTGTTTCTGAGACTTCCACATATAAACACACCAAATAGGCTACTTTCAAGAAATTTATTGATCAATTACTGGGTATTGGCCATATACTTAAAGATTACCTGATGGTACTTCCTGCAATATAAAAACCAAGGAATACTGTCTTTCCTTTTTCTTTTTTCTTTTCTTTTCTTTTTTTTTTTGAGACAGAGTCTCGAGTGCCGTGGCCTCAGCCTCACTCACAGCAACCTCAAACTCCTGGGCTCAAGCGATCCTCCTGCCTCAGCCTCCCGAGTAGCTGGGACCACAGGGATGCGCCACCATGTCCAGCTAATTTTTTCTATATATATTTTTAGCTGTCCATATAATTTCTTTCTATTTTTAGTAGAGATGGGGTCTCGCTCTTGCTCAGGCTGGTCTCGATCTCCTGAGCTCAAACGATCCTCCCGCCTCGGCCTCCCAGAGTGTTAGGATTACAGGCGTGAGCCACCGTGCCCAGCCTGCTGTCTTTCCTTTTTAAGCTACTTGGACATGGACCCTGATCTTACATAATCGTTGGACAACCCTGAAAAATTTGGGCATCCTACCCCCAGACTAAAAGATGACCTTGTACAAATTAGAAAAAGTGACTCTTTGCTCAAGTCACTTTCCCACTACCAGCCATAAAACAGTGATAGTAACAATCCAAATCCACAGTAAACACAAATGTGGAAGGTGCCACCAAAGTCTTACAGTGCAAAACCTGCACGTCATCGATCTTACTGATGGGAAGGTTGAAACCACATTTTGTCTGGTTGAATTTCAACACTTGTGGGTACCTTTGACAATATCATTTCTCACCTCTGGGACTCAGTCTTCTCTTCTAAAAAAGGTTGGACAAGATAACTCTTGAAATTATGCTGTGAGCAATTATAGGATGGCTTTCTAGCGAGAGGAGCATTGCATTAACTTTTTAAGACACAGACTACTCTTGCTCTGGTTTTCAGACTGGTTTCCACCTTCCCTGAAAGTTTCTATCCACAGTCAAACCTCCTCCAGTCCCTATTCCTCCAGGTCAGGCAAATCTCTTCTTTAAAAAAATAAATTTCCTTTAAAAATATAAATAATAATTAAAGAAAGAGGTTGTAGGGTGTTAGCAGTGCACAACTCTGTGGTTGGCCCCCTCTGGTCAGTTACTAAGTAAGGGCGCCATGCTGGGTAGAAGCCAGTCTTGCTTGCTTCCTCAAGCCCCCTTCCTCTTCTGCTCCTGTCAGTCCAAAAGAGATGATTTTGAGAGTTATCAATGGAGGTACATTTTGTTCCAGATAGTTCTTTCGTGGGCAAGACTATTCCTCCCATTGCAGAACATTCCATATCCTTGGCCCTCCCTCCCTAAATGCCAAAACAACCTCCTGGTCATTATGACAACCAAGAAAACACCACCCCTGCCCCATTTCCAAACACACTCTTGAGACACGGCACCACTTCTGATTGAGAAACACTTTTAGCATCAGTTTGCACTCTGGCCCTGGAAATTTGCTTCTGAAACACGCTTCTATATCTTTGCCAGAAGCCACAAAAGCCAGGCATGAACTTCTATAAACGAAGCGGGTGAAAGAGTGCATAGAACTTCAAAGAGTACATTGCTCGTGGTTTCTCTGAAAAACTGGCTTCCTTGTTTCTGTCATCACTGGGGAAACTGAAATTCAAATATGTTTCCTAAGGTTACTCATTAAATAATAGGCTGTGTCAACTCTACAGATAAAATCCCTAAGAACCCAGCTTCTTGGTGTACCTTAGTAATGTGCATTGTGTTAATATCAGTATCATTGTCGGTCACTTGCTGACTGCTTGCAATGTACCAGCACTTTGCAAACCTCATTTTTTCTTTCTGCAGCTATGGAAGTAATTATCTGTTATCCCCTTACACAGATTAGAAAACTGATGCTTAGAGAAGTGGTTTGACCAAGCTGTCACAGCTAAGAAGTGACAAAGCTTGGATGCAAACTGAAATTCACGAGACTGAAAAATCAGTGCTTTGCTGCTTTTTGGCCAACAACCCCGGTGCTTGCTCAGGCTAGCTTGCTTTCAAGTAGCAGGAAAGTGAACCGAAATCTTTAACTTCTGAACCAGGTTGTCGGTAGTGATGCTAAAAACAATTATTTTGCACTGTGTTCTGCCGGAGATGTTATTTTTCATTATGGCTAGGATGGCTCTCAGTAGGGTTACCTCATTAGCTGAAGAAAATGTTCCTTGTTGTTCCGAGAGAGAGAGAGATCAGATGGAGAAGCATGAAAACAAACTCTAGAAAGTGATTCTCTGTTACCCTCATTTAGCGGATGAACAATAATCCCCTTCTTCTCTGATTGCTTGTCTCCTCACTGATGTTTTACTTCTGCAGTTGCAGAAGTGTTATAAAAAGAGTGGAAAAAGTTTTGCAGGGCTGCCTTCCAAAACTGTTTATCTGTGTTTCCTTAACAGAGTAAATTGGGGTGTTGAACCATTGGTGGGTACACTTATTATGGGTCTGTTTTAAATTTTCCCGTGTAGGAAAATAACAGTCTGGCTAAATTGGTTCTCATTGGCTATGAGGGATAAAGAATAGTGAGTGATACTTTTATTTTTTTATATTTTAATTTTATTTAATTGTAGAACAACCTCGAATACAAATACTTCATCAAATATATTGATATACATACCGATGGACATCTGTCCCAAGCCTTGTGTTATAGGAACTGTCCATAAAGTCCTATCACTTTGATCCTTTTGTAATTCATAATCTCTAGAGCAATCAAAGTGAATCTTTTTCAAAATTGCATTTGATCACAGGGTTTGCATCTCACTTGGAATAAAATCGAAAACTCGTCATTGTGGACCACCAGGCCTATGTGACCTGGTGCTGCCTGTCCCTCTCTTTCTGCCCTCTGAACACTCTGTTTCTATGTCAGGACTGTCACATTTACTGTCCGTCTGTGTCGAATATTATTGCCTCCTGATCTTGATTTGCTTGATTCCTTCTTATCCTTCAAGCTATAGCTCAAATTTCATCTCAGTAAAAAATTATTCCCTAATTTCCTAAGTTGGCCATCCCCGTATCTCCAACCACATTATGTTCTTTTGTTTTATTTTTAAAAGAACTTTTTCAGTATTCGAAATGATCTTTTTTGTTTGTTTGCTTCCTTGCTTACTTTTTGTTACCCTAGAATGGAACCTCCATGAAAGCAGGAAAGTACCCCATGTCTAGAATAGAACTCAGAATATAATGGAGTTCAAGAGCATTTATTAAATGAATGAAGGAATGCCAATTCTGTGCATGGAATGAAGTGTAAGTCTCAGATAAATACCGTAAGGCACAAAAATATTTATTGAGCAGTTCAAGTCTACATACATATATGAAAGTTGAAGTTAAAATCAAAACTGGTAAAATTCTTTTCTATTATTCTTTGGGCTGCCTGTCAAGAACAGGAATTGTGTTGGAAAGTAGAAACATGAGCCAGAGAGACCCAGAACTGCTTTATAGGGAGACATTTCAGACCGCATTCATCTCTCTGGAGATCCACTCCTCCTTTTATAAGACTCAGCTCTTCTGCTTATTCGTGCAGCCCCATGCTGGTCCTTAGCAAAATTTTCAGGATGAACATCAGAACATTTCCAAATATCCTATTTTATACTCATTTCCTTACCCTCTCGCCTGCAAAAAATAAGTCTTTTGACATTCCTCTACTTAACATCATCACTTCCAAGAGGGACAGCATCTTTATCTGGTCTCCTTTTCCAGCTTGTTTTGTCTCAAGTCTTTGGGTTTTGAAAATAAAGCCTGCCTGGGTCCCAGATGTCCTTGTATCGAGTTCACAGAATACAAATGGAAAAAGGTTATTACCAGACTGAGGTGTTTAAAAATGAAAATCAAACGTACTATAATACATGGACTCAGACAACTGGAATAAAGGAATATAATATTTATAAAACTTGAGTAGGAGGTTGCAATCATTGCTCTAAAATAAAACATTAAAAATTAATTCAGAGCAAACCTGTCTGTGCCACAGCAAACCTCTTTTTCATTAAGGTAGCACCGTGTGTTTCTCCAGAATTAGTTCCCCCAAAATAGGTAAATAGCTTGTAAGAACTGAGTGTTCTGCAAACTACAGAAGCACTACCAGAGGCATGATTTAGAGTTGCTTTTAGCGTTAAAGCATGACAGACCTTTCATTTTGAACCAATTAATTGTGACCTTTGGATTTTCCCTATTTTTTTTCTTTTTTTCTTTCTTTTTTTTTTTTTTTTTGCCCTTGACTATTACTGGAAAGGTTTAATTCACATGCTTCTTATTCATCTTCATTTGATTAATCCAAATGGTGCTATATCATTTGATTAATTCATACGTTGTAGAATATCAAATCTTGGGAACTGTGGGTGCCAGTTACAAGTCATACTTAGAAACTTTGCACAGATTTTGCATTTCAAAAAGTTTGTGTTGCACATTTTTTTATATGATTTCTCCTTATCTTTCTCTGTTTCACATTATTATCATTATTAGTATTATGTTGTTGTTATTATTAGTTTCCAACTTCAGAATGCACTAGAAAGAAAGAGAAATAAAATAGCTGGTGTTATTGCTGCATTTTCCGTTGAGATGATTTTTATTTTGCCCGATTTTCACCGTTCCTCTGAAGCCCTTAAATAAATAACCTTATAACCTCTAGGCCCTATTGATTTCCAAATGATTTCGAATAAAAAGCATCCACTTCCCATTGCATTGCCAAACCGTTCAGTCCCTGGGCAATACCTATTGGATTCCTATTAAATGAAAGGGACAAGAAACAACAGAAAATCCAAAAAGTGGATTTGAGATGGAGTGGGGGCGGGGAGAGGTGGTCTCAGAGCAGCTCAGTAAATGGGCATTTAACCTTTGACCAATGACGACAGGTCTTCTTTAGCTCTATTAGGCCAAAAGCAAGCTGTTATGATTAAATAAAAAAGGAAAAAAACTGTTTAGAGCCTTACTGAATATGTCCTGGGAATTAAAGCATATGGCAGGGAGAAGGGAAAAAAGATTTTCCTTATGCTAATGACCCCTGATGTCTGAAATAAATTAGATCCATTAGAGTTTATGCTCAATAAAAGAAAGACTTTAAGCACTCCAAAGTTAGTGACTCGAGACCAGTTTTCGCTCTGAAATTCAATCTGCCTCCATATTAATTCTTAGTGGGGCTCCAGAGCAGACAGGAGATGCAAAAAAATAATAATTCTGTACTGAACCAGAATTTTAAAGGACCACAGGTTTCTTTTCCTTTCCTTTTAATTAAACCATTTTTCATGCTTCCCCTTTTCGTTTCCCTCATTGATTTGATTTTGTTCCCATTTTTGGTTCATTTTTGTTTGTTTGTTTGTTTCTTTTCAAGGTTTCATTTATCCTATTTCAACTGAACAGAGAACCCAGAATGAATATGGATTTTCTTGTAAGTTGGATGTTTGGATTTTTATGTTGCTGAATAATCATTGAACGTTATTGCTCCAAGTTTACCTTGCTTTGGCTCACAGATGTGCACACAGGAAATAGGAGCCTAATGTATTCTAACATGAAAAAACAAATTAGATTTTCACTGCTGAAGAGAAGAAAGGGTCATTTCAAGACTCTGCCGGCTTTAAAATCTATCAGTCTACCATTAAAAGCTTTGAGTCCCAGTAGCTGACAAAACATATCATGAAATATGCTGATATAAGTAAAGGGCAGGGTTCAAATACTAAAAACGAAAGGGTTGAAAAAAGGCGTTATCTGTTGAGCTAGAAATCATGGATGTTGAATAAGTAATGATGACCTGGTGAAGTGAAATATGAAGGATTTAGATACAATAGTCTGACCAGGGTTTAGAATCTTGCTGCGGGGCCTCAAATGAAACCAGCCACAAAGTGAAGTCAGCACTTTGAAAGCGGTGGTCACACAAACAGAAGTAGCCGGGATGTCCCTGGGTTCCTGAAAAAAAATCTGCCAATATTGACTTATTTGATAGAAAAGTGCTTTGAGGACAATATTTTTTTTAAAAACCAGGTGAAATCCTTTCACATACATTTGAACACAAAATGCTAAAAGAGAGCAGTTTCCAACAGGGCGTTCGTGTGTACTGGCAGTGTATGAAACATACCTGTCATTAGAGTGGCGGGTCATCAGGTAAGATACCAGCCATGAAATGATGAGTTGTTTTCATCACATAAACCATGTGACTGTTAGTCTTGAGAGAGCAGTGGCCCCCTCAAATTCTAGAAGCTCCTGGAACTTACAAATTTGAAAATTCTCTATTCCCCTAATGCACGTGGATATAAAATTGACTATAAAATTTTAGGTTGTCTTTGACCACCTGAAGGATCAATGTAACCTCCTCTTTTACTGTGAACAGAGCAGCTTTGAGTAACTTTGCTGAATATTTCTTGTGGGTCACAGAAAATTAAAAACAGAGACTTAAAGATGTCACAGGGGTTCAGCAAAGGTTTGATTTTTGTTTGTTTCGTTTTAAGTATCAGCCTTCATCACCTTTTCCAGTTGGATCAAACATACCCTATGCCACCAAGACAACAGGAGACATTTGCAGGAATTCTGTTTTTGCTTGACCCAGAATTACGCCCTCAAATGACTGCACACTGTATTGGTCCAATGCTTATTTGCCTTCCGGGGAGTCTGACTTTTCTGATCACTGAACCAGGACTTTTTCTTACTTAGGGCACCATGGTTATATTTTATTCCAGTAATGAGGAGCTCAGATGTAAATCTCCAACAAGAGACCGTGGGAAGCTCAGGGTTCTCAGAGACAATATTGCATCTGTATCCGAAGCCTGTCCTTTCGAGAAGGTTATCAGCGTTAACCTGAAAGCACACCTTTCAAATCCAGGGTGTTTGCTCCTCGTGTTTGCTTTGCTTTAGTTCTACCATTCCCACCCAGCCCTCCATTGATTGAGGGAAAAGTGAGAACAGTACTATGGAAAGTGATTTTATTACCTGAAATGCTACTTAGGAAAATACTCCAGTTCAATAAATACCCAGACTCAAAACACGCCAGATATTTCTAACAGTGTTGATGTTTATGTTTTCAAAGAACTATCAGTAAAGTCAAAAACCCTTCCAAACTTTTCCACCTGAAATGAGTGATAAATTTTCCCCCCGTGGGTTGGATGGGTTTGGTTCCAGTTTCTTTATATACCTAGTAATAAATGGTCTGTTATGCTGCTCAATTATACGATAGATTAGTGGGTGGATAGATGCAGAGTGAGGAAGGCAAAGAAATCAGAGATCATTTCCCGCTGAAAGGCCACAGCCATGTTATATAGCTTTTGAAATAGATTTGAAATTAACCTATAAAAAAAGGCAATAAATGTCTGGAAAAAATTATAGCAATACGTATGTGGACTGTGGGAAGTTTCTATAAGTAGCTGGTCTGATGTTTCACTCCTTCCCCCCAGCTGCTCCTGACTCGGATGACGTGGCTCTCTACGTGGGGATTGTCATAGCTGTCATAGTCTGCCTGGCCATCTCTGTAGTCGTGGCCCTGTTTGTGTATCGCAAGAACCATCGTGACTTTGAGTCTGACATTATCGACTCTTCGGCACTCAATGGGGGCTTTCAGCCTGTGAACATCAAAGCAGCAAGACAAGGTGAGTTGGCGTCTCACATCACACCCTGTGACCGATATACATGAGCTGTTTCCCTCTGTGGCTTCGGTGTCAGTGACATTTGGGTCGTCCAGTTCAAGTAGAACGCAGGCTCCAAAAAGTCAGGGATTTTGGTCACCTTTGTTCATTACTGTGTGAATGTCATTCACCTAACAAAGTTGACCAAGTACACAAATCATCTTGTTTCTTTTCTGATGGGTCACTCTGTCATACTTTTTAACTTCTGTTTGGAAAGATTACACTGATAAGTTGATCGATTTCTTGAGTCTCCTTCCCCCTTTGACAAGACATCTTGTATCACCGTGAATTATTGGTTTATCAGCGAACCCAAATCCAGTATACACAAGGGAAACTACTACTTCATAGTCACGTAGTGGGGCTTGTTATTTATTCAGTCCAATCTGTTGAAGTAGCTAAATGCCTTAGGTATGATGAGTAGTCTTCAAAGCAAAATATGGAATGAACTTGCTACTTATTTATAGCCAATAATGAAATGGATGCGAGTTATCTGATTGCCCTGGTTTTAGCAGAGCCTGAGAGTGTATCCATCTCCAGTATTTGCTGAGCTGCGTTGCTTTTGGCTCAGAAAATGAGGGGAGCCTGAGCGATGTAGGTTGGCCTGAATGGAGACTACAAATAGAACCTTTTCTCTTCTGACCCAGATCTTCTGGCCGTGCCCCCAGACCTCACGTCCGCGGCCGTCATGTACAGAGGACCTGTCTACGCCCTGCATGACGTCTCAGACAAAATCCCGATGACCAACTCTCCGATTCTGGATCCACTGCCAAACCTGAAGATCAAAGTGTACAACACCTCCGGTGCCGTCACCCCCCAAGATGACCTCTCAGAGTTTACATCCAAGCTGTCCCCTCAGATGACCCAGTCCTTGTTGGAGAACGAAGCCCTCAGCCTGAAGAATCAGAGTCTTGCGAGGCAGACCGACCCATCCTGCACCGCGTTCGGCACCTTCAACTCTCTGGGAGGTCACCTCATTGTCCCCAATTCAGGTAATTCCTAAAGGTTTCAATTGCAAAGATGCAGCTGGAAATACGTTTTTTTTGGTTTTTTTTTGCACCGAAATCTTTCGTGTTTGTTTTCACTAGGCCTGAAAAGTTCAATGTGACCTAACTCAAATCTACTTTCAATGTAAGACCGAACGTTCCTTCAGAAAAGAAAATCAGCAAAACCATTTATCTTCCCCCAACCAACTCTGAAAAAACTTCCTCTGGAAATAGTACATGCACAGTCCCTTTCTGTCGGGTGTAATTTAGAACTATCGTTGACCTTCTTTTTAACAGAACTTTAGAAGGTAACATGGAACCAGGAGCCCTCCCTGTTGTCATTGTACTTTAAAAGCACAAATTAATTAGCAAACACATCAGTTGGTTCCATTCCAGTTTACTACAGGAAGCAATACTTCATGATAATTTTTAGATCATCAGAAGATATCATATTATCAAATCTTCAATTAGTAACTCTTTAGCATATGGTCTTCAACCTCAAAGTTTTGATAAGGTACTCACTCCTACCTCTAATATATCATCAGGTGTCCTTCTGTAGTATTATTTAGTTTTAAGTTTACATATTTTTTTTCTTCATATAAGCTTCATAAAGGTCATTAGTGATGAACTTAATTTAATGATTGGTACTGTTGAATTAAAAATTGGTATCCATTAGTATCCATTAGTATCCAATAGTAGTAATAGATTTGGAACCATGGGTCATAAGAGGGTTAATGTCTTCCTCTCTGAATGTTAACTCTTTTGGACAAGATTGTAGTTTGTAAATATAGCCATAAAAAGCAACTTGATTGACCTACAGTGTTAATATCACATAAAAAAAATATATAACATCTATACCATCAAGTAATATACAGACCAATGGGTCTTCAGGCCTGAATATGAAATTGTCTTTGATTCTTCCTCTTACTCAGCCCCTCATTTCAATGCCTTGACAACTTTCACCCCACACCTTTAAAAATATATTTTAACAAAATTGAAATATTTGATGTATCATTTGTTTCTATATATAGCTGAGATCATGTACTATATAAAATATTTCTTTACTTTTTTCCCATTCTCATGCTATTGCATGTTCTTTAAAATCATGATTTTAAATATCTGCATAATAGTCCATCAGTGACTACAAAAACATACTTGATTGTAATTCGATTATTTAAACATTTTAAGTATTCCCAAGACAGTTCTTTTCCCCATGATATTCATTGGATTCAGCCTTTTTTGCCCATTTCTACACCTGCCACGTTTTCATACGTGAATTATTACAAAGGTTTCTTAAGTAGTAGGGAGGGGGCTAGCATGTTTTAAATACTTTCTGTGCTAGGCAATGGTGACCAGACATTATTTTATTTAAGAGACCAACAATAGTTACTTGTTCCTTTACATGCATAATTCTGTTTCTTCCCCATCACAAAGATGAAGCTACCTTTTGTGTTTGCATTGAAAAAAATAAAAATTCTGAGGCTTGGTAGACTCATGCGTGGTCTTCCTGCTTTTACACTGTGCCCTCCACAAATCGACAATCTACTTCCCACAGTACCATGGCTCTGACGTTACCTGTTATTTTCCTTCTCACGAAGGTCGTGGCTCAACATCTTCAACCAGTTGTGCAAAGACCTTTGAATAACTAACCCCCCAACTCTCCATTCTTTATTCTTGACATTTTTCCAACATGGTCAAGCAAGTTTTCTTACTGCCCTGTGCTGATTTGGCATATTCTATTTCCTTACTGATTAAATGATAAATGACTCAAAGACAAGAGCACTATTTTTTAGCTCTTGGCATTCACAATAGTGCCAGACACGGAACTCACAAGGATGCACCATCGATTTGTATTGAGCGGAATTAAACTGAATTTCATGGAAATAAAATGGTGGAGTCAAACATCTACAGAATGCCACCACCTGAGTCACTCCTTGTGGTCACAGTGAGCGGTTCAGGGCAGTGGTTCTTGCAGGGTGAGACCCAGACCACTGTCTTGGGCATCACCTAGCAACTTGTCCAACTGAAAAAATCTCCTGCCCAACCTTCCCACCTTCTGAAGCAGAAACCCTGGTGGTGGGATCCAGTAGATGCGTTTTAACAAGCCCTCCAGCCAATTCCGATATAAGCTCAAATTGACAAACCCCCACTACTAGCAGTTGACTTAGAACACAGCTCAATCCAATAGTCCTACAAAATGGCGCCAATTAGCAACAAAGTAGAAAAACCCTTTGACCTGCTGTGACTAAATGAGCAGTTGCTATTCACTTTCTAGTGTTATGCATCCTAAAGCTTCTTCCCCAAATCCACTGTGGTGGGATAACACGGATGCTAACAAGATAGTTCAGAAATAAATGTTTATTGATACGGTCGAAGCTAGCATTTCCCTGACTTTGAATCTTGTGGGATTTTTTTTTTTTTTTTTTGTTATTAGAAATGATGCATCATGATGGCTGATTGACATTTTGGGCGGTTATTGGTTTTCCCCTCGTTTTACAAGGAAAATAACAGTGGAACCATCTGTCTATTCCTTTAAAAAAAAAAACAACAGTTTAAAAAATGACATCATTGCTTTAAGTAATTCCATAAGAGTCGAGAGGGAGCTGTGGTCACAGGCCAGTGTGGAAGGAGAGCCCAGCAACTGTGAATATTT
The DNA here is from genome assembly GCF_020740605.2 of Lemur catta. Classification (NCBI taxonomy): domain Eukaryota; kingdom Metazoa; phylum Chordata; class Mammalia; order Primates; family Lemuridae; genus Lemur; species Lemur catta. The sequence continues at coordinate 9,176,475 of NC_059151.1, read as the reverse complement.
ACATGTCTTTGGAGAACAAGAAGCAAGTTTATGGCTTACGTGGTCATGGAATCTCCTCATTGCCTTTTACTTGCTGCAAAAGCATCCCTTGCAGTTTCCTTTTGATTCATGGGTCTTACGTGACTCCTTTTCTCTTTTGCTATTTAGGAGTCAGTTTGCTGATTCCCGCTGGGGCCGTTCCCCAAGGGAGAGTCTACGAAATGTATGTGACCGTACACAGGAAAGAAACTATGAGGTAAATATGCTTTTTCTTCTGATGTCCTGACTTTATCCATGTCTAACTTTGGAGGAGAATTGTACACTGGAACCAAGAAACCCAACCAATTTTTTTGTCTGAGTGCCCTGCTTCTGGCATGCGTTTTTTTTTCCCCCCTAGACCTACACAAGGTCAAGTTTTACTTGATCTTTGAAGCTGCAGACACTTCTGATCTTGAGAGTGGGTAGAAGGCCCGAGATCTTTTCCCAAATGGACACGTGGCCATATTCATTGGAAAAAGGGCCAGGAATGTGATCCCTACACTGTCCAAAGAGACATGTGGGTGGACACAGAGATGTCACCTGCATGTTTTCCGGTTCAGGAATCCAGCCTGCTCCCATTCTAGGGTTAAAGGTCACAAAAGATTGGACAACCCCTTAACCCCTGACCTGCCACGCCCACCACCTCGGCCTAGCACTTAATTCATCCCCACAGATGCCTCCTGTTGGGACTGTCTTCTAGCATAAGTGTCGCCAACTTCCTTCTCACGTTTAGTGCTTACAAAGTCCATACTTAGGCCTTTCAAAATGGGGCTAGGGTTGATTAAAACTAGATCAAATCAAAAGGCGCTGTTTGAAATGTGTCATAATCATAAAGATTTCAGTGTGTTTTTTTTAAGTAAAAGTAACAAGAGGAGTTTAGAAGTCCTAAATTCAATGTTCAGTGTGGCCTCCTCTTGCAAATCGTACACAGTCTCTCCTGATCAGCTCCCATAGAAAGCGCGTGTGTTGGATAGTGCTCTGTAGGCCTGGCTGAGGAATGCTTCTGAAGTACACTGAGATCTTGAAATAGAAGATGCTGTTAAAACAGAGATCCTCGTCGTGTCATTGTCAATGTTGTTCCCAAGGGGAGCCGCATGGATCCCTCAGTCCTGAGCTCTGAATACAAAGCACAAGTGATAAACGTAGACCTAGGTTATCATTATAACGCATTAGGCCTTTTCATTCCTCTCACCCTCAGGAAAACATCCTTTTTTTTTTTTTTTTTTTTATTTCAGCTCATCATGGGGGTACATAAGTTTAGGTCATTTTTAGTCTTGTTCTCCAGTAGCCAAAATTGCTCTTTTATTATGCCCTCGGGTGGAGATATCGGTATTTCTAATCAGCCCCAGAACATTTTTTCCTGCAGGTGGTATACTTTCACCTTCATAAACACCAGCCTGTCTAAGAAAGTAATAAAGTTGCTTGAGTATTATTCACACTTTAAATTAGAGCAACAGAAAAACCACTAAAAGGCTTGTATTTGCTTGCATCAAATATTCATTTTTTTCATTCCCAATGCAAAGCAACATTCACCGGCCCTCAGAGCTCCCTTCTTTTGCAGCAGGAAAAAAGAAGATGACCAGACTCCAAGACCTCTTTATTTATTTATTTATTTATTTTGCTTCTATGATTTGTTCGGAGTGAAGGTTAGCATTAAGTCCGTCCCTCCATTGGGGCCTTCCCCGACCTGGACATTTTGTTTAAACGGAAATAAGACTTGGCTTGTGCTTTGTGCTGAGAAACAGGGAGGTGCTCTGGGTCTCTTATTTTCCCTGCAATCAGCATTATCTTCAGCTGAATATCAGATTTTGAGGGGCTGCCGCAGGCCTGGGCTGCAGCTGAGCGGTGTGTGCTCATGCTGGCCTGCTCTGCTTTCCCTCCCGGACTGTGGTTGGCACCCTAACCAGGACAATCGTGCATTTCAGACGAGGGAAAGAGAAACCAGCAAACGGATACAGCTACACGATCCTGCTTTTAGGTTGCTCTGTCTGTGACGATAACGAAAAGGAAACTATAAATCACTCCTCCCCGTGCCTGCCACCTGAAGTTAGGTGCAGAGGCAATGGCTCTGTTGAATTTGGCATGCATCGAAGAAGTGCCGTTGATAAAAATGAAACTAGAGAAACCTCCAGAACTCAAAAGAGAATTTGCACCAGAGACCATGAGAGAAGGTGCAGACACGAGACGTCCTCGCTTCACTGATTTGCTGCTGTGCACCAGATGCGTTTTTAGTGTAAAAACACGATGACGAGAATGAGCTTTAGGACAGAGTCATTATACAAAGCATCATTGCCATTTATTCAGCACACTCTTATTTTCATGCATTCTACACCACACTCTGCAAGGGATGATGAGGTCCATTTTACAGATGAAGAAACTGAGGCCCGGGAAAATGAGGTTGCATTGCCACAGTTTCACAGTTAATAACTGAAGGAGACTGAATTCCGACCCGGATTTTTTTTTTTTTTTTTTGAGACAGAGTCTCACTCTATTGCCCGGGCTAGAGTGCCGTGGCGTAAGCCTAGCTCACAGCAACCTCAAACTCCTGGGCTCAAGCGATCCTCCTGCCTCAGCCTCCCAAGGAGCTGGGACTACAGGCATGCGCCACCATGCCCAGCTAATTTTTCTCTATATATATTTTTTTAGTTGTCTGATTAATTTGTTTCTATTTTTTAGTAGAGACAGGGTCTCGCTCTTGCTCAGGCTGGTCTCGAACTCCTGGCCTCGAGCAATCCTCCCTCCTTGGCCTCCCAATGTGCTAGGATTACAGGCGTGAGCCACCCCGGCCTCCGACCTGGATTTATCTGAGCCTGAAGCTCTTTAGCTTCCGAATGTCTATCCTCCCCCGAGCCCCCATTGCAGAAGGAAGCCAGGCCTCTGCCTTCTCCTTACAGGGCTGGGTCCCCTCTCTGTGGTTCCCTCAAGGCGCTTTCTAGCCTCACGTGACACCAGATGGAACAGCTTCTGGAGAAGACTGTGAGGATGTCAGGAGATGGGGATGTCACTTCAAGGCATTCGCAGGGACACTCTGAGCATTATTCTGTTTTCCTGCTCTCTGATTCCTTTTCTTGTGTCCCCAACTGGGTGTGTTTCCAGCTGGACGGTGTCCAGCCGGTCATCTGCAGAGGGGAATGGTCTGAAGGGAGGCGTGAACTTAATTACATGTGGCATGGTGAGTGTGACAAGCGAAGCCATATCATCACTGAATATGCTCGAAGAGAAAGCAGACTGGCAGGTGAACGGCCCGAGTGAGCCACAGAGGGGGGACAGGCTGTGCTCAGGCTTCTGTCCCTCCCGCCTCACAGCTCTCCAGAGAGGCCACAAAGCCTTTGTTTGTCCCCGTGGATACAGTTTCCACAATTCATGCCACTAACATGGGCCATTTTGCCTGGTTCCTAGTAGCAGTTTAAAAAAAAAAAAAAAATGAACCTGATTCAGACTGAATTTTTGCCTGTTTTGGGTGCTTATTGAAAAACAATTTCAGTGCAAGATATGAAAGTTAATTTTCCTCTTTCTCTGCATTCTGTGCTTGCCTAGCAGTTTTATCAAAAGGTGCAAAAAAAATCCATTTAGAAATTGCAGACATAGAGGTAAATAGGACACCTTCGTGGAAACTGGGGGAGCCAGGGGAGGTGTCTGAGCAGTTCAGGGGGGACACAGGAATAGCAGCACTTTCTAAAGATTGATGTGGTGACAGTGTGTGGGCTGCACTGATGGAGGGCACAGAAAGAACCTTCTGGAAGTCGGGGGCCTGGCGTAGGTGTAAGGAGAGAGGTGGGTGACCCAGGCCTGGGTCTGAGGGGACAGAAAGGGACGTGTGTTTCAGAAGAAAAGATTTCACAGCGAGTCAGAGGAGTTTCAAAGGAGGGACACAATGCACAGGATGTGCCCAGGAATCCAGCCTTGGGCGCTGGGAGAGCTGGGCGGGATGAGGGGTCAGAAGCTTCAACTGGTTTGGGGGGAGAGGACAGACTCCAACGTGGCCGCCTCCAGTCCAGAGAGTGTGACAAAGGCGGTGGCTTCCTGCTAGACATGCAGGAGTGAAGTCAGGGAAGGGCAGGAAGAAAAGAACTTGGGGGAATATTCCTATGAAGGTTTGGGTGTAATGAGGGCAACGAAACAGAACGTGCCAGGACAGGATAGCAGGTAAAGAGTTTGCTCCTAGCTCAGTGTTTAACTCACAGTGGCTCCCACTGGCTATTTCTGAAAGCACAAATGTTTGCAAGGGCAAATAAACAAACCACGCTGTCACAGGATCTCAAAAATCAAAGGTAAAGAGAGCCTTTAAGATGGAACTTCAACACAGAGCTGTTACTAAAATTAAAATGAAAAAGGAAGAGAAATTAAAAAAAAAAAGTTATTGGATTTGGCAACTTCAGGATATTGGTAGCCTTTAGGATTTTTTTTTTTTTTTTTTTTTAAAGACGGTCTCACTCTGCTGCAAGGCTAGAGTGCAGTGGTGTCATCGTAGCTCACAGCAACCTCACACTCCTGGGCTCAAGCGATCCTCCTGCCTCAGCCTCCCAAATGCTAGGATTACAGACGTGAGCCACTGTGCCTGGCCTAGGATTTTTTTTTAAGTTGGTGAAATCCCCATAGAAATGGTTTAAGGCATGAGTTAGTGGTGAGGCAACTAAAAGTAGCATATATATCTACTATGTATAAATATTGCAAAAGTAATTCATTAGGATAAAATTCCTTTATGTAGGCAGTCACATAGGAGATAGTTTTTATTTTAACATGTCATTGCTTAGTACTTCGTAAAATAGTAGTGGACATTATTATTTCTCAGGGAAAAACTCAGTGATATTTCTCCTTTAGGTAGAAATTCCTTTCTCATTCACGAGTCCCAAGTTCCTTAGTTTGAAGAAATGGCTATAAAATGACCAAAGATAGGGGGTTAGTGAGTCCGGGTACATTTAAATCTTATTCCCTCACCGTTTTTGACAGTTTCTTGATTGAAATCCTACTTATAAAGAAATACTTCAAGCGGTTTATGAAAACACATTGTTTTCCATGGGAGGAAAAAATTTAAATAAATGGATGAAAAGCGATAAGAAAATGGGAAAAGTCAGGTTGTAAAAGATAAGCTGAAGTCAGGTGAGCAGTTAGAATATAAAATATTTGATGCAATTCCCAACACGTTTTCTGGTACGAGGCCATGAATTTACTATTTCTGAGCTTTTCAAGAGGGGAACGTGTTGAGTTGTAAGATCCACCACGTGTCTGAGAGGAAAAAGTTAGGCCCAGAGGAAGCTCAATTATTTCTTCTTTGGCTCCTCATAAAAAAGACATTTTGTTAATATAATGAACAGCCCCCTTAAAATAAAAACAGCAGTGAGTTTCCAGGGCTGCTTCTATTAGCATCCTCGGTGCAAGTAGCAAAGCACAATGCTTGACTGTTCTGGCTTAATTCATGGATAGATTTTTGGCCCGTCTAGGGAAACGGTGGCATGCCCTTCAGAGTGACTTCCATAAATATTATTTTTGCACAATTGAGCTTTTGATAGCAAGCGAGTTGGATATTCCCTGTCAGCTGGCTAGAGTGCAAATATTTCAAGTTGCCTGTTATGTGTGAAGGCGTGTGCTCTAAAAGGCAGCTGAGCCTGGGGTTGGGATTGTCGCCCTGAGCCATCTGACAAAAGACACGTGGGTTAATAGAAGGCATCTCATGTCCACCCAGAGATGGATGGAGATGGATTCTTTGCAAGAAGTTTTGAGCCGGCTCTAGTGAACAGACAAGAAAAGTTTATCGAGGCCCTAAACCCATATACGCAGCCCAAAGTATACCACTGTATGAAAGAAATTAAACGACTTGTGATTGGAATCTGGCTTTGCTTCCGACTAGCTCTGCATCCTTAGGAAAAAATGTCGCTATCTCTAGATTTCAGTTTCCTTTTCTGGAAAAGAGGTAGTATAAATACTTTAAATACCTTACACGTGAGCCACGAGCAGCAAATGCAATTGCTCATATGAAAGTTTTGTAAATTGTGCACTTTTGTGGAGAAGTTCTCCTCACTGATAAGAGCAAGCAAAGGATGAGAAAATATCTCCAACAGGAAACTGAAATTTCTCTGTGTGGGCTTAGAGCCCAGGCAGCATTTATGGTGATACTATCCTCTTTGGACTTGAAAGAGCACTTAAAATTTTAATCATTATTTTTTGCTGAATTTCTACTTGCTGCTTCTGCAGCTAATTTTTGCTCTCTGTTCATTTCCATATCATCCGCAATTAATAGTGACAGACTGTTTTGCTTGAATAGCTTAGATAACACACGAGACATAAAAGAGTGAAGCCCTTCCTTGCAAAACTAGGAATCAGAAATATTTAGTTTCTACTGTTTTATGTATTTGAATATCCTCCCTTTATACGCATAAAGAAAATGTGAAATTAGACACTGTGACATTTGATTTCGCAAAATCTTATCTTGCTTCAGTCACCCCTGTATGCTCAGAAATAATTCCAATTTCAGCACTACTTCTTTGATAATATAAGAGTTGTACCGTTATTTCTTCTTTGTTTTTCATTCCCTGTTATGAATTCCACTTCACTACTTCCCTATTCATTACATTCTTGCACCTCACTGGGTTAATAAATTCTTTTGACACCTACTGCCCCTCCTTCCTCCCTCCTTCCCTCGCTGAGTCTCCTAAGAATGGTGTACATCAATATTGCATGCCAGGGGTGTGCTTGGAGGGTCCAGGCTTGACAGCCCCCCAGCCCAGCAGGGAGTCTCTTTCTCCCTTCTGTTCCAAGCCGGTGATGAGCTGAACCCCTCCTCCTTCCTGCCTCCAGCAGCGGCTGCTCACACCAGATGGAGAGAGAGATGTTTCCAATCCCCAACTATAGTGCAAGGGCCCCTTAAAACGGATGCTACTTTTGTCTCCTTCCTTAAAAGTTTAATGCTCACTTTTTAAGGTGCACTTGTAACTCAAAGGTAAGAGTCGTGCTCAGAAAAAAAAAAAATGCAATCATTGCTTTTTTCTTTTCCTCTTGGGGGAGGAAAAGTAGAATTAAGCAATAAAAAAACCACTGTTTAAGGCAGATGGTGTTAATATTAACTATAAAGTAATGAGATCAGAACTTTACTAATGTTCTAAGAGAATAAATTTTAGACCGGAAGGAGAAGAACAAATTGGGTTAAAAGGAGATGACAACCAAGGAGGTAAAGGGGGGATGGTAATGAGGTCTCAAGCTACTGCCATTAGCCCTCTGATTCCAAATACAAGTACATTCCCCAGTACTTAGATAACTTCAGATTTAGGAGAGAAACTGTGGTGTTAATCAATGAGATTAGAAATGACATTAAAAGGTGGAAAGCAGGTAAAAATTGTTTCGGATTTTTAAATAGGAAGAAAGAAAAGCCATAAGTTGGTGAGATCCTAGTGCAATTTTAGAACGAGAGAGGAAGCAGTGATAGCCGAGGATTATTAAGGGGAAAATATGCCAAATTTTAATTGAGTTATTAAAATTGATAATAGTCAACTGTGAGAGCTTTGAGATTTGAACTTGCTTGTGAGCTACCAAGTTCACGGCCACAGTGTTATGGATACTGATAAAAGACACAAGACTCTTGGGTCAGAAACAAAGGACTGTTCATTACTCACAGCAGTAGCACTCTGCAGTACAGAGTATCTTCCTTTTCATGTCAGTTTCCCAAGCTCCAGTTCAGAAATGGCGGCACAAATAGGGTTGTATGACATCTACACACTCAGTGGCTATTTGTTCCAGAAAAGGACCTTGAGCACAGGGTCTTTTATAATGAGAAGTAGACACCACCTTAACTTCCAAGGCCATTCCTATACAAGCATCCTTGAAAAGACATGAAGAAACATGAGAAATCCATGGAGAATTATCTTCCAACAATATTAAAAATAATAATAGCTGCTACCATTCATTGAGTGTTGAATGAGGGTACGCATAGATACAAACTAAGTTTTAGATTATGTAATCATATATAAACTGTAAAGACTAGAGAAAAATCAATTTCAAGTGGCCATTGCCATTATAAAAGAATTTGATACGTCTCTTGTAATAGTCATGTGAATGAGATCGAACAATAAGAACTAGACAATGTCCATTTTAATGGGTTAATGTTTGGTTGAATTAAGTAACTTTAAGTGATGGTGTCAGACTGGAGAGTGGTTTCAAGTGGCATCCTTAAAAAGGTCTCTCCCTTCGCCCTATTCTTGCGTTGCAGTGTTATCAGTGGTTGGAATGAGAACATAAATGGCAGGCATATCAGATGTATGGAGGATAAAAGATGGGAAGAGATAGGCAGTATTTGGAAGAAAGACATGGCAGGAAGAAACAGATGGCCTAAAATGTACCCTGAAATAGTTTAGGTGAAATTAGAAAGCAAAACACAAATTTCTGTGCATGCGTTTAAAAGCCATCACGATAACCATAAATCTATACAGACTTGGTTTAAGAGCCGTTCATGTTAGGAATACTAAGAGTGATTAGATTTAACAAATCTCTTAACTTCCTTGGGGCTTCATTGCTTCGTTTTGTAAAGGAGAAGATTAAACATACCGTCTCCATCTTCCCATATAACTGGAGACTGCCAACTAATATTCATAAATAATTACTTGATTGACAATAATCTAAAGCAACCATTTTGTGAGGCATGCAAAAAACTACATACTCCACGTCAAAGAAAATAGTAGCCTTCCTCTCCTGTCTACTTGAGTGTTGAGTTCAAGATGCTCCCACTTGAAGGAGGACATCGAAACACTGAGTAGCATCCGTATGAAAACAAAGATGGAAACGTAGGAAGAGATCTGGAAATTATGCCTTTCAAGCTGAGGTTGAAAAATTTGAGGATGTTTGGTCTGTAGTAAAGAAGACTTTAGAGACATCGTATCAGTCTCCAAATACGTGAAATGAAATGGGATAGGAAAAAGGGAAAGGATATTTGGAAAGAAATTTCAGGAAGGCAGATTGTGTTCAGTCTAAGTAAGAATGCATTGTAAATTTGGTTTGATAATAAATGAGGTGACTTTTCGGTGGGCTGTCATTCTGGATGTGTCTAGAATACCAACCACATGTCGGCCATGTTGTATAAAGGCTCTGGTATTGGGTGGAAGGTGGTGCTTGACGAACTCTGAGGACTCTTCTAAAGTTGTGAGTCCATGATTTTGAAAGCTGTGCTCTTCTGATGGAATAGTTGGAGTATTGTTGTTGAGAAAGAATTAGTTTTTGTGTCAGCGCTAACTAGCACTTGTCAGTGGTGAGACTTAGAATAGTCTACTCAACACCTCTGGGATTACTTCCTCACAAACCAGCTGACAGGCTGAGTTATTTATCCATTTTCTTGTTGATTATAATCTTGTTAGGGAAAGAATTTAAGGCAATCAAAATATATGAAAATAAAGACTTTGGATCTTCGAGGTTCTTTCTGCCCAGATTTTCTGAGCATGAAGGATACAAGTAAAGAGACCTCATTTTCAATTGCTGTCGAAATACAGTTCTGTATTCTTTCCGGTCACATTTGAAAGAACGAATCTTCTGTCCTAGCCTGAATTATTTCTGAAAGTCATTTGGACTAAGTTTAGCTCTAGGGTGTCCTCATTCTGAAGTGATTTTTTTTTTTTTTTAAGTATTTTTCAAGTTAGGTCCTAAAACCACACAAGTATTTAAAACCCTGTGAGACCGATGGCGGGTATTATCAGAAAGGCTGGTTATGTAACTTCACAAGGACTATTCCTTCCCATTCCGTCCTGGAAGTATCTGGATACGAATTCAGAGGAAGCTACCAAAGGCTGATCTGTGTCTAAGAAAAGGGTATCTGAGAGATGCTGGGAATTTTATCATTACCATGAAGGCCTCCAGTCTTGAATGATCAAAATCTTTGATGTAAAGAACATTTAATTCTGCCCCACACCCATCACCCAAAAAAAATCTCCAAGAGAAAACTACTGGAATTGTTTGTGTAACTTTAGATCTCAGATCTCAAATGCATTGTGCAAAAATACTACAGAAATATCATATCTCTGCTCTCTGTTCTCTGCTCCCACCAGGCCGCCCATGGAGGACTGTCAGACGCTCTTGACCCCGGTGGTGAGCTGCGGGCCCCCCGGAGCCCTGCTGACCCGCCCCGTCATCCTCACCATGCATCACTGTGCGGACCCCAACACCGAGGACTGGAAGATCCAGCTCAAGAACCAGGCAGCACAGGGACCGTGGGAGGTGAGCGAGCGTTGGGGTGAAGACGAAATGCAAGGAGCAATCCATGCAGATTAGCAGGAAGCCTTCTACTTTTACAGCCAAACACGGATGGGATTTTAGCTCACACTCAAAATGAGAGCGAGAAAGAGACAGATGCACAGACTAGATCCCGAGCGCTTGATCTTCTCATCGATAGGCACAAAGAAACTGGTGCTCAGGCATTAACTAACTTATAGGAAAAGAGCACTTAAGAGTCTCAGACAAGCCCCTTTTGGAATAGAGTTGGAATATAGACACTGTGCATTAAGAAGGGAGACACAGAAATAGTAGTTAATTTGCAGAGTAAATAGTTAATTTGCAGATAGAGACATGTTGTACCTGCATCAGAAAATGCTAGGCACTTACCTGCAGAATAGTCCCTGGGATATAGTCCTTGTGAATCTAATCTGGGAAAACAAAAAGGACATATCTCCAAAGCTCCACTAGAAGGAAGAAAATGTGTGGCATCTTGGCTGTCGGTGGCTGTTGCCATTGTCGGTGCCTTCAGCAAGTCCCATTCCTTACATCGGATCCTTTCGCTCAGAACCTGTATTTTGAGAATATGTTTATCAAAAAATATCAAATAGGCCGGGCGCAGTGGCTCACGCCTGTAATCCTAGCACTCTGGGAGGCCGAGGTGGGAGGATTGAGGTCAGGAGTTTGAGACCAGCCTGAGCAAGAGCGAGGCCCCGTCTCTACTGAAAATAGAAAGAAATTAGCTGGACAACTGAAAATATATAGAAAAAATTAGCCGGGCATGGTGGCGCATGCCTGTAGCCCCAGCTACTCGGGAGGCTGAGGCAGGAGGATCGTTTGAGCCCAGGAGTTTGAGGCTGCTGTGAGCTAGGCTGACGCCACGGCACTCACTCTAGCCCGGGCAACAGACCGAGACTCTGTCTCAAAAAACAAAAAAACAAACAAAAATCATAAAACCTATACTATATATTTACATAAAATTTTGAATACATAAAATATGAAGTTATACTATATCAAGTATATTGATGTAGTTTATGATTCGTTATGGTATTGTTTTAGGAAAACATGTTTAGGAAAGATATATATATGAAGATTCAAGCTCTTAATATTTTAGGGGGGCATAGTATTAAAGTTAGAAGAGTAGCAGGGCAGCCCTGGGATTACCTGGAGGCATTTCCTTCCCATGGGCGTGCTCTGGCCTTGGCCATACGAGGGGACCCCTCCTTGTCAGGGTGTATGAAATAAACAATGAATGTGCTGTATCTTGAATTAAGACCATACTGAACCAGATCTAACTTTCATTCCATTTAAGCTTTAAATGATCTGGAAAACATCTCAAAGTCTTCATCTCACGTGATCCTAATTTGTTTGCATGCTCCTCTGCCTAAGACCCTAGTACTCTGGGTTTGAGTAATAACCACAGCAACAATGAACTTGCCAGATGAGGCGAGTAGAAGGGGGTGATCCTTACGAAAACAGCCTTATGCTTGTGAGTGGCTGGGACATGGCATCTTCGTTCTTGTCGGAATCTTCTAGAAGGCTTCTCATAACACGTCATCACTAGGTGACACTTCGGGTTCTCCTTTGTCCTGCTGGAGAAAGCAGCTTTTATGGATGTGTTTGCTGCGAGAAGGAACAAAGCTGGGGGTGCTGAGCTTCTTTCTCTGTTTTCCTTTTCAGTTTGAGCTTCCCTTTGGGGTATAGGCTCAGTTGAAGCAGTGGTCTCACTGCTGCCATTAAAACACAGTTCTCAGTCCAGCTCAGATGACATTGCAAGGCCTAACGAATCAACAAGCACCTAGGTGGCTACTTCTTTCACATCTTTGTGTAGCACTGAGGACTAAATTTATGACAAAACATTTACTTAACCCTTGGTTAATGGATCCTACACTTGGTCTTTCAGATGATTATTTATTCTGTGGCCTGAGCCATTTGGATAAGTCAAAACCCGGTTGAATTAGTACCGATTTTTACAAAAAGCATCACTTCCCCTTATTTTTATTTCTTGCTAAATATTTTTGGCGTCTAAAAGACTAACTGTTTAGTGGCCTCCATGCAAAATAACACAGAAACGTGTCTTAAAGTCATGACGTTTGGCGTATCTTACTTTGCATAGAGTCTGACAACCAAGATTATTTAGGAAAAGCAATATATTGGTTTGGGAAGTATCAGAAAACCATAGTAGAATTGCAAAACAATGCATTATCGCACAATTCCTTAATGTCTCGAATTCTTTACACACATGGAGATTTTTCGGGAGAATGTAGGTTTTTGGGAGATCGAAATGTGCTCATAAAGGGCATCTGAATAAAGGATGTTGTCAGCGTAAAGGGAGACAATGATGAGGAATGGAAGTAGTTTATCATCCAGCCTGGGGAAGAACAAAGGCCAGGAGAAGGAGCGGTCCTTCTCCATGCACTGCCGTTCCCCACCATCCATTGGTGGCCAGCACGTGTCCTCGGTGGCTCAGCTGTGGCCGCTTCCCTCTCGTCCCCCCCAGGATGTGGTGGTGGTCGGAGAGGAAAACTTCACCACCCCGTGCTACATCCAGCTGGACGCGGAGGCCTGCCACATCCTCACCGAGAACCTCAGCACCTACGCCCTGGCCGGGCAGTCCGCCACCAAAGCCGCGGCCAAGCGCCTCAAGCTGGCCATCTTCGGGCCCCTCTGCTGCTCCTCCCTGGAGTACAGCATGCGCGTGTACTGCCTGGACGACACCCGGGATGCCCTGAAGGTGAGCGAGCTGTCCCCGCCCTGCCTGTCCCCTGCACCTTGCCCTGGAAGCCACGGTTTGGTGACACCGCGGCCACCTGGAATCACGTCCGTGTGTCCTCGTGCATGCACCCCAGCGTGTGGCCCCTAAAGGGTGCAGTTCAAACACCAGCGTAGACACCTCCCCGAGGCCACACTGATCCATGAGCTGTTTCCTTTATGCCCATTCCTCCCACGGGCCGCTCTGTTTACCTTCCCTGATTCCTTTTCATGAAAAATTTAGCGAAATCTGGCAACGAGACCCGTGCATGGTAAATAATCGACTTGCACGTTTATCTCAGCTGTGTTCTTCTTATGAAAGGCATGGGCGTAATTGCTCACGCTGTATGTCCCTCCTGTGTGCAGCTTGGTTTATAGCCGCCCATTCTGTTTACTCGGGCTGCGGGGGAGAAGGGGGGTAGCATCTGATGACAGACCACTGCTTTGCAGAATAAACGAGCTTAATTCCTGGCATGATGATGGCCATGCATTGGGTCCCGTTTGGAGCTTTAAGGGATAGAGTGCGTGCGTTTGAAGATGTTATGATCTGGAAGGAGAAATGCAAGAAATATGCTAAGGACGAGGGGCAGGTCAGAGATATGCAGAGTTTTATGGGAATTCGGAAGAGGGAGAGCATCCTGTTATTTTGAGGAACTCTGAAAGGGATTTTTCCCATTTGGGTTGGGCCCAGATGGAAGGTGAGGTTTTGACCAGCGATAGTAAGGGAAAGAATCCTAGTTGTCTGGGGGTGGAAAGAGCATGAAGAAATACATGATGCCAACAATAAATAAAGATTCTTTGCAGACAACATTATGTTCCAGTAAGCCTGGAATGGCTGGTGAAAATTTTATTGGGATGGCCCTTGAGTGTTAGAGAGGTTAGAGATATTCATCTGACTTCAGTGACAAGATAGAGGCAGGGTGAGAAGGAAGGCGTGGCGGGGCAGGGACTGGATGACAGACGAGTGACATGAGGGGAACAGGCATGCAAAGTCCTGTGCAAGTAGCCTTCGTGGGACCCGGTGACAAGCGCTGCGTGGGTGGAAGAGGTAAGTTTCTGCCTGCCTTAGCCGGTTCAGGCTGCGACAGCGAAGTCCCATGGATTGCGTGGCTCAAACACCAAACATCTATTTCCTACAGCCCTGGAGGTCGGGAGGTCGGATCAAGGTGCCACTGTGGCTGGGCTCTGGTGAGGTCCCCCTTCCGGGTGGCAGCCTGCCAGCTTTGCACTGTGTCCTCACTGGGGGACAGAGGTCTGGGGAGCTCTCTAAGGTCTCTTTTATAAGGTCACTGATTGCATTCATGACAGCGCCACCCCCGTGACCTATTTACCTCCCAGAGGCCCCACCTCCTCACAACCATCCCACTAGGGGTTGGGATTGCAACATAGGAATTTGAGGGGGACACAAGCATGCAGTCCACAGCAGCGCCCTTTCTTTTTAATACTGAGTTAGAGGCACGAATTGGGCATCTCAAAAAGACGCCCAAGAGACTGTGCGAAACACGGTGTCACCAGGGAACAGACTTTGAGCTATTCAGGAACCAATATGACGTCGCTATTTGTCACCCTCGGTGATCAGGGAGAAGATCAAGAGTGAGTAGAGGGAGAAAATAATCACGGAAATAATAACCATTTACTGAGTGCGTCCTATGTGCCAGGGGAAATTATAAATATTTCATATTAACTCATTTAATCTTTGCAACCTTAGCAGATGCGATTATCTCCACTTCATAGAAGTGCGATGCGAGGCAGTAGAAAGTCGCAGTGAGTTGCTCTGGGTCGTGCAGCTGTGAGTTCTCCCCTCCTAAGCTGGGTCCCTTGCAGAGCGACACCCTAGAGCCCAGGGACCGAGGAGAGCCCGCCGCTGCAAGGGAGCAGAGAGTACAGCTTGCAAAGGAGCTAAAGGAGGGCAGGAACCCAGAGGGGCAATAGAAGTGGGAGAAAAGAAATGAATCAAAGAAGCGAAGGGAAGAAATGTCCTTCTGGAGCTTCTATCCGGAGAGCAGTTGTGGGTCATGAAAAGTGAGTGTTTCAGGATGTGTCCCTGAGAGGCAGGCTCCAAGGGATTTAGGTTGTAGGGACACAAATGGAAATAGACAAGCCCGGAGCCTGTTGGCATCATCTGATCCTCGTGTTGGATGGGACCAGCGTGGTCTTCGGGGAGGGGAAGAGGCTTGTTTGGTTGCTGGGTGTAATTTGATGATCAAGGCTGCAAGACTTTCTGATGGGGAATAAGTGTCGTGAACACACAGGTCTGGTGTAAAGCTTAAGGTTATTTCTTTTATATTCCTTTCAAGTGGGATACGTCTAAGCACCGTCAGGATAGAAGTCATGCTAGGCTTAAACTCTTCTTAGGGAAAACGATCTCTAGGGGAATCACGGGGTCTGAAGAAGGCAAATCTTTTTAAGAATTGCAAGAAAAAAAAAGTTGCAAAAAGCACACCGTACATATTTGAAAGGCTACACACCCATATTTTATATCCACACACCTAGTTCTCTGCTCGGGCACCTGTGTTTCCAGCAGACACACGCAAATCCACGCCAAAGTGTAATGCTGTAGAAAATAATTTTGATCATTGTAAGGAGCCCAAAAGAGGTGCAAATGCTCAACCCTGAGAAAGACGGATAAACAGTTTTCAACCGTGCAAAAAAAAAACCCAAGAGCAATTTGTACCGTGGTCAATGCTTTTTTCCAAACAGACATTTATAAATTCTCGGCATCTGGGGATCTAGCACTTAGCCTGAAACAAACATGAATAATGGATGAGGCTTTCTCGCACCTCGTGGCCTTTTAATAATGCAGAAATACCAAAATCCTAGTTATAGGTAAACGGTCCCTCCAACATACCAAAGAGACAATTAGTTCAGTCCCCAGGACGGGGCCTCGCACCCACGCTGGAATTGGAGCCTTGGGGCTGATGAGCCGAAAAGGCCCTTTATTACTGAAATCCTGCCACCTCGGTGCCCTGCCTGCTGATGTTCCCTGCCTGTGTCTGTCCCATCTCCCTGCTTCTCTAAGTGCTGTCCCCAGCAATAGTCCCCCACGCCACCCCTCCCGAATACCACCCCCTCCTTCAGGCTGCCCTACCCCTGACTCACGCATTCATGCTCTTCCCAAATCAGTCGTTCCCCACCTCCGTGCATGCAGCAATCAGTTGCTGAGCTTTTAAAAAGACTCACTCCAGGGTCTCACTGCTCAGGTTCTGATCTAATTCATCTGGGTATTGGGTTTGGGGGGTGTTTATTTTTACACCACTCCCTGGGTTTTTCTATTATGCAGCCAAGGTAAGAACTGACATCCTAAACACTTTCACAGATCTTTTTGGAACTCTAATTCTACTGCAGGACAACATCCAACGTCCTCACATCATTCTGTCCCCCATTGTCCCACCTGCTCCTATTCACTGCTGCTTTCTGGTGAGACCGCACGATGCCTGCGGGCAAGACCACAGCCCCCCAACCAAGCACGAGGCCAAGAGGAAAAGCTCCAGTACCTCTCGTGCCCTGGAATCCTTCTGGGGCCTCTCTCTACTTCGTGGGCTGCACCTTCCTTCTGTCACCTGTCACCCATTCCAGTTCCGTAGCTCGGGCCTCTGCAGATCCTCTTTCCTGCGTGTGGTCTTTCTGCCCACCCATCTCGTTCCCATCATTCTCTCAAAGTCACTGTCACCACTTACAGCACAGTTCCTTAGCCTGGATTTATTCCAGTAGCGCTCACTTCACCCCGCATCACCTGTCCTCTGGTGTGGACGATGCTCTAGACTTCATCTCCTTTAGCCACCGCTGCGTTGCCCAGATGTCCCCCACAGCCACAGGACCTTCTGTCCCTCTCACACGGGGTGCACAGAAGCCGCCCTTGTTCCCAAGAAGCCCCCAGACTCTCATCTGCTCTGACCTGTACCCACAGGGATCTCACTTCTAACCTGGAATCTCTGGTCACGTTGAGCCGCTGCAGGCTTTTCTGAGGAGCTCTGCTTCCTTGCGTATATTTTATCCAACTCCTGACCACGTCCATCCCCAGCATAGCAAGCGAGGCCAGCGGCTGGGCCTCCCAGGACTTGATATCTTCTTATTGACTGCTGCGTGCTGGAGATTCTTTGCAAATTGCAGAAAAACCCTCAGAAACGCTGGGCTAGGGCAGACACGGAGGCCCAGTGGAGCACGCATTCTCAGATCATAACTGCACAGTCCTTGAGCTATTGCAAAAGACTGAGCCACGATGTCTAGAGATGAACATGTCAAGAATATTAATGATCACTTTTTAATCATACGTGGTTGTATTATCCATGTGGATGGAAAGAAAAAATGGCGAGGGGGACTTCTTCATCAGTCCATCTTAAACAACCCTGATGCATTTCTGTTTTTTGAAACAGTCTCGCTCTGTTGCCCAGGCTAGAGTGCCGTGGTGTCTGCCTAGCTCACAGCAACCTCAAACTCCTGGGCTCAAGCGATCCTCCTGCCTCAGCCTCCCGAGTAGCTGGGACTACAGGCATGCGCCACCATGCCCAGCTCATTTTTTCTATATATATTTTTAGCTGTTCATATAATTTCTTTCTATTTTTAGTAGAGACGGGGTCTCGCTCTTGCCCAGGCTGGTCTCGAACTCCTGAGCTCAAACGATTCGCCCGCCTCGGCCTCCCAGAGTGCTAGGATGACAGGCGTGAGCCACTGCGCCCGGCCACTGATGCATTTTCTAATCTCTCCATCCACCTCTTTGAGTTTGGCAGCATTTGTAAGAATTTCCCTGAGTTGTGTTGAGCCTTGGGGCAAAATGGTCACCTAAAACTTGAAATCTATCCTTAGCAATTTGGAAGCATCGATGTAGACTTAGTTAATAAAATGCTGGCAGTGACTACCAGAGTTGGAGATAAGGCTGGCTGGGAGACAGTGCAATTCTTTTATACCTTTCAGGAGGGTTTTGTTTTTGTCTTGTTTCCCCCCCGTGCATGCGGACCAGTGGGAGCAATGCTCAAGTTGAGTTCGCATAAAAGATAAAGATGCTAACAATTGTGAGACTAGTTTGGAGTCAGCTCAAATAGAGAGGTCAAGTCTATTGAAAAGGTTGAGTTTGGTAGTATCAGAGCTTTTGTTTTTCCTTCCTCTTTTGGCGATTAAAGTAATAAAAATGGTGTTTTCCTTTCATTATTTGCAAAGACTTAAATCCTAGTATAAACAGACCAGAAATTAGTAGAGAGCAAGGCTATGTTTGGTGTAAGTTTAAAAACACCCAGGGAGAAACATACATCTATGTGGAAATAAGTAATTTTTGCTCCACTGTCCGAAGGGTATATAATACCCTGCATAATAAAGGGATGTGTACTAAACCGTGAGATTCAGAAACTAACAGAGGAATTCTTTGCAGGTGATCCTGGCAGTGTGTGATGTTTGTTGAATTTGTAACAGACATATATGTGATATAAACCAAATGATGTGTGTTAACATAACCTGGATTTCTTTACGGGGTCATTTAGCATGAAGCTCTTCCCTGGATTCATTGAGTTTGCACATTCCTAAGTCCAGGCTGTAGTATAGTATGGTAGATCTGTGAAAGTTCATATTATGTGAAAAGATAAGAGAAGATTGAAGGAAACACTGAAAGGTGCAGTACAAGAAAGTAGGTTGGATGAAGTCGATTTAGAATCGCGTGATACTTTCTTGGGCTACACGTGGGAGGCCAGGAGCTGGAGACCAGACTGAGCAACAAGCGAGATCCCGTCTCTACAAAAAATTAAAAAAAAAAATTAGCCAGGCATGGTGGCGCATGCCCATAGTCCCAGCTACTTGGGAGGCTGAGGCAGGAGGATGGCTTGAGCCCAGGAGTTTGATGTTGCTGTGAGCTAGGCTGACACCACTGCACTCTAGCCTGGGAGAAACAGCGAGATTCTGTCTCATAAGTAAATAATTCAAAGGAGAAGGAGGTGGCTTTATTTTCATCCTGCCACCTGTCACATTCCCACTGCTGTCCTCCTTGTTTCTTCTATGGCAATCTGTGACCTTACTGAACCCAGGACACCTCAAGCCTGCTTCCCTATGCCGTCTAACGCTGGCCTTCCCTGAAATTGGTCCCATTAACCATATCTTTTCTTACAGTTCCCTCAAACCACCTCAAAACTAGCCTGACCTGTGTTTTATATTTTAAGAATCCTATTCAGATCTAACATATGTATTAGAGAACAACAACAAACGTGCTGAAGATTCCTAATGCATTTTCCTGCTAAGCGGATGGGAGGGAGCGTGGGGCCGTCGGAGAGCCTGATTCGGGCTGGCTGACTCCATTGGTTCCACCATGCATCAGCTTGGTGGCCCTGGTCCCCGAACTTGACCTCTTTGGACGGTGATTTGGTCTGCATCAGAGACCCTTTGCAGATTGCAGGCGATCAAATTTGTTAAATCTCCTGGCATAAAATAGGCACTAGATACTGTGAATCATCCCTAAGTGGGCATGTAGACGACTGTGGCATTTTGAAGACAATGGCTCAATGAAGATATTAAATCTAATTGTGATCTCATTGTGGGGTGAGTTCCAGGGTTTAGTAGCCGTCTGGCTGGTCGGCCATGCGGTCACGGGCGTCTTTTGGTGCCTGTAAATTTACCCATCTTTATCATCGTCTTATGAGACTTGGCCCTAGCCTTGTTGGACATCTTGGACACGACCTGCCATGTTGAATTTATTTTTTGAGAGAGAGAGACAGAGAAAAGAGAGAAAATACAAGTTGAGGTGGGCAGAATAATGGCTCCCCCAAGATATCTACACCTTAAAATCTAGAACCTGTGGATATATTTCCTTACATGGCAAAAGAACCTTTGCCGGTGTGACAACAGGGAGGTTGTCTGGGATTATCTCATGGGTCCAGTCCAATTACATGGATTCTTAAAAGTGGAGAACTTTCCCCAGCTATGGGCAGAGAGAGAGATAACAATGGGAAAAGGCTCAAACTCGTCTCTGGGTTTGAAGACAGAGGAGGGTCATGAACCAGGAATTGTGAGCAACTTCTGGAAGGTGGAAAAGACGAAAGAGCAAGTTCTCCCCTCGAGCTTTCAGAAAGGACGGTGGCCCTAGTCACACCTTGATTTTAGCCCAGCGAGGCCCGCGCTGGACACCTGACGTACAGAACTGTGAGATCATGTGTGTGTGTTAAGTCACTACCTTTGTGCTAATTTCTCACGGCAACAATAGAAAACTAATGCAGCAATTTAAAAATAACATGTTAAAAGGGTGAGAAGAAATGCAAGATGATTTCAGAAGTCCTAGAACAACCTGCAAAGTGCTGTTCCTAACACATAAATGCGAGAGGGAACCTTTGCCTCAAGAGCATGCCCAGAGATAGGCATGTGACACGCCGCTTCCCTGCATGCCACCCCTTGGCATTTTGCTTTGAAAGTGTCACAAACTGCCCTGACTGGCCAGGCTGGAAGCGGCAGCTCAGACCAAGCATCCGTGGTGGCAGCAGCTGGGGGAACAGCAGGCAGAGCCCTAAGAATGAAGTGACTTGACGGGGACATGTTTGCACGTGGTCACCCGAGTCTGGCCTTGTTATTATTCGGGGTGATTACTTGCAGACGCGCGCAGGGGGAGAGCGGGGCACCCCGGCGTGAATACGGGCCTGGAAACCAGCAGCGCCAGGCTGGTCGCCAGGGACGGTGACCCGAGCAGGTGGGGGAGGCCGGGCTGTGACAGGCAGATGCTGCTCTCTGCGCCCGCCCGGCTCGTCGGCCCGAGGCCTCAGGCCGGAGGAGGAGACAGCATGTGGGGGCTGGGAGCAGCACCCCTGCAAAACTGGCAGGGAAGGGGAGAGAAGGGGTGGCCTGAAGGCCCCCACAGCTGTGACGGAGCCAGCGGCGATGGCCAGGGTAGCAAAGGGAGGAAGAGCTCACCCCCAAATGACAAGGGCAGGTTGCAACGCTTCTGTGCATGCAGAATGAACAGAAGCAAACCAGGCTCCTTAGAATCGGATGGCGGATGTGGTTTTCTTAATGCCACTCAGCACAGTCTTTGAGGGTTGATCTTTTGAGGTTTAGCACCCTGAACATTTGCTGGTTGGTTCTTTGTGCCTTGGAGACCCACGTGTGTCAGTTGCAGAAGCACGGTGACAATGGCAGTGACAGCGGGCGCTGCAGCCATGCAGCGCTGCCTTAGGTGCTTGGTCCAGTGCCCAGGACAGAGCGTGCAGAGCCGCAGCTCCACGGGGCCGAGAAGGCAAAGCAAACGCGAGGCAGCCGGGGCGCGAGGCTGCTGCTGCCACCCTGGCCAGCTTTGGTGCCATCTTCTCCACGCAGTGGCCTTGGTGGCTTCCCCTCCAGCCCCCCCCCGTCCCCGCCACCTGCTCAGCTCCCTCCCGTGGGTCCCACGCTTCTTGGCAGCAGTAAATGCAGCCAATTCACAGCTGAGGGGTTCTGTCAAAAATAGCTCAGGGACAGATCACCTCCAAAAACCGTACCAAGAGCGAAGACGGATAAAGGAAAACGAAGCCCTGATCACCTCCCTGCCACCTGCTCTTCCAGAAGAGATTTCGGTGGGGTATGTGAGACTTAAAGTGTAATCGTTTGTTCACCCCTTCTCTGGCTTATGAGATTTCTGAAAAGAAAAGGAAAAGAGTGAAAGGAAAGTAGTTGGAGAGAAAAGGAGAAAGAGGCAGGGGAGGAGAGAGAAGCTGAAGACTGGATAATCCCCAAGTAGGATGATCAG
Organism: Lemur catta; assembly: GCF_020740605.2. NCBI lineage: Eukaryota > Metazoa > Chordata > Mammalia > Primates > Lemuridae > Lemur > Lemur catta. The sequence continues at coordinate 9,154,835 of NC_059151.1, read as the reverse complement.
CCCCTGAGAAGCTGAAGCCCAAACGAAGGCCGTGAAGCAGCAGGTGGGGAGATTTGGAGCAGGGGGGAGCGGGAGGGGCAGGTCCTCACGCAGAGCAGGTGACCCCCAAGGTGTGTGCAGGGGGGAGGTGAGCGGTGCAGGGGTGCGTGGGCCGGGGGTGCACAGAACAAAGCCGGGGCCAGGAGCTTGGGCCCAGCAGACCTGCTGGGGGGGCCCAGCACCTCACAGTTCTTGGCACAAAGTGCTGCTCTGCAGAGTTGTGTGGCCCAGCTTCAGCCTGGACCCTGGGGACAGAGACTTGTCACATTCAGGAAGATGCGCTTGAGGTGTCTAAGTGGATGCCACTCCCTTGCCTGGGGGCTCCCAGGGAGCCGCAGTCGTGAGACTGACACGGGAAACCGGCCCAGCGTGGAGGGACAGGGAGGGAAGGAGGAAGGGAAGCACTGGGGACAGACACAATCCAACCCAAGGTAACGCGCGGGGAGACAAGACGGGCCAGGGTGTAGGAGCGGTGAGGCTTCCAGAAGCATCCTCCCTTGGCCTCTCCCTGGCAGGCCTTAATGAGGGCAGATCCTCGTCTGAGAGCCTGGGAGGGTTTTGGGTGCAGGCCAGAGATACCCGCTTTGTGTGCACTCGGGCCTAATTTAAAACAGCTTGGATTTATTGTGGCTCTTAAGTGACGCAGGCTAATGGCTTGGTTACTGTGAGAGCTGCTTGTTTCGACTGCGGAATCCTTGTCGCTGCCTTTCGTGCCGTCCCTCCCGGGCTCCCTGAATCAATACGGCCCTCGCTGGGGCGGCCAGCTTGGGGAGGTGACACCGCCTTGGGGAAGGAGCCCCTGTCCCCAACAGGACTGTGCATGTTCCCAGCCGACACCGGGCTCGGAGGCAGAGGACCTGCTCCTGGGGACACTAGGACTGGGGTTCAAGCTGCTCTTGGCGGTATCTTTTAAGGCAAAGCCAGAGGGGTGCAGACAGAGCTGTCCGAGGGAGCCAGAAACCAACCCCTCCCCCATCAGCAGGGCCAGGCCATCAAAGCGACAGGTGGACACTCCCCCAGCAAGCTCCAACAGGCCACTGAGGTGGGAGGTGCCACCAGGAGAGAGGACAGCCTCTGCTGAGAAAGGGGACATTTGCATTCCTTGAGAACAAAGAGCCTAAAGGATCTTAATTCCTATTATAGGCATTTCTTTCCAGGGTCACCATACTTTTTCTTAAGTCTTCCTAAGTCTTTTGACCTTAAATATATTTTCTTCTGATTCTTTTTTAAGGTGTTTTACAATACCCTCGCCTTGGCGATCCAAAAGCAGCCCGTCTAGAAGGTGTTTTAGAGCTGAGCACACTGTGTTGTGGTGACGTGGTTACACGTGGGCCTCCCCCACCCCCGTGGACCATTAGCAGTTGGTGGCAGCGACGGGGACTTTCTTGTCTGTGTCCCTCAGAGCCGGGCGTGGTTCCCGGCAGGCCTTACAACGGGTCTCACAGATGTTGAATGAATGTTTCTAGGAAGATTAAGGGGAGGGAAAGATTTAACTGTAAAGCTGTATCTTACTGATGTGTGTGCCTGTTACTTTCATGTATCGAAAACGTATTCACCAAAATGATATCATGCACCCGGATTTCAGAAAATCGCCCCTCTTGGAGTGCAAGGTACAGTGTATTTTTAAGTTGTGACCGCTACAGCATGTCCCAAATTGTAACACTTAAAATTCCGAATGAAAGCCTGGCCAGCCTTGCAGGTGGGCTGGCTTCTGTCTTCTGACTCAAAACTTGTATGCGGGAGTCACTGGAGGTGACAAGTCAGCTGACTCACGTGTGGTTTTACAGTATGTTAGTTTCCAAAGAGTTGTTTGCTTGATTGATTGAGATACTTTTGATCCACGCTTTGGTTATCGTCTTCTCCTTTATTTTGTTATGTTAATGAGTGTCAAGATACCAGTTGACACTTGTAAGGAAAACATGTTCAATTTAAGTTCGGTGACGTTTCTTCTTGCTGAATCCTTCACTGGTGGGCTGAGTTCTCCCCCAGGTACCGGTGAAATGAGAGCAGTTTCTGAAATACAGTTCACACACCCAAGGCCCAATGAACCATGGGGGCAAAAAAAGACAATATTAGTGCTTAGCTTTTTGCTAAGATAGGTAAATACAGAACTTCCTGTATTTTTAAACTTTATGGATATTTATAATGGAGTGTATTAACCCATTGATATATTCATAATATGCAAATAAACACAAAATGCATGCTCAGGTTTTGAGTGGTGGAATACGTAAGCGAACACGATCAGAGGCCTAGGCCCTAAGCATGATGCGTCTTGATGGGCAGTTTGTTTTTCACCAGGATCAAGTACAATTGAAAGGGAGAAGAAAGCTGCCCAGCTCTGGGCAGCAGCTTTGTGTGTCCCCGCTGGTTGATGGAGAGATGGGGAGGTTAAGAATATGGAAAGGTTCTGTTGTGTGGCCTCACTGTCCTTAACATGACCCTTTTCTTGGTCCTTCTTCTCGAATAAAGGCTCTCCAAGCCGGTCCAGACTCTGTCCCCACTAGGGAGAATTCTTTACCATGACTTTATTGAACCAAACACAGCCTTATCCTTGGGCTCACTCCAGCCCAGTCTTTGCACTCAAAATGTGGCGTTAGATGTCTTGACTTCAAGGTCAAGGCCAATGGGCAGTTTAGGTTCCTTCAGTGCCCCGCCAAGAAAACTGGCGGTCTACGTTGATTGTAGGGATGGGTGCGGATTATACATTGTTGGGTCCAATTACCTCCCGGAATACAATGCATCTTCTTTTAGACATCCCAGGGAGATAATTTGGACATAATGAAGATCTATAGTAATCAGATAATTACTATCGATTGCTCTTTAGACGTCTTGATGAGGTAATTAGGGTGTACTGGAAAGGAGCTGGAACTGATTGATTGGCACGACTGTAATCTCAAAGATTTCTAATTATGTTTCTTTTCTTCTAATGGCTTATAAACAAACATCATTTTAGCTTTAGAATTTGTCAGGTGCCAGGTTCACTGGGAACATCGGCTTTCTCTATTATGCTAACCAGACAACAAACATGATCAGCATAGGCTTATTATGCCTCCCTGCTGAAGCAGAAGAAACTGCCATTAACCCTCACTTTTCTTCTCCTGCATTTCCACAGGGCTGGATTCTTGTCGAGGAATGGGGTGTGCAGTGTTGTTGTGGAGGGTGTTCTGCAAGGACCATGTGTGACCAGGCTGGGTGGCTCCGTGTGGCCCACTGGAGCCCCCCGGGCGCCTGCTGAGCTCATGCACGGCAGAGCTGGGGCACAATGACACGACATATGTGTCGAGGTGGCCGGCTGGCTGTGGCTGGGGCTTGCTGACTGCTCAGGCTGCTGTCACAAGTAATAGCTTCTCATCATCCAACAACGTTAAATAGCAAGTCAATAACTCTCAGGCAACTGGGCCGCACGCCTCTCGGAGTCAGCGTGTTATCGCCTCGTCTCTTCCATTAGATGCTAATTAGAGAAGTCCCTGTCTGAGACCACATTCCACATTATCCTAATATTTTTTACACCTTAGGGGACCTTTCAGCAGGCTTGCATTGTTCAGAATAGTGGCTTGACCCAAAGATGACGGATGCTAAGAATCCCTAAAGCAGCAGCTTGCAATGAGCTGTTTACATCTAATCAGTGATGTCGGTGAGATCACAAGTGCATGGGTTAGAATGCACTCAACAAACGCAAAGTGATGCATTTCCAGATATGAATGAGATCATGAGGTTCCCATACTTGAAATCTTCCACGGTAACCCACCCGTGCTTGGTACCCTGGTAGGTGCCTAAGGTGTGTGGCATTCAGAACGAACACCTGTGTTCTGGAACTCCATGCTATCAAAATATCACCAAACTGTTAAGGCATGAGAGGAGTGAAGTGCATGCAGTTGGTTCAGACAGCAGAGGAGACCCGGGATCGTTTGTTCATTGATAACTGACGGTTGCTGCTGTTTGGATAATTACAGCTGCAGTTGGAAATGCTTCATTAACTCCCATTAACGCACTTGAGAAATGGAAGTATATATAAAATTTGTCTTTGTGTCGTATCTTTATAGTGTAAGTAAATGACATAGCAAATTTTTTCATCAGCTAGGATGCTTGAGAAATAAGGTGTTCTTTCTAAAATTGAATTTGAACGACTACCGACTTCAGTATTTGGTGTTTAAAAACCTTCCTAATCCGTGTCAGACTGTTTTCCTCTAACGCAACATAGAATGAGCATATTCTAAAAATGTTTTAATAATTGGGAAAATGCAATGGATGATTTTGAGCAAAAATTTTGATCTTTTTATTTCTGTCCCTGAAGACACCATAAGAGATTGAACTAAATGTCTAAAACAGGTTCTGGAATTTGGGTTGTCAGTTTGTTTTACCCAGTCCAAGACATGGTCTTACAGTTGTTTGCCCCTTTCCCTAAGAATTGATCGACGATCTACTTTTTCATCTGTTTATCTATATTTCCTACCTATGGTTTCTTTTATTTGGGGTTCTTCCAGTTTTAAGTTCTGCTTGTTATAATCACCTGTGTTTGGTAAAATACTGCCCTGCTCATTTGGTAAGGGCAGACAGTACTGAATTTGCTGCATGACAGGGTGATGTAGATTGCCAAGACGGTTTCTCAGAAGGGGCCTGTCCCATCCCAAACGGGCAGGGCTTCAACTGGAGGATCTCAAGGCTTGAGCAAAAGTGGATGTCCATGGTGTTTCACAAGTTAGGCCTGCGGTTCAGAAAGCACAGCGAAGAAACGCTCATTTGATCCAAGCATTGACGGAAGAGATGCAAGTCAATAACGTGCGTTTGCTTTTGGGCGTGTCATTGCAGGAAGTTGTGCATCTTGAGAGACAGATGGGAGGACAGCTCCTAGACGAACCCAAGGCGCTTCATTTCAAAGGCAGCACCCATAACCTGCGCCTGTCAATTCACGACATCGCCCATTCCCTCTGGAAGAGCAAACTGCTGGCTAAATATCAGGTGAGTTGCCCAAGTTGCACAACAGGCTTGAAGACAGCGCCAATCAAGGGGACTAAAATTACACAGACGTAAGAAACTCCCTTCCTTGAAATTAATTTCATGTCAGTACTTGTTTCTCTGAAATCGTTGGGTTTATTTAGGATTTTTGAAAAATACCTTGCGGACATATTTGAAAGAATGCATTTTTAAATTCTTTAAAAAAACTATACCATCCTTATTTTATTTCTAGCAAATAAGACTTCCAATTCCATTGATTAATTTGCTTAGTAAACATTCGCATTGAACTGGTTAAAACAGCCTCAAAAGCATTCATAGAAAAAAACAGAAGGACAGTCTTACACCATGTGCCACAAATTAAGTTTCAGCCTTGCTAGGCCAGTACCCTTATGTTGAAAACTTAAAGGAACTCCAGTTTGGGAACTGAAATAGCATGTAAAAGTGAAACCCGGTCAGGACCGATTCAATTAACAGGCATAAAAATACCGGTTCCACGGTATTTTCCGCAGGTACATACGTACTGGGTATTGTGTGTACCTGGGGGACAGTCACAGGTCTCTCAAGAAGTTTTCCCCTCCACCTGCCAACCTGCGCTCGCAGGAAGCTGTTTTGATGGGCTGGTGAGCCCTGTACCCGGACCTAGGAGATGCAGAGACATTTAGGGGAGCCGTGTCTACACACACACAGATCCAACCCACCCACCCCCCAGCACTGCAGCCGAACTGCACTTCAGTTACTATTCCCTGATGTCAGTCCCCAAACATACTAGAAGGACTGCGGGGAGGACTTCTCCGCTTGCACATCAGCGATGGGAAGCAAATGTCCTAGTTTGTTAACAATCGTGAGCTTTGAGGGGCTCAGCACGCCAGACTCCTCTGTCACACAGCTGAGCTGTAGCTCGGCATGTGACCAAGAGAGCGGGCCTGTGACTTTCTCGGGACATCTCTTCCTTGGCTTTCCTCTTTCCTCCCTGTTGCAGCTGACACAAACTTCCACCAATCTCCCCCTTTTATAAGCAACTTCTTTTATACGATCATAATGGAACATACTATTTTAATAATACTGTTAATAATATGATATTAGTTAAAGCTAACTGTGGCTGAACGTCTACCATCTGGTCAGACACTGTTGCATGCACTTTGGTTCATCTCATTTAACCCTAGCGGGTCTGGGAATTAGATGCTCTTTGCTTACTCTTGCAGATGAGGAAACTGAGGCTTGGAAACGTTAGGCAACTTGGCCTACGTTCCCACGTTAGCCAGAGGGGGGCGCTGTGGTGTGTACTAGCTCTGGCTCCAGAGCTCCTGCCCTTGCCCACCCTGTTCTCCCGTCTTGCACGTATCAGCCTGTCCTTTCCTTTATTGAAAACAGATTCCAGGCTGGGCTATGTGAGGCGGTTTAGACTTTTAGAAAATTAAAGTCTGTTAGAGGCTTGGTGCTTTTTAAGCCAAGGATTTTTTTTGCAGCAGCAGCAGCTAATTGAGTCTTCAGCTGCCAGCAGTAGTTGGGGGTCCCCTGTCCTTTTGGGGGAGGACGGGAGCAAAGGCACCGGGGCATCATCCTTTGGACTTTGCTTTCCTAGGGATGCCACGGCAGGGATGCCTTTTAATGAGTGACAACTGGGGTGTGTAAGTTCTATCCGGGGAATTTTATAAACTTTGCTCCCATCCTTTACAATGACTCCTTTGGTAAATTAGAGACACGTGGCAGACTGGTTAGGTGCGTGGATTCCAGAGGCTGACTCCTTAGGTTTGCATCTCAGCTCTGCCACTCACTCGCTGTGTGGCTTCGGGTCAGTTACTTAACCTCTCTGGGCCTCAGTTTTTTTCATGTGCAAAGGCAGATGGTCCTGGTGTGCTGACACACAGGGCTTCGTACGAAGTAATGTACATGATACTGACATGAGTCCCCAGCAGCAGAGGATCTGATAGTCCTTCTTGGTGTTAGCCCCTCGTGTGTGATTAACCCTTTCGTATCCTGTAGGAAATCCCTTTTTACCACATCTGGAGCGGGTCGCAGAGAAACCTGCACTGCACCTTCACTCTGGAAAGATTCAGCCTGAACACGGTGGAGCTGGTCTGCAAGCTGTGTGTGCGGCAGGTGGAAGGAGAAGGGCAGATCTTCCAGCTGAACTGCACCGTGTCGGAGGTGAGCAGCTCGTGCCCGTCGGGACCCAGCAGAGAGGGCGACCGGGAAGGAGGGACAATGTGGGCTGTGAGGGTGTCTCACCCAGGCCACGTGCCAGGTCCTCCAAGGCTTCCCTGGGTCCTGTTTGTTAACAGAGTAATATTTTGAATATGCACGCGGGGCGCGAGTTGCACAGAAACTTACAACGAGGGATCCTTTTTGAAAGCCAAGTCATCTTTTTTGATGACATGAATTCCAGAATCCTGCTGTGACTTTTAAAAACGGATCTGAATTTCAAGGATGAGGTTTAATTTAAGGAGCGTGCACATGGAGTCACTTCTCCCAAAGCCTCCCTGGCTGCGTGACGTTCCAGCACCTTCCATCTGTCTGTCCCCTCCCTCCCTCCCTGCCTGGTGCCCAGGCCGCAACCATGCTGCTGAGGGGGGTGTGGGGACAGAGACCAGCGTCTGTCCCCTGTCCCTCTTCTCTCCCTTTTTATTTCCATGTAAAAAGGGAAACCTCTTGGTCTGCTTTCTCTGTCACCCCTCACTCTCCAAATAGAAGACGAGATGTCCTTTTCTCTAGGGTGGGACTAGAAGTGACATCGACGTATTTCCCGCTGGTGGCCACCAGCTTTGCCTTCCTTTGCTGTGATCCTCACATGTCCCTGTGACAGACACGCTAGTGACCGCTGTCCCTTGAAACTTCTCTGTAAGGGAAGAGGAGGTGCCTGCGACCTTCCTTAGCTGTTGGCTTGGGTCCCAGGGCCTATAGCAAGGTAACCCTTCCCGCTGGGGACACGAAGGGGACAGCAGCTGTGGAGTGGCCGAAGGTGGCCTCTCCAGGGACTTGGGGAGCCCAGCCCCATGCTGCTTGCTGTGCCCAAAGCACAAGGTGGTCGTATTTTAAAACTACAGTGAACCAGTGTGTGATTTCAATCCTGCCTGTCCCTTGGTGTCGCACACACAGTGACGAATGGAGCGTCACCGTGTTCAGCTGGTCTTGTCCCCCTCGGCCTCAGCGACACCCCATTCTTCTTTCCCACAGCCCGCCGGGGCACGATTGTCATTTCCTCCTGGAGTTTCATGCGACTTTTGACTCGTAAACAACTTTAGTCACAGAGCCCGGTGACATTCATCAGGCATGAGCTCGGTGTCAGGGCGCCATGGCAACCGCCGGGCCCCATCTCCCAGGCTCGAAGCTCCACCCCCGCTGGCCCAGGAGGGTGTTGTCACTTGGCGGGCCCAGCGGGCTCTGCAAAGTTCAATAACCACCCAGCTCTGGTGACAACAAAGGCGGCCGCATTTTGGAGGGGGGGGCGCGGAAGGCTGGGCCTTTGATGGTGGCTTTCTGTTCCGCGGGGGCATTCGCTGTGGGTTGACAAGGTGGCTCAGAGGCAGCCACCAATGAAAGGGAGCAGCCCTGCGTCCTCCCAGAACAGGGACAGTTTTGCATCGCGCGATCACAGTTTGAAGGACTTTCTTTCTTGTGCCAACGGAGAGGGGAGATCATTGCTTTTACGGCTTGGTGGCAGTCTGCAGCCACGTAGGAGGCATCTGCCCAGGTGACAGACAAGCATATTGGAGGGAGAAAAAAAGTGACTGGCATGGAGATGACTTTGGGGACTTAGGGGCAGGCTGTGGCTTTTGCTCCTGGGTCATTGAGACCTGCCATTGTGGTTAGCATTTGAATGCAGCGCCCGGTGTGCAGAGGAGGGAGCGTGGATGCGGTAGTGGCATTGGGGAACAGGGCTGGGCCCCGATGAACAATGGGCTCTGGAAAGTTCTGAGACCGGGATCCTCATGCAAACGTCCAAGAAAAAGGGCACAGGGGGACTGACAAACCATAAATGGAGCCTTTCTCTCCTGGTTTAGGGTTTGTTTCTTCTGAACAGGGCTCCTTCCTGGGGTCACAGGGCACGATGGCAGGTGGGCGGGGGTTCCGGGCCCAGTGTCCCATCTCCCAAGAAGGAGCCGGCTCACCAGCCACGGGCTGCCCCCTCCCACCTGCCACCCACCACCCGTCATTTATAAAGCCCCGCCAGTGGAGGACCGGTAGCCCACCGGGGGCACCAGGCTGTGGGGGTGACACATGCCGTGACTACTTCAGGAGCCAGCCCGTTGTCCCGTTCAGGGTGCTTTGCCCAGAGATTCCTCAGCTAGAGACAGAGCCTTTCATTCCCGAGATGAAGCTTGAGAATGAAAATGTCTGGCATGAATGAATGCCAAAATGTAAAAGGTGTGTTTTCCCTCATTTTTTGAGTCTTTTGTTTCATAGAAAAGCACAGAGTGACAAATCAAAATTAAAAATGGTGTAGAGGAGAGGGAACTTTATAATTTCTTCATGCCTTATGTTTCATTTTAGCTATAGTCAAATGCCCATCTAGGAGGTTCCCAGATGGATAGTTCCATGGGGTATGGGCAATTGCATAATGTCTTCTTGCCTCAGTTTCCCCAAGTAGAAATTGGTATCACGCCAATTTAATTCCCACAACTCCCTTGTGGGAATTAAATGATGACTATTAGTACTCCAAACAGAATTTGGCCCATAGCGCATGCTTATTGTTTGCGTTGGTGGCCTTAGCCTGTCGTGACAGGGCTCTTGGGAAACTGCCATTGCAATCCGTGGAATCCGTCCTCCATTGAAGCTTCACATTCACTTCTATCAAAAACCAGCAAACAAAAGGAAACTCAGTTCCTATATAAATAACTAAATGAAAAGTAAATATAAATAAGTGAAAGTTAGCTCTGGAGGGATGGGGGGGGAAGAAGATGGTGTATATGTATAGCCCCAAGCTGGTGCTCCCAACGTGGCTTTAGTTCAAGGCTCTGCACCCTGGGAAAGGTGTAGCTTTAGGAGGCCGTAGGAATCGTCTGCTTGATTAATAGATAATAATAGCAGTTATTAGAATTTCTTACATTTGCCAGATCTTACAATCTCTTATTAAGTAGTGATGCATCGTCGCACGTTTGTGTAGCCCAAGAAGCATATTAAGAATACCCACAGCAACATCACTCTGCAACGGCCATCCCATCTGTTGACCTGCCCTGTCTTCCATCACCCGCTCCTGCTGGCCATTTGGGAAATCTAGTTTCTCCAAGTGACTTTCGGAAAGACTCAGACCATGGGGGTGGAAAGTTGTTTCGGGACCGTGTGGAGTTCTGAAAATGGGTGGCGTTGCTTGTGGCAGCTGTGTGGGTAATGCTGAAAAATCAGATGTTTAACTAAGGGAATGGGAACATCAAAGGCAGATGGTACCAATGTCATAAGCGATTATAGTAATAAGCATTCTGCGCGCATCAACTCTGCTTTTACCTGGGAGTAAAGGAAGAACTAATAGCAGCTGGAATTACCAGATGAGATGTGCGTGTATAGATGGAGTTTTCTTTCTCCTCTAAGGCTAGTGTCAGCCGTCTGATAGGAGGGATGAGAAATTATGACCCATTCTGCTTCTTTCATCTGGACAGAAATGAACAGGCAGCGTCGCCGGGGTTAGACAGCTCAGGACTCTGTCACCCCTGGGAAATGGTGCTGGGGCTTTGTTCACGAAGGGAAGGGGGACAACACGGATACGTGCAAAGACCTTCCTGAGACCCATGCCTATCCTTGACCTTGAACTTTGGGGTTTCACAAAGCCTTGGCCACCTGTCGTTGGAAGGAAGCGCGACAGGGTACTCTGCTGGTGGGCGTCCATCATGGACTGACCCCATCTTCTGTCTGTACTAGGAAAAAACATTTTCTTGCATAGCGACAAATATTAACTGAGTCACTTGTATGGGAGGAGCATGGGAAGAAGGCAAGCAGAGCCCAGGAGGCCCCCGATGCCCTAGGGTGGGCTGGCTCGTGCGTTTTGGACTCAGCTTGGAGAGGTTTGCCTCGCAGAGGTTCAAGGAAAGGGCAGAAGAACTTAGACCTGGCTCTAGCAACAGCGCATGGTCCTCGCACTCTGGGGACAGTGATGGGGCACCCCGAGAAAGGTTGGGGACAGGCTCTGCAGGGGGAACGCACACGTGTATGGGGCCCCTACTCCATGGCGGGCTCGGGGTCTGCACTTTGCACGCGTCACACCTTTTTGGCCTCTTACCAGCCAAGCGGGGAGGTCCTGCAAATGTCCCTCGCCCGTGGCTGAGAGCCGGGGCCTGTCGTGGAGGGCGGGGCACCTATCACTGCCCAGTGCGAGTCGCTGCGGCGCTTTAGCAAGGTTAGTCTGGCAGGATCGCGGGTCAGCCGGAGGGAGTGCCTGTGGCCGACAGTCCAGAGACTCTCCGGCGACACAGTCTCAGCGCTACACAAAGCAGACCCTTCCTTGTGCAGACTGGAACCTCCACTGCCACGCGGGGCCCAGCGGGTGGCGGTGTATTAGGGGATGTGGCTGGAGTTCTTTTAGGCCCTATTATTATTGTGCAGAAAAGAAGCAAGACCTGCATGTAGCCGCTGGGACTGACCTGGGCAAAGGGCCTGTGACTTCCTGTCACCTCCACCCTCCATCCCATCCCTACATCCTTCTGTGCCCAGTGCAGGCATCAGGGCAGGTGGTTCAGACATCTCGAACCTAAATCCATTGATAAGCACGGCGAGTGCCCGCTGTCACTCCGGTGGCAGGAACCTTCTCTCTCTTCACTCCCTTGGAGGGGACTCTGTGACTTACGGGGAAAGAGCTGCGGGTCGTGATCCTGACTCAGATCCACCCCTTTGCCTGGAGTGCCAGGGCACCCCCAGATGGAGAGGTCACAGCAGGGTTTGGGGTGTCCAGGCGACGGTGGCACTGTCCCCCCCGAGCTGGGCACACAGACACCAGAGACTTCATGATGGCTGAAGCTGTGTGTGGCTAGTCGAACCTCCAGCAACTCATTCTGCACACCAAGGAGTCACCTGCTTTAGAAAAAAGAGAGAGGTGACATTTAAAGTAGATTAAGTAGATTTTCTGTTATTGCTTTAATAGTGCCCATGCAACATTTGCTTTGCCAACCAGCAGAAGTGATCAGAAAATGATTAGAGTTTCTCCTGCAGATGAAATTCAGATTTTGCATTGATGCTGTTTTATGAGCTGAAACTATTTTAAGAGCCAATTTATGGTTTTCTCTACTAAAATTAGATTTAAAAAAAAAAATAATAAGGGTGCACAGCACTTGGAGGATTGTCATTAATAGCTTGCCCTAAGGCAATAATATACTGTGTTTACCATTTTCTTTAAAAAAAAAAAAAGAGTTTTAAATTGATATCATTTAGAGGAGAGCGGTATTCTAGTTCATTCTACAAAAGCAGAACGGAGCCATCTTCTGCAGGGGTTAGAGGAGTAATTTACTGGGGCATTTGCCTAGGGCATTACCCTCAGGATCTGAGGGTTTCCAGAAGGTTTAACTTTCAGCCTCCTAATCTCAGATCTGTTCATTCTCATAGAATTGCCCTTTTGAACAATTTCCCCTCCTGAAATCTAAACCCCTAAGAGCATCGCTATTCCCTCTCGCCCTGGAGAATCCCATTAGAAAAGATACTACTGGATCACATCAGAACTTTCCATCCACCCAGTCCTCATGCAAGACCCATAAATCCGACGCCATGCAAAGTTAGCTCCAAATCTGTGGACTGCTTCTCAGCCAGCTTACATACAAGGACCACCTACCTTTCAGGCCTGGGAGAAGCCATTCTTGCTGCAGAAAATAACAGTCCTCCTTCTTTTCTTATGGCTCCAAGCAAGGCGTTGTGTTGATTGGTTCGCTAGGGCTTGCTTTTGTCTTGAGACATAATGCTGTGTTTTTCTTGTCCCGGAACGACAGGAACCCACTGGCATCGACTTGCCGCTGCTGGATCCCGCGAGCACCATCACGACTGTCACCGGGCCGAGCGCCTTCAGCATCCCTCTCCCCATCCGGCAAAAGCTCTGCAGCAGCCTGGACGCCCCGCAGACCAGAGGCCACGACTGGAGGATGCTGGCACACAAGCTCAACCTGGACAGGTGCGTGGGGCCGGGCTCCAGGACGAGTTTCCGTCTGTTAGACACAGGTCTCCGGGCCTGATGATCGTTAGATGTAGGGGAGCATTCCTCGCCTTCCATCTGCACGTCTATTTACTTTTTCATCCTACAAATATGTATTAATACCATGCTCCTTCTTTGCACATGCGCTGTGGGTTTGCACGCACGGTGCTGAGACACATTCTGGGCTCATGTGACATTTGTAAGTATCAGGTTTTGTGCTCCACTTTGCAAAGCTGATGGGCTGAGTCTCCCTAAATAATATAAGCTAATGATTATTCCTCCTCTGCAACCGAGCAGGACCTAACATTTGAGGAATAATTAACATGCTGCCACAGCCTGGATATTAAGTCATATGAAGAGACCTCTAGAGCCTGTGCTTTGGAGAATGTCGCCTTCCCTGCCGAGCAAAAGCCAGGGCGTGACCTGTCAGAGATGATCAGAGCCCGGGCTGGAGAGAAAACACAAGTCTCTCGGTTTCCTGTTTAGGGGATGACCCGTAGACATCCTGTCTCTTAAATTATCTTACTCAGAGTTGAGGTTAACAAAGTTAAACATCATGTCTCTTCTCTGGGGCTGATCTAATTACATACCGGCTCGTCCTTGAGGGCGGCTCGCTGTCAACCACCGTGGAGCCCGACACTTCACAACAAGTGGAGAGATGGGGAGGGTCGGGAACGAGAAAATAGATTTGTAAGTCACGCCCTTCCCCCCTCTGCCCGATTGCAGGTACTTGAATTACTTCGCCACCAAATCCAGCCCCACCGGTGTCATCCTGGACCTCTGGGAGGCACAGAACTTCCCAGACGGAAACCTGAGCATGCTGGCGGCCGTCCTGGAAGAAATGGGACGACATGAGACAGTGGTGTCCTTAGCAGCGGAAGGACAATATTGACCCACCCTGGAACAAAAAGTCGGGGGCCGTGCAGGGGACGTCCAGACCAGACCCATGAGCTTCACAAGCAAGATCCCAGCAGGGGACAGAAGGAAACCAGCTACGCCCTCCAAGCTCCACGCCCAGTGCCCTTGGCCATCATCAATGGTGTAAATGTGTACCTTGAATTTCGATTATCAACCTGATTTTCCTCTTAGTTGGGCTGTATGCTGTGTGGTCCAGGATCTTACAGTTTCCTAGGAAACGCTTTTTATCGCTATCCAGATATTGTGGATAAACTTTCTTAACCAACCCAATTTCTACAAATGTTGTTTACATCCAATGGGACAGGGATGCGACGAGGTCCACGGCTCGTTCTATTTTTGTTCTAAATCAGTTGAAGTCGAAGCCGTGGACGCTTCACCTCGTGTCTATTTCAGATTAGTCATTGACAGAGAAATCACAGACTTTTGCTACCAGGCAAAGTGCGCATCCAAGTGTCTCAGATAATCCTCCTGTCCGTGTTCTGTTTCTAGAACCTGTAGAACCAGTGTTGCTGTTTTTTGTATCAGGGAAGTGGAGAATCTAAGTGTAAAACAGAAATAACTGAAAGACTCCTGGTTCCTCGGAGGGAGCGTTTGGGGCCCTTCAGGAATGAAGCTGTAGCATTGCAGGGAAGACAGAAATTCATGTTCAACCACACAAATGAGCATTTTTTTCCACAATGTGTGTGTTTGTGATAATGCAATTTGAAGTGTTTTTTTTTAAAAAAACAAGTATCATTATTATGGATGGGTATTTACAAGTATTCTAGTAAAAGGGTTTTCTTTTAACTTCTGTTCTTGTTAGCAGTACTGCTAGTATGGGGGGATTGACTAGACCCGCCTCACCCTGTCACATAGCAACGTAGGTGTGGTCACGAGTTTAATTCCACAGGGATCGGTTCCTTGACCTATCACCTTTCTTCCCCCAGCCTGCCCTGGGAGGGTAGTGACGGCTTCCTGGCTTTGTCCCTCTGTTCTCTCGGCTTGCTTTGGCAAGGTCCCTCTGCTCTGAGTCATTTCCTGGGATGTGTCCTCTATGATGTTCACTCACCATAGTGGTCGCGTGGCCCACGGGGACTCCTCGTGGTGCTCTGGCTACTTCAGAGGCCGTGGGGTTGTAGGAACCGACTCTGGACTGGAGATCAGGAGACTAGTTCTCATTCTGGGTTTGTCACTGGCTGTGCCACCTTTCTCCCTGGACCTCAGTTTCTCACCTGGAAAAGGAAGGGGTGGGATGAGATGAGATCACGGTTCTCAAATCCTCAACTTCCACTGTGATGTGTCCAGTCCCATTCGTGAGTCTGAAGATGACAGTGAACTCCGACCTGGGTCATTTATATCGTCACTAGTCTCTCGCTCAGGCTACATTATGAGTTTCAAATCGTTCCTAACAGAAAGGTATTTATTCTGACGTGCAGTCTATTTGTTTGGGTTAAGTCTTGTCTTTGCATCTTTGCATTAGGCTGGTCACTGAGAGACGGCATCCCTTTATTGTCATCTTCTTGTCCCCTCTTGGGACTCGCCTAGCCTTCCTCATTGCAAAGTCTGGGTTGGTCTGTTGAGGTCAAGACCACTCCTACAAGTTCATCCACCCGTAGTAACTTGGTGCATTTTTTTTTCCTCTCCCTTTAATCTCTGCTTTCATAATACTCAGTAGCATTTACAAAGGTTATTTAATTAGCCCTTTGAAAACATTGTATCCTGCAAAATGTTAGTAGCCAAACCGAAACTGAACCACAAGCACCCACGTGTATGAATCAGAAACTTCACAACACGGCCGTGGTTTACTCTGGGGCTGGAGATTTGAATTACAAATCCTTTACACATTTTTCTCCCATCTTTCCACATAAATTTCCTCCTGTATTTTGGTGATTTCTTGATATTCACAGACTCCTCCATCCTCCCCACTGAGAAACTGCTAATACCTTGCAATGGAGCCTTTTCTCATTTCTTCTCTTTTAGACATACATTCGATAATCTCTCAGGCCAGCCCCTGGCATTAGAATTTCCGTATTTAAAATATTTGTTACACTGATAGCAGAAGGGAGAGATTACACTAATAAAAAGTTCCGTGGATCATGTTTGTACTAATGAGTAAAACTGTATTCTAAATTAAAAATCAAAAAAAAATATATATATATATATATTTTTTTTTAAAGGAGGAGGAGGAAAGAGTTGTTGTCCATTGCTGCATCTCAAAATAAACTTGTCACCATCACTCCTCAGTACTGGGGTTGTGGAATCTTCTAGGGAAACCAAGAACTAGGAAGTCGGAACTGAATGCTCCAAGGCACTCCTGTGCCCAGTGAGAGGTAGAGGGAGCCACTATGGAACTGACTATTCAGGTGAATCTATTCCAGAACTTGTACCAAAAACTTGGACTACAAAATCCACCAGCGCAGAAATATTAAGCATGGCAGGGACGGTGTTGTTACAGTTATTGAGGGCCCGTGGGGTTCGCTTCACACGCTTGGTTTATGCTTTCAGCCTCCCATCACCAGAAAAGGGAAGAGTGACTGGTTTCTGGTAAGCGAGGTGCTCATATCTCTCATAGATACCCTTTGCTATGTTTCCTAGCCGGTAAATGACAACTTCTGTACACGCAAGACACTATTGTCCATTTTCGCTGCAAATGCTGATCTCCTCCTCCTTTGGAGCAAAGTCCTAGCTGTTACATTGCTCTCAACTTACAAGGTGCAGATGCAACACGTCATTTTGCAGGGAGCCACTTCATCAGCCGGTCCATGGGGTGTGTCCTGCTGCCCCAGGTCTTCCCTGGAGCTGGGCTCACTCCAGCTGGGCGTGAAAAAAACAATCATTTGTGCATGGCGCCACCTAGTGGTGTGGGACACAGCCTACCCTGAGTTTAACACAACAACACTAGAAGTTGTAGAGTTCAACAGCATCTTTGTGCCAAATAGACGTGGGGAAATTTTCAGGTCAGATGTCTACTTTTCTTATTCTCACATTTTTTTCACTTCCATCACCCATCTCAGAATTCCATGACATTCTGAGCCTGGCCCTGGTGCTGTCACAGCTCATCCATGCACATCCTCAGTTGCTTTCTTGTGATACAAATACGTAAAATCTCTATAAAACAGTCTTTGGAAGGTTGTCATTTTTAACATTTATGGTTTGCATTGGGCTTTGGATACTTTAAATCTCCTTACTTTCGGTTCCTTAATATTTGTCTTGGGAAATACAAGACGTATCCACTTAGAAATGTGCAAATCTATGTCTAAGGAAGAGAAAATTATGCTTGTTAATCACGAAGAAGGAAGAAGCTCGTTTTCCTCTGCATGTGGGAACCCTAAGGCAGAGGTTCCATCCTGTGTCCTTTTCTTCTCCCCACACTTACTTACTCAGATGGCCTCAGTGGGCTCGGACGGAATAGAAGTTGGATCCAGAAGAGGTGACAGGCACACATGGTGACAAGCCTGTGTGACGCCGAGGGTCTCACAGCCAGCGGCCTTTTCCCAAACACCATCTTCCAAAGCAGACCCCCGCCTCTGGTACCCAGAAAACCCTCCTCCTCCTCACAGGCGGGCCGTTTCAGCTCTCCAAGGGCAGGACAGTTTTGTGGGTGAGATGTTCAGTCTTCAATTGCATCGTTACTAGCCATTTTCATAGACACTACCATTTTATAGATCGTAATCTCTCAACTATCAAAAAGTAGAGCCATTTTTAGGGACAAAGTCCTGGAGACTTGAGTCCAGGAAACTCTGGAAACTGCGCATTTGGTACCTTTTTTTTGTTTTTTTAAAGGTATTTGTACTATCAATAAGGTATCTTAAACGTCAATGTTTCGAGGGTGGAATTAGGACTTTTCGCTTCTTCTGGAGATGAGCAAACTAGGCTCGTGTCTCGTCCTATGTGTCTCTGTCGGGGACACAGCAGCTGTGCCCTCGGTTCCTTTACTCTGTCATCAGTGTATACAGAAGGGAGTTAATAGGTGGTCCCCATCTGCCCAGACTCCACAGGCCTTTGGGAGTCTGCAACCATACAAGGACCTGCAAGAGAGTGTCAAGAAGATAAAAAAAGTTGACTTGTTGGGTCTTTCAGTCTTCAAGTTCAATGTGGGTCTGAGCTTCAGCCAAGCAGTTGTTCTACGCAAGTCGTCAGTTTGACCCGGAGCCCACAGGGCAAGTCCAAGGCTAATGAGAGAAAGGAGGGCCATGGGCCGTGGGAACACAGCTGGAATGACACTGGTTCCTGCCCATCCTCTTTGAGAAAAGGGGGGCTTCTGTGAATCAGAACATCATTGCTCCAAGCCTATTATTTTTCAAGATGCTAACGGGCAGTGAGCATTAGGTTTTATAGATCTAATAAGGAAGAATATTTTTATGGTTGATGATCTCAAGTTAACAAAACGTTTTTTTACCTTTCGAGAGTGCCTCACAGGACCAACTGTTACCCTTTGATTTCTTTCTGTTTTTGTTTTTTTGTATTATTTTTATATATTTTTTTAACCTTTTCGGAGCTAATGACTGAAATCCTTAGAACTTTTGCCTCTGTGTAATGAAGTACTGTTTGTGTACCCTAAGAGATCTATTTGTATAATCTCTGGCTGTAACGATCACTTTGAAAGATTTTCCTTGCATCTCTAATGATTTTTTTAACGGAATAAGGCGTTAAGGGGAATAAATATATTGTAACTGATGTTTATTTAAGCCCAGGTTCATGGCCAAGCAAGCCAAATGAAGTCATAAGTATTTCCAGAATGCTAGCTTCAAAACCTATCTTTGAGAAGCGGGGAGATGGCTCTGCAAGCCACGGGGTGGGTTTTCTCTACAGGCTTAGTCTAGCGATGAACTTCCTGAAGCTTTAGGTGGCCGTCCCCGTTTTCACAAATGCCACTTTAACGGTCTGTCTTCAAACACGTTTCTAGCTCCCAGATTTCCCAGTAGACCTGTCCCCTCCCTGTATTGATTTGTGGTGGGATGTTAATAGGCTCATTCAACCAAACGTAACATATACCCCAGACCTACCTTCAGCGTGGTCAAAGGAGGCATCGGCAGGACAAACGGACAGGTACCGCACAAACGTGCTCGTCCCCAAAGCCAAGCAGTTATTCGAGGCTATATCCCAGCCCTCTGTATACTCAGACTCTTGCATACTGAAGGGGATTTTTTTCTGAGATCTCCCCGAACCCCAAGTTGGGAATCCATCCCTGTAGAATATCATGAGAGTCACGGCCCACTAGTTGTTGAGTACAAAGCAAGGAAGCTGTCCCCGATAGTCAGCTGTCCCCCAGCCGTGTTGCTTGCTACTGTACACCACCAGCCTTTAACATGCCATTTCAGATTGGGGCTTCAGCAAACTCATACATGACAGGTCATGACACTTACTTACAAATAAGCCTAAGTTTGGTGTCATTTTTTCAATTCCAAAGGTCTACTGGACTAGGCGCTGTCATACCTGTGGTTGAACCTGATGCCACCGTCCCGGGGTGGGGTGAGCCTCAGCGCCGGAGTTCAGAAGGTGACCTGCAGGGCTCAGGGTGGACGGGCGCTTTCTCGGCCTCTGACCTTCAGCACGGCGGGGAGGCCACGGCAGAGGGTCATGACCCGAGCCATGTCCTACATGATAAAACAAACCCAATCAGAGCAGCATGCAAGAGCGAGAAATCTACAGCTAGCGGAAAATGCCTTTGTCCTTGTATATTCTCACAGTCATTAGGGGTACCTGTAAGTGTCGAGGTGACAGCTCAGATGCGTCCTCCGGGCCACGGAAAAGAGAAAGGACAGCGATCAGAACCGGTGGGACGCGGATGTGCGTTCTCTCCCGCACCCTTGCTCACACCTACCACTGGGAAGTGAAGGGCCCTGCGCCCGATTGCAGGGAATGTCACCGCTCTGTGTGTGTGCTGGATGTCACTGTTGTACGTATTGAGTTTAGCATTGAGCTGTCGCACGTTGGTGACCTTCCCCTTTGCTCTTCCTGAAGACGACGCCCAATGCTTGTCAGAGAACCCCCCCAGCAGTCTGTGCCGAAGGGGCTGTGTCCCGCACCTGCTGTCCCCTGTGGAATGGGTCAGCTGCAGAGAGGTCGAGTTGAGGTTTTGTGTTCTGTCATTTCTCTTTTTTAAACCAAACACCACCACCTTGGCTTTTCTGAGACGGAGCACTTCTTTCGTTGTTGTGGAGTTCCCTCTTGCTGTATCTTCTATGCAATTCCTTTTCTAAAAAAATAAAAAAATAAAAAAAAATCCCTGGCGGAGGGGTGGCCCCTCGGGAAGTTTCGCCTGTCACCTTGCTAGTGGCGGTGGGGCCCCAGCGCTGGGCGTGCCTCTTTTCTGTCCCCTGGCTGCCAATCCCGATTTTTCCTGCAGTCCCCCTCGGTTTGTAAATTGCCTGCATTTATTCTGTCAGCCGACATGTACAAAATGTAAGAAAGAATTTTTAAACAGGTAATAAATTATATTTATAAGCAACAGAAAGTGCCGCCTCCTTGTTTCTTTATAACAAAAATCCTCCTTCTTACTCAAGAGTCACCGGGGATTTCTTCTGTAGGGCACAAAGCCTCTGGGTCCGCTGTGGATGGTGATCACAACCTTCCCTGGTCACAGGGTGAGGTTCTGGAATGTTCTATTTGCACACAGCTGCATGCTTCAATCACCCGAGGAGCTTTAAAAAGAATGCCTAGGTCCCCCCTGCAGAGATGCTGATTGACTTGGTCCAGGTATAACCTGAGCATTGAGTTTCACAAGCTCCCAGGTGACACTAATTAGTAGTTTAGGGTGAGAACCAATGTCACAGGCAGCCGTCCCCAACCTTGTTGTCACCAGGGAGAAATTCACAGACAGGGGAGGGTAGGGGCAGGGGTGGGGGCGTGGGAGCAGAGCTCAGGCGGTGACAAGACGGGGAGCGGCTGTAAACACAGATGAAGCTTCGCTGGCTCACGGGCTGCTCACCCCCTGCTGTGTGGCCCAGTTCCTGAGCTTCATGGAAGACGATTTTTCCCCTGGGGCCGGGGGGTGGTGATGCACGGCTGGTTCCTACCAGGCCAGGGACTGGGGACTGCAGTCAGACAGCATCTGCATCACAACTCTTGGGGGGGGAGGATGGGGGGCTGTAAATGAAGAGTGTCAGGCCCCACCCTCGGACGTCCTATTTTAAATGAAGTTTGCAAATAATGATGCCAGTAGGTAGAAAATAAATGAATGGTGATCCCAGTAGCACGGGCCAGAGCTACAGCAAACAGCAGAGGAGTCCAGCCTGGCTCAGGACCTCCAGCCACTCCCTTAAAGGGGAGCAAGGGGGCAGCTGCAGGTGACAGGGGGACGGGGAGCAAAGGCTACCCATTCCTCAGCGAGAGAACTCCCTGGAAAGGGGTCCTTGGATGGGCCGCAACCAGCCCACCCCTGCTCCCAGCCTAGGGAGCCGGAGAGCAATTGCAACAGCACCGAGAAACCAGCCCATCCCATGAGCTGGCAGACAGACAGTGACTTGAACCTGATCTGACGCTCGGATCACAAACCCAGTGTTCGTTCAGGGGGAAGGAAGCGATGAGACTATGGCAGCTGGAACCTGGTAAGTCAAAGGGAGAAGTGAGGCTCGTGCCTGGGAGAGAGAATTGCAACTCCATCTAAGAGAATGCAGATTCAGTTAAAACCAAACACAAATTCAGAAATTGCACTTCACAAAGAAAACCTACAGTGGCCGGCGTACACGTGGCCCGTTTGCCACCCACTGACCCCTGGCTCTCGGGGCTGCAGCAGCTGGGATTCCCGTCCGGGAGGCCCTCGCAGGACAGCACACAAACACGGTCAAGGGCAAGTCAGCGAGGGACCTGGCCTGGGGCCCTGTCTGGGAGCTGAGGCCACCGGAGGCCTCTGGCAATGGGCCGCCTTCTGCCCCTGTCCCTCCGTCCCAGCAAAGGACCCTCATCTGTCCCAGAGCAGCTGTCAGAACCTGGGGTAGGAATTGCTTTGCAGAAACAAGAGTTTTGCTGAAAGTGGGGTCATCTTGTGCTTTTCTGCTCTGACCGGGCGGGACCCCCAACTTGCAATTCATAAAATACCAACGTGGAGAGAAGAGACTGTTTTCCTCAACTGGGTTTACTTTCTAGTTGCCTTTAAGTCCTGCGAGAAGCTTGGCGTGAGCCCACAGCACACAGGGTGGGGTGCACGGAGGCTGGGAGAGGCGGACCGAGAGCAAATCTCGGGGGGGGGGGGGTTTAAATGTCACCAGTTGTGCATCCTATGAAACTAAGGTCACATAAAGCCATACTCACAAGCATCTGCCACGTGCCTGGTGTGGGGCCACCGCATACATCACATATTCATCCCACTTGTCCCTCGTAAGAGCCCTACCAGGTGGGTGTTTTTACCCCAATTTGCAGGGGGGAAGATGGGGCTCAGAGATGCTGTCGTTTTAAAGGACTGAAAAGTGAGGACTGTGGGATTCTGAGCTGGGTCAAGCTGAATCCTGGCACTGGGGACCCATCTGTCCCCCAAGCCACCCGCTCAACACAGCCAGGCCAGCCCCGGCCACGCGCAAACCCTTCTGTCGCTGGAAACTGTCCAAGGTGCACACCCAGACTGTTCTGGGCTCCCCTGGTCCTGATCCAATCTCCGGCGGATCCCAAACTTCCCACCCTGCCCTCCAGCGTTCACAATCCGTGGAAAAACAATCCTAACATTTTCTGTCTCCCTCGGCAGGGGGGTTTCTACTCCCCCCGGCAGGGGCAGTGGCAAGAGCCTCCTCCTTCCACACCCCAGCACCCCAAATGCAAAGGCCTGGCCTCTGGGTTCCTCTGTCATCGCCAAGGACTTTGTCCACTAAGCTGCACCCACGCTGTTCTGTGATCACACCCCACCCTGTCCCCAGCCCTTCCACCCCCCTCAGGGCTCCTTGTCCCCAAGACCAGGTTTACGGGGCCTATTAGCTGCCACCTCGATTTTGTTCCCTCCCTACTCCGGCCCACTGGTGACAATAATTCTTACATTCCAGGACCTGGTGCTGCGTGTGCCCGATCAACCCCAACCCTGAATGAATCCAAGTGTCGATGATAGAAAAATAAAGTCACAAACCACACAGTGGCACTCTGCATTGGTAGTCATAGCTCACGGGGACAGTTGAGTGCTTGTCGCGTGCTCCGTGCGTGGAGGACTCCATCTTCAGGACAACTCCACGCGGTAGATGTTACTACTATTCTTACCTTAAAGGAGAAGAAACCGAGTTAGAGGTCAAAGCTTGCTACTCACCCATCGGATGGAGCGAGTGAGGCTGGACACACATGGACCACTAGTCACCATTAGCATCCGCAGCCTGACCCAGCCCCTGGCACTGCCATAACCCCCTGGCTGTCTCTCCCCAGCAAGCTGTCATTTGTCACCGTGCAACTGAAACCTTCACGTCCCTCAGATACTGCCATCCCTGCCCTTCCCCTTGCTCTCCGCAGATGACTGTGCTCCCTAATGACAGAGAAAATAGGAGCCATCGGACCATTGCTCACCCTCCCTCTCCTGCCACAAAATGTACAAACTTACCTGCGTCTGCCACCGTCGGTCACCTTCCCTCCTGTGACAATGTGAAACTTTCAAAGACCAAAAAAAAAAAAAAATAGGCACAACTATAAAATAACAGTCACGTTTTTTTCCAAGGGGAGAATGAAACCATTTTATTTAGGGGAATGTTAAAACAAAGCCATATACAATTTGTAACAAATACAATTGTTTGTTCCCTAGTCCTGAATAGTTACAGTATATACAAATTCCGTAAGGCACTGGTTCCCCGAAACAACACAAATGAGTCTTCTTTTCAAACAAAACCCCTATATATTGCCAACTTTTCTCCAAAAAATACAGCATTGTGGGTTTTTTTTTTTTTCGTTTTGTTTTACAAGAGGAATCATAACTGCTAAATGAAAACACTTCTGATGTCATTTCTTTCATTTCCACGGCTACGTGACTCAGTTCTCTAAGGAGATATAACTACTAAACATGTTCAAGTTCAAAATAATAAACTTCTC
The DNA here is from genome assembly GCF_020740605.2 of Lemur catta. Classification (NCBI taxonomy): domain Eukaryota; kingdom Metazoa; phylum Chordata; class Mammalia; order Primates; family Lemuridae; genus Lemur; species Lemur catta. Next base: position 9,130,846 of record NC_059151.1, on the reverse strand, counting down.
TCAGTGCCTTTCCACCCACAAACAAACAAAACCAGAAAAGACCAACAACATAAGACTCCTAAGATGCATGGCCCTAGGAACATGGAATTCGGTCATTGTCAAGTACTTGCTCTACTTGACTACACGCCAATGGAAATGTGTCAGAGAATTCCTCGTAAATAAAATCTCAGCATGTTTTCTAAGGAGCTTTCTGTTTGGGGAATTCAAAAATTGTCACTAGTGATTTTTGAGCAGTGCTTTCCAGGAGCTCAAAGGCCTGTCTCGTCATACATAATGTTTATAGCGCTTTGCTTGAAATTTAACAGTCTACACACTTTTATAAATAAATATTATGTTTCATTTAGTACTTTATCATCCATAATATTTTACTCTCTAATCCACATAATGGAGTTGACCCAGACTCCAAACCGAACATAATATTTATATATACATATATATTTATATAATATATACACACATAAACTATAAACCTGAACATCTCAGCATACAAAACTTATCTAACAACTAATAATTTAGGATTCCTTTGCAGGGGAGGGGTTAGAAGAAATAGTCAAAGTCTTAGTCTTTGAAATAGTCCCCAAAGTAAGCTATCAACTACATTATTAATTTCCAGGTTCTCACTTACTTGAGTAAAAGACAAAACATAAAAATAACACAAAATTCACCTCCGAGCTGCTAGAAATTTTTAAATGATAAAGGGTTATTGGGAAATGAGTAGGTAGTCTTTAAGAACAATTTAGTATTATCTAAGTAAAGTGGATTTTGGTAAAATATAGAGAAAAATCTATTCCTAGTTAAATTCTTGTCTCATTGAGAAACTATAATAGCTAAATGGGTCTTATTAAGTATCTCAGAAATACTTTTAAAATACTCATGGTGAATAAGTCAGGTCAGGGATTAGAAAGTAAGCTACTTATTTTTTCCAAAGCAACCAAATAATATAGAAGAACTTTGAATACTATTTTAATTTCCTCCAGTTCTTCATTGGAACCAACACCTCCTTAAAAATCTACTTTACTTTTCCATCATCACCTCCGCATCAAATATTCTGATTTGAAGTTCAAGTATTTACCAAAAAGAAAACACAATTTTAGCTAAGAGGTAAACCCAACCTCACTTAAACTTAGGAAAAACTCAAGAAACACAAACGTCTCTCCACTTAACTGGCATAACTGTTTACTTATGTGTTTGCAGAGGATCTGTTTACAGGCACTGAAGTTTCTCTCCAAGGCTCAGATGATTAAAGTTCTAACCACGTATTACTTCTAAGCTATCACAAACAATAGAGTGTGACACAAGAGAAAGGAACATTGACATTGCTACTGAGGTTATTTTAACATCAATAAAAGCAGCATTCCGATTACAATTATATTTAGAACCAACTGTCTTACTCTTGAAGACAAAACCAAAAATGTTTCAAATTCAAGGATTAAGAAATTCTTCCTTATGGCTTATGTGGTTACGAAGCATTGGGGAGTAAATGCAAAATTGAGAACGCTGTGTGTCTCCCTAATAATTCTCCCAAACTGTAAGCACAACTCACAGGCAGTCATTGCTTTGGGATGTTCTCTGGATGAACAAGGCACCAGCTGCAAGCCTACTCCAGAAGTGAGGAAAGTACTTGCCCATTTTTCAGGCAGCTGTCAAATTTTCAAACATCCTCCATGCTTCAGTCACCCAGTGGTGAAAATGTGCTATAAAACACTGCCCCCTGGAGTATTTTGGAAGGAATGTCTTTTTTTTTTTTTTAAGGTCAGGGGGAAAGAACTTCCAAATTAGAATTTTGAAAGCAGCAAAAGAAAACCACAATAAGAAAATGTACATGAATCACGGTGAGAGGCAAGTCTGCGATTCTAAACGTCACTGTATTTCCATTGCTGAGGAATACCAGCCCTGCCAATGATTTTATCCATGTTGTTCCAAAGTTAAAATCCTGTAAAACTCACTGGGTAGAGAGAGATGTTTTGCACAAGTGCTACAGAAAAGAAAAATTAATAAATTAAACAGTGAACTGAACATCATGAGAATAAAACGAGTTGGCATTCCTTCGGTGGGAAATGATCGCTGAACATGTACATCTTCCACCCCTATGTATTTTGGAATAATAAACACACCAGCCACAATATTTTGTGGCCTCCGCTAACTCTCTTCTGCTGTCCCCTCTGTAGGTTACATTTATCTATTTTTAAAATAAAATTTAGTTAAATTAACTTGACAGATGCTTCCTATCTTTTAACTCTGACACACAAAAAAAGAGTAACAAAAAGAAACTATCCTTATCTATATAAAACAAGGTACATGTACTTTTTTCCCTTGTGCTTTTGAGATTGGCTCCTTTGCATACATAAGAAACAAACCTCTACCCCTCACCTTCCTCTCCTGTGCCTGTCGACACGTTCTTCTTATAACACGAGAGCAAATTATCTCTATTTTAAAGCACTTTGTCTTCCACACAACTCGTGGCGATTTTATTTAAGATCGATCCTTTGATTCGAGAGATCAAAAGCATGCACAGGTCAATTCTCTGCACATGAAAACACCTTTGTGTTTAATGAAAAGGAAGGAATTTTGCCATAAAACGAAACGTCTAATGTCATCAGAAACACGAAGTGGTTTCTGAGGAACACCCATTGACACTTCTATGAGAGTCACATAAAACCTTCATTTGTTCCATGTTGTCTGAAGCCGCAAAAGGCCACCCGCAGGGGGTTCCAAAATGTGGTCCCAGACAGGTGGCATTGTACCCAGGTGCATTCACATTGCTGGGCTGCCCAGAGTGGTCTGAGGAAGCCGGGGCGTGGGGGGGGGGCCGGGGGGGGTGGTGTTATTAATAAAATGAGCTCCAGTCCAACTTCACAGACTGACTTTTGGTTTGTAGAGTGCAACCACGTTTTCACCAAATGGAAAAACACATATTTTCATTGACCTTCCAGGAGAGCTTCTGGAAGAACTTTTGTGGTTATTATTTCAACTATAATAGTATAAACCTTAAAACCTCCACGTTATTTGTTTTATTTTGGCAAAATTAAAGCATCTTTAAAAAAAAAAAAGGCAATCCCAAAATACAGGGCTTTCTTAGAAAGCAACATGCACCCTATCTTGAACAAGTCACCCAAGCGATTTCTCGCTCTTCCAGACAGACATGGGTCAGTCTGCGCTTCTGGAAGCTTCTCCATCTCCGTCCAGGTCGCTCCCTGAGAGGCGAGGGCTGAACCCACTGGGAAGCAGGACCATGTTCAAGTTCAAGGTCTGTACCGCGGATGCTCCTTTCGCTCTGCCCACGCACAGAGGAGTAGCTCCTGGCGGTGTGCACAGATGCACGCTGGTTCTCTGCCATCAGAGCTTAATGTCCTGCGACTCTGACATCTTGGCCAGTGTCTTCTTCACGCGCAGGGCCGTGAGCCTGGACGCGGGGCTGTGGGCCCAGCACTCCGTCATGAGCTTCCCCATCTGCCTGAGACACTGCGGGCGAGCAAGGGACAGACAGTTGGAGCAACGTCAGAGACACGTAGCATCTTGCACTGGACACCATTTAGCTTTTCAATTCTGGATTCACAAACTTTGAATATCATTTTTTTAAAGGCACCCTTAACACGATGTGGAAATAAAAATGGCGTTACATTTTTTTTTTCCTGCAAAATTGGATATGACTAAAGACAGATTGTTACGTCCTCCTCATCGTAGGAGCAGGCAGCTGATGGCAGAAGGGTGGCTTTGAAGTCACTATTAAGCAAATATAAAGATACCCGGGGATTCTGTATTCCACTCCACACTCCGATTGGTTACAACACTTGATAACGTTATATCTTTGATCTAATTCCATACGATTCAAACCACCATGATTATTCCTAAATCACAGCTGTCTGCTACCATTATAGCATCGCACGGTACCATTTCGGGAGATTAATGCTGTGTGTGCGACACACTAACACTTTCTCCTGTGTCCTCCCGTGGTGTGTCAATTATTGGTCTTCCTATCGAAAAGCACAATTTCACTTCATTAGAAATCCTCAGTGAAGCGATTTCAAGTTACACCAATGCCCAGAACCGCTTTCAAAATAATATAAAGCTTTCTGCACAGCTTGCTGGACAGCGTATGTATTATTTAGCATTTCAGTAACTAGACACAAAACCCATAACCCAAAGGTTACTTTTAAGTGAATTTTACACTGAAGAAATAGTGTACCAATAGTGTTCTGCCCATTTCTTTGTAGTGGCTTTGGTGCATGTTTGGTAAGAGCCTTCCTGCCCCCCCAAGGGGTGCTTCCAACTCATCTAGAATGTTCCAGCCTGCCAGAGAACGCCAGGACCTGGGGCCTTTGAGGGCTGGGAGGGTGGAAGGGGGGGTGTGGAGTGGGAGGAGGTCGAGGTGGGAAAGGGAGTCCTGACCAGCTCGCTCCCTCCTTCCCAGTGACACCTTTCCAGACCTGCCTGTGTTTCACCTCCAGGTCCCGAGAGCCGAGCTGATGGTGCATCTGCTCAGACCACATCTCATCGTCCCTGTAGACAAGGACACAGGCGTCTCCACTAGGTCGATCCGTGTCCCTTCTGTGCACGCAAAACTCACTTCACACCCTTAACTTTTGCTCCCGTCAAAATGGGAGACTGCTCTGCATGGTTAGTCATGGAGACAGATCACGACGCTTTAAAAACACACGCAGAGAACTGAGAACCTTCATGAAAATGTCGAGACGTCATAAATCAATGACATAATGTTAATCTGTGTCACAGGCTAAATATTGACCCATCCGATATATTCTGGAAGTGGCGAAGTAAAATTGGAAAAAAGGAAACATATAATACACTAATCTTCATCTACATTATTGCATTGAGGAACCATCAGCACAATGAATTCCTGTCATCAATGTCTAGAATTTCAGCAACAGGAGAAAAGCCTGGACAGAAGTTAGTTGTAGCCACATGGTTACCTCCAGCCTTACTTACCTCATCGCTGCTCCACCGGTTGGGGAACGAGGGACGTAACTTCTTGATGCTCACGACCTCCCTCATGTCCTCGTACGAGGGATCACTGGGCACCAGGTCATGATAGGGAAGCTGATATTCTTCCACGATACCTAAAAATATGTTTTTCTTATTAATTATTATCAATAATGTATTATTAATAATTCTTATTATTTTCTGTGAAGTGGAAATAAAAGTCTCACCGACAAACTATTCTCAGAGGAAAGTGCTACCGATCTTAAAGACAAGGTCAGGAAACAGAAAAAATAACTCTTGAAGAAAATGGACCCCAAAAGCGCTTAATCTAATTTAGAAACACAAAGCTCAAAGGAAAATATTATCATAGGTCTTCAGGCCTTTTTTTCTAATTTCCAAAAGCCAAGTAAAATGAGCATCTCAACTTTATTCCCAATTTTTATAAAGGCCAAATTAATAAACAAATCTATATGAAATCTCAGCACGAATTTGGAAGATATATTCTGAACTCATACTGAATAATACGTGACTGTTTCTATTACTGTGGTATGAGATTATGAATATCATAATAAATTTGGAAACTTGAACAAAATGTCAGATTTACATTGTTTCTGCTTAATCATAAGAATTTGGTCTGGGCGTGGTGGCTCACACCTACATAATCCTAGCACTTTGGGAGGCCGAGGCAGGAGGATTGCTTGAGGCCAGGAATTTGAGACCAGCCTGAGCAAGAGCAAGACACCCCCCCCAATACCCGTCTCTACAAAAAATAAAAAAGATTAGCCGGGCATGGTGGTGCACGCGTATAAGTCCCAGCTACTTGGGAGGCTGAGGCAGGAGGATGGTTTGAGCCCAGGAGTTTGTGGTTGCTGTGAGCTATTATGATGCCACTGCACTCTAGCCCTGGTGACAGAGTGAGACCCTGCCCCCCCCCCCAAAAAAAATGTGTTTTCACACATTAAAAATCTGGAAGCTTATACATACCCCAAAATATTAATCATAACTTTTTTACACTCAAGGTTGTTTGATTTTCATTTTCTCCTTTACATCTTCTGTATTTATCCAAATTTTTGACAAGGAAGACATTACTATTAGGAAAACCATGTATTATTGAAAACAGGATTAAGAAACCAGACCTATGCCATCTTCATGAAAGTGGCACTTGCCACACTAAATTCTATTTCATCTTGCCTAGGACCTCATTTCTACCTTTTTCCTCTTGTCCTTTAACAACGCAGCTACCGTGTTTTCTTTCGAACCTTCTCTGATAAACTCCGCAGGGCACTTACAAGCAGCCCCGTCCTCAGAGGATGCCGCTCTGAACAATTATTCGGGAGCACCCGTACTCCCCACCCTAAATCGTCACTTACAGACGTGTCATTGCTTTTCACCTGGACAAGGGGACACCTCTGGGCTGGCAGATTATTCATCTTACTAAATTCTCAGGAACATGTTTATGAGACAGCGTCATTCTCCATGCTATTCAGATGAGGAAACTGGTCCCGGTGGCTTTCGTAACTCACCCAGGGCCATTCAGTCACTGTGGGCAGAGCTGGGACCCCAGCATCTCTGGGGGACAAGGGGACATTTCGGCACCTCTCAAGTCCCCATGTGCAAAGTAAACCCCAGCAAAGCAATTACTACTCTGCTGTTGACATGAAGCTATCTTGTTTTTAAGCTGAAAGTCATTTCTCCTGCATTAGACCCCATAGGCTTTCTAATACGGGCTACTTGTAGCCCTATTTGTTTTAAATGTCCAGAAAACCATAATTAGAAAAGTAATCTTATACTCTATTAGACCTTCAACTTCTGTAGACCTATCTTAACTAAGTGAAAGCATATTATTCAAAAATCTACTCTTTATGAAGCATGAAATCAAGGCACAGACAATTCATTTACGTTGTGGTTTCTTCTTCATACTTACGATGGGAGATTCACTCAATCTCTGGTTACAGAACTTTTTCTGCATTTCCTTTCCTTTTGCACAAGAGTTGTCTCACTTCGGAGTAACATGTCCTAGTTCAAATTGCTTATAACAGGCCCAGAATTCCCAAGGTGATTAGAAGGTGTGTATCACCGAACATGATCTTTCTACCAAAGTGTGAGCGCTTGGTGATTAACCATTTCTTCTTTATATTCCAATATGACTCTAAATATGCTATGGCTTTACCGACCAAAATGGAAATTATTAGTAATAATAGCTAACAGGTATTGAGTGTTATTTATGTGCCGGGTAATTGTGATTCTCTTTACGTTCATTGAAACCACACAACTGTCTGGGGTATGTAGAGTAATTTGCTTCGTTCTGAAAAGGAGAACAGGGACACAAAAGTCAGTAACTTGCCCAAGGTGTCCCAGATAATAAGTAGCAGGAATAAGAACAAATGTCGTACTAGCTAAGCTGCGCTTTCAGAATCTTGGGCAAGCTCTTGCTCTCAGGAAGATGAGTTCAAACTGGCCATTACGAGAAACAACAGCAGCATCACGTTTTTTAAATCAGCACAACTATATGCAGAGTAAGATATCAGGGTACTTGATACAAAAAAGCCTAAGACTCAGCATTTTTTTTTTTTTTTTTGAGACAGAGTCTCATTCTGTCACCCTGGCTAGAGTGAGTGCTGTGGCATCAGCCTAGCTCACAGCAACCTCAAACTCCTGGGCTCAAGCGATCCTCCTGCCTCAGCCTCCCGAGTAGCTAGGACTACAGGCATGTGCCACCATGCCCGGCTAATTTTTTCTATATATATTTTTAGTTGTCCAGATAATTTCTTTTCTATTTTTAGTAGAGATGAGGTCTCGCTCTTGCTCAGGCTGGTCTTGAACTCCTGACCTCCAGTGATCCTCCCGCCTCGGCCTCCCAGAGTGCAAGGATTACAGTCGTGAGCCACCGCGGCCGGCCAAGAGACTCAGCTTCTTACCCAACAGGTATTAGAATTTACTGGAAGATGGATTATGCCGCCGTCAAAATAGTCCATGCAATAATATTTCTGAATGTTTAAAGATGTCTTATTTATTATAACTGGTCTTACTAGGGAATCCTTATGTTTCTAGAAGAATTATCATGAACAATAACAATATGCTGATGCTTTAATTTCCTTTGGATAAAAAGGTACATTTTCCAATTGCTTTTGAGGAAGTTTTATAGAAGTAAAGAAATAGGGGAGTCACATTTACGTTCTACAGACATCTCTACAGAGGAGTGCCACCTCTACGGAGGATTGCCACCTCTACGGAGGATTGCCACCTCTACGGAGGATTGCTACCTCTACAGCAGGGCACTGGAGCTGGGGTTGAGTGCAGCAGGCAGGTGAGAAGCAGCTGGAAGGGGCAGAAAACTGATGGAGCAGCTGTTGGAGGAAGAGCCCAAGAATGAAATGAGACAACACACAGGAGAGAAGAGAGTGATCGCTGAAAAGGCCGGGGAGTTTGGCAGTGTGTCCAGAAGAGATTCATCAGCAGTAGGTGGAAAAACGAGGCAGTCAGATTATTCTACGGTGTCAAATATCCTTTCTTGGGAGGACTATAACTGCATCAGCAGAAATAAAGGGGAAAAATAAAAGAAAACCTGATCTTGGGGATGAATAACTTTGATTGTGAGCAAAGAGGAAGGATTCGTAGTAGCTCCAATGGACTTCCAAAGATGTCACTGTTTCTCACCTCCTGACACACATCTCCTGGCGACCTCCCAGAGGATGAGCCCGAAGCTGTACATGTCGGCCATGATGTAGGACTGAAAGTGATTTCTGTTCAGGCTCTCGTCCAGCACTTCCGGGGGCATGTAGCGTTTGGTGCCAACTCGGGTGTTGGGGGGTATGTCAACTTCATTTGTATCACTACGGACAAAGTCAAGCAAAGCACTGTTACCATTGAAGAGGACCAACAAAGGACAAATCAAGGTGATTCTTAAACAAGGGTTTGGTGTAAGGTAGAAAAGGAAAACCTTTCGGGGAAAAAAAAAAATTTTCCTTGAAATATAAAAACCTCTGTTATATATAGCCCATAAAATGATAGTTTACCAGTATCTAGGAGGATATAGAGAATTCTGTTGAGCAAATTAATTTTGTGAAAGAGCACTGTTAACCTAATGGAACAAGCCTTTAGCACGACATTGACACAACAAACATGCCACTGATAAGTAATTCGTATCTGATGCTAGAAAGTGTCAGATCCTCCAAGACATACAGCCCTGCCCCTTCTTGCCTAAGGCGTGTGTCTACACTTGAAAATAATTAAACTGCATTTCTTTGTTAGATTTTCAGTAGCATCATCTCACCTGTTCCCGAACAATGGCAGAGGAAAATGGATCTTGTATTAATCTTCAAGGCCAAAAATAGAAATTAAAGTGACTGAATACTAGGGCACCAAGAATAAAGGAAGAAAAGGAGAGTAGAGGTAGAGTCAGACAATATGGTGCCCGAACAGGAAGCTACGGTGTTGCAGAAGCAGAGGGGCCAAGGAGGAAGTGGAAATGGGGACGGGGTGCGGGGGGCACCTTTAGTTCCCTCCAGTTTCTTGTCCATGGGGTTGGGGGTGGGGAGTCTGAGAAACAAGGTCAGCAAGAAAAAACGGACACTGAGCAAGGGGTGGAGAGTCAGAAAAAATAACTCTAAACCCACCAAGTAGTCCTGTGTACTGTAGTAGCGACCTACGTATGGAGTCAAATTATCAAATCGTATACAGAAAATAAAAATAGAAAGCTGGTTACTCCTGGGAGGGATCCAGGGAATCAAACAGGAAGGGGTGTGCACCAGGGCTAACCTTCAACATTTTATTTTTTTTCAAAAAGAAAGACCAGAGAAAAATAAGGTGAATATTTAACATTTGTTAATATTTAACATTTGTTAATATTAAATTATTGCAGGGGTATCTTTTAAATACTTTTCTGTATGTTTATAATATAGTGTAAATATATATATATAGCATCTTATTAAATATAAGTAAAAAGAATGCAGCAGGTTCAGGAACTAGAGAAATGTATATTTCAATGATTAAAGGATAGGTTGTAGGCATGACGACCAGAAGACCAAAAATGATCTAAATAAACTGGACTAAGTGACAGTGAACAGGAGTTTCTACCAACGAGAACTGCAAATATTTCCTCCAAAACGTGGGTGTTACAGACACTATATGAGAAATGTGATCACTCTTCTCCCTTCCCACGGAGAAGGGCGGGAAATATTTGCACAAAGGGGTCGAAGCTGAAGAGATGGGTTTGGAGAACTATAGGAGTACATCATTTTACCCATTTACACTTCTATACTTAATATTCCCACTAAATCTAACATGGCTTTTGTCCCTGTTAATGTGGGTGCCAATGACATATAGACCTAAGTAGAATTGGAAAACAATTAAAATTTGAAGACAGTAAAATACATTAAGGAATATCAGGTAAATTCCTCTCTAGGAAAAATCTCTCTTTGTTTTCCAATCATACTTTAATGGATATTTTTCCTCTACCAACATTAGGCACAGTGGGGCTAGAACACGATAAAATTACAATATCTACAGTTTTCTGAATAAGAAATGAACAGAAACTTGACAAATGGGAAGAAAGTGGGGAAAATCAGCAAGGGAGTAAGGGGTTCTCCACTTCTGGCCTAGGGTCATGATGAGATGTGAAGCCCTGTAGGAAATAAAAAAAAAAAAGAAAGAAAGAAAGAGAGAGAGAGAGAGAGAGAGAGAGAGAGAGAGAGAGAGAGAGAGAGAGAGAGAGAGATAGAAAATGTGCTGGTGGATGAATTTTAGGACTAAATTTCATGCAATAACTTCCAATAGTGAGGTTCCTCCTTCTGCAGTAAAGAAGTTTTCCTTGAGCTGGTGGTGTTTGAGGGTCTCATCATGCAGGGCTGCTCTAGGCTAGGATTACAGAAAGAGGAATGAAAACCAAGTTCGTGTTCCTGACCAAAATCCCTTGGATACAGCAAGAGGAGGTCTACACCGACGATCAAAGAGCTTCCTAAGTGTGTGCACGCTCCAAGTGGCTCTTCTAACCCAGGGAGGACACAAAGTAAGGACAGTTCTCAAGGCTACTGCTTTGGGGTTGGAACGCAAAGGAGAAGACTTTGACACAAAGAGAGAATGACAAGATATACAACTAAGACTTTCCTCTTCTCCTCTGAAGGTGCCAGGAAGGACGAAATGCCAAGGAGGGGGTGGTGGGAGACATTCTGCCACTGACGTTGCTTAGAACTTCAGCACGTGGTGGGAATAAAAGCAGGATTTTAATCAGTCTTATTTTCTAGCGCAGTGCGCTCCCTGGCTACCCGTACCCGGCGCGCTGCTCCCAGAGTGGCCCTGGCACGGCGCCGGTGCGTGGGCACTGCAGGTGTCCGTGCTCCTGTGGGAGGGAAATCACAGGGCTGCCTGTGGGTGCAGAAAGGCCGACAGTGGGGCCCTCAGCCAGGCCCCGGGCAGGCGGGAGAACGAAACACGAGCAGCCGGCTGGACTCAGGGAACGGTGCCTGCCTTATGCTCTCCGCCATCGCGCCTTAGACGAAGGGCCGGCAATAGAGTTTTATTTTGGTGACAGAGGATAAAGGGGAGATTTAAAAAATATAGTATCTCTATTAGCCTCATATTATAGTAAGTGTTTTGCATGTTAATTAAACTTCCTAATTATAAATCCACACCAGGAATTCTGGCAAGGAGTGTTCTAGAAGAGAAGAGAAAGAAGAGAAGAGAAGAGAAGAGAAGAGAAGAGAAGAGAAGAGAAGAGAAGAGAAGGAAGAGAAGAGAGAGAAGAAGAAAAGAGGAGAAAAGAAAAGGAAGAAAAGAAAAGAAAAGAGAAGAAAAGAAAGAAAAGAAAAGAGAAGAAAAGAAAAAAAGAAAAGGAAAGAAAAGAAAAGAAAAGGAAGAAAAGAAAAGAGAAGAAAAGAACAGGAAAGAAAAGAAAAGAAAAGAAAAGAGAAGAAAAGAGAAAAAAGG